>NC_080594.1:56580491-56881741 GCF_027887145.1 Ammospiza caudacuta | reverse complement strand
GTTCTTTTCTGAAGGTGTAACAGTACAGTAACAATGTGTGGGGATGTCCTGGACATCATCAGGACCCTGCTGAAGATCATGTCAATACAATTCTCTCTTGCATGTGCCTCATAAGGTGCCCCCACAATGATCCAGATGAAGAGAATAAGGAAACAACACCAAGGGACAATCTTTCAAGTAAAACTTAAATTCTTTAATGTTTTGTCCTAGAACAACTCTGCAGTCACACTATTTAACCTTGAATCAACAAGGCATTAAAGAGCCATCTTGGGTCTGAAAAGCACCATTACCTGACCAAGGAAATAATTGTCAGATGCCAAAGGTGCTTGCTATTGCTACATACTCACATTCCCATTCCGTATCCAACTCCAAAGACACCAATATACTGTTGCAAAGTTTCATGCACTACCTTCCCTACATCCAGCATGACCATGGTGCCTCAGTCACGTGAGATGATCCCAGGACATCTGCACATCTGCAGTCTACCTCCCAGCATGATCACAAAGACAGTGAAGAAGTGAAACATATTGCTGGTAGGCCTACCTCCTACATTTTAATGGGTAGGAAAAGGTAAGGGGTTTGTAGGGTTAGTAAGCTTTTGAACCTTAAAGAAATACATTTTTTAAAGCAAGACAATATTAGGAAAGTACCCTTCTCCCTTAGTATGCCTCCTTGTAAGAAAAGCCACTACCTCCCCTGAAAATCAGAACAACCTAGATATTAAAGGAATACAAACTTTCTGGTGTTGAAATGCTCCATCCTGTTGGTAAAAATGTTCCAGGTCTTGAATACTGCAGTTAAGCTGTGATCATCTAAACCAGCCAGCTGCAGTGACTGGTTAGTAGACAGCTCTGTGATATTAGACACTATATTGTCACACTAAGGCCTATATTCCAAAATTTACTACACTGTAACTGTCAGAGGAGAGCCTGGGACCTCACTTGCACTGGACAGTAGAGTACTGGCAAATAGCAATTACCTGAAATTTTATAATACAAACCAGATATTTATTACTAACCTGAGCTTTGTTTTTCTGTCTACTCCAACAATTCTTCTCACAATTTGTTGGCAAAATCCATAGCACATGAACAGAACAGAGTTTTCTGCAATGTTGGCTACAAGTGCTGGTGAGGTTCCCTTGTAGAAGCCTCGAAATCCCACTTGCTTATAGGTTTTGACAAAACAGTCAACAAGTCCTTTGTACATGTTGGGGAACGTCTGCATCTTCACCTTTGCAGTGTCAAAGGGCTGGCCAGTCACCACACAGGCTGTCCCACCTAGGCAAGCAGTGGAAGTTAAAAATGGCTGAAGGTTATCACAACTGCAACACCTATGCTGGAGCACCAGTATTAAGAAAATCACACAGAAAGCAAAGATGAATTAATTCCCTGTAGGAAACGACAAGTGCACTGATTTTAGCACAATGGCGTCAATTGTCACTGGTGAATTTAGTTACCTTAAGAAAAAAAATTCAGGCAAAGGAGCAGTAACATCACGATTCTCATTAAATATTTTTTTAATCTCATGAAAAGCAAGCATCTGAATGAATCAGCTCACTTTTACAAACTTGTACTGAATTAGAGATATTGTTCTGCAATCAAGTCACTTGTGTCAATGAGTTAAATAGCATTTTCCTTTGCCCATTAATGCAGTGGTTCAGAATGCAGTGGTCTGATTTTACATTCCAATAACAAAAAAAAAATCTCAACCCTGAAAGATTAGTAATCAAGTGATTCCTCCAGGACAAGAGGAGCACTGCTGAGAGTGCTAAACTGATCATACATAATAAATTGATAACCAAACACTCAGACCCTTTACTTCAAAACTCCAGGTGGCTGTTAAGCACATTTCTTTCCAGAGACTGGAAGTGTCAAGTGTGAGCTGAAAAAGGGCAAAAGGGCAAAGTTTCTCAACACGTTATCTTTTCCAAACTGAACTGCAAGGTCAATACCCTGAAAACTTGTGTGATATTTCCTTCAATGTCGTCAATAACCATTTTGCTCACAGGGCAGTGTTCTTCTGCTGATCTAACTCAGTTCTGTAGTCTGCAGGAAGAGCTGATGTTACACTTTTCCAGTAAGAAACAGTGTGCAGCGATAGCAATCTATTAGAAGCAGATACTTGACAGGAAACACATGAAAGGTGTACCTTATATAGGGTTCATGGTTTTGTTTTGTAGCAAGAGAGAACTTTACTAAAAGAGAAGCTGATCTTTAACCAAAGCACAATTGACATGCACATACCTTAAATTATCTGTAAATACAGATAGGAAAGCAACTGAAACAGAAACAAATTAGTACATCAAAACAAGATTAGTTATTTTTCTTTTAAGTGGGGAGAAGAGTATTTGTTTAGCCAGTGTTATTAGTGGTCCATTTTACTCTTTGCAAACACATTTGTATAACATTGTTCTTGCTTCTCTGCAAAGAGGTACTCCAGGCCTTTGAGAAAACTCAGCATCTAGCTGCCATAAAACCTCCTTCCCAACCAGATCTATCATTAAGACCTTCAGAGCAAATCATGCAAGGAAGCACGAAGAGTTTCCTGCTCTGGAAGGATATCCAAGGAGAAAAGTAACTGGCTCAGACCAGTAACACCCATGTAAGGTTCAAATAAAGAAAACAGAGCTGGGAAGGCTCAGCCAGTGTTATTTGCAGGGAAGTGAGGTAGATATTGTCTACTGGACAAATGCTAGGTTCCTATAATAAAATAATGTTGGAAGATGTCCAGGGAAACCAGGAATGTTCTTGGAAATGTAAAGCTGAAAAATTTGGATTTGACAGAATGGCTGTTCCAAAAAGGCTGTTAATGGAGTTGGCTCAAAAAGCCTAGTAAATGGCAACAATGAATTTTGTAAGCCTTAAGATAAAGACTAAGAGTCCTAGTTATTATCTGAGATATTAAGAAAAAAAATTTTTCCAGCCAGCAGTAAAGAGTCACAAAAAACCCAACCCAACTACAAAATTAAAACAAACCAGAAACCCAAAAAGTCAAATCTGTTTGAACTTTCAGACCAGTGTGGTCCTAATAATGTGGCAGTGGTGGGGAAAAGAGTCCTACTGAATCAAAGCAGGTATTAGAGGTTGCTTGGATCCTAGGTGAAGGACTGTGACCACAGACATCCAAATGACTTCTTTATTCTTTCCCAGAATTTGCTTGCCTCGATATGTCATTACTTATCAGCTAGTCAAGACTGTATCTGGAGAGGAAGGTAAAACCAGGTTATGCATTTTCTGGAAGAACAAGCTGTTTGCTTACTTAATAACATTTTCTAAAGAGTGCAGAGATTGCCACACTGGACTTGTGCTGTTACCCCTTTCTCATTGCACTATTAACCTCCACAGACAAATAACTGCAAATAACTACCATTGAATGCACTTAACACCATTAATACTGCCATATTCACAGCATTAACATTGCCATGAGAGGACTGACTGCAATATTTATTGTATGGGAAAGAAAAAAAGATCACTAACATTGTCTAAACTAGTTACAAAAGTAAATTAGACAAATCTTCCACCTTTTCCATAGAACCACTGTTAGGTTAGAAATGTCAAAAAGACCCCTTTTCCCTGGCAGAGTCCAAAATTGCATCCCTGAGCCACAGACATTACCAACATGGCAATATCAGTGAGAAAGTGCAACCATTTCCACACAACCGGTCCAGCAAAATTTGACAGCACAGAGCAGACTGAAGTGGAAGTCAGTTATGCAAATTCATCATCAGTTCTACTACTGAGCTTCACAGGTTTTAGAGATTCACACCAGGATGTTGTCTGAGCCAGAAACCCTTCAGGCAGCCTTTTGTCCCTTTCACTTAGGGACGGTTCCTGTGACAAAAGCAGCACCTCAATCAACCACACACTGAATTCCTTGCAAAACCCTGCTGATACTCTGACTGATTCATAAACTCATGTAAGCAGCACTTAAACCTCCTTATAGAAAATGATTAGTCTGAGAAAAGTGTTATGTCTTCTTCACTGTGTGGCAGGGGTTTCACCAGGGAGGAGCAATAGTGATACAGTTACAGCACTGGCTGAGGTCACTGCTTCTCCTTATACCCTTAAACCACAGAAGGTAAGGCTTTTTATAGCAACTGCAAACTGCTTTTATATTTGTCAAAGGCATTAAACCTGTCTCAGAAGTTTTGTGCAGTTAAGCATTACCTGCAGCACCTGCTGTGAGGTCAATAGCAGCCTGAACAGCAGAGTTGATCCTCATGCTTCACACTTGTTTATCAATTATTTCAGGGCAAAGTCTCCCGTTTCCTCTTAGGTATGGAGATATTTGTTTCCTGAGGGAAGAGAAAGATGAAACATACAGAGTTTACAATAACTTGACCGGCAAAAGCATTACAGGAATGCCCTCAGATCCACTCTTCCATTTAGAGACAGAAAATGGTTGTGCTCATGAACGAGACTTAGCATTCTTGTATTTTGACTGATTTTACTGCATTGGGCAGATCTCCTGGAGTATCACTGCCTAGCTTCAGCTTACTTGGGCTTTCCAGCTTCTTATCTCCCTGGATCTCTCAAATCAAAGCTAAAGAGTGCATCCAGGGAACAGTGCTGAAGGTTACTTTTATATTGATTATACAGGCATACTCTTCCCTCAGGTGTCTAAGGCTGGAATATTTCATGCTTGTCTCACCTCCTCACCTATAAAGCATCTGCTCTCCTCGTGGTGAAGAACAGCTAAGAAAACTCTACCCATGATGATACACTGGGTGGCTTTCAGAGGAGGAGTAGAAAGGGAATGAACATAAGCATCTTGAATTGTGTCTGGCTGTCATGTTCCTAGTGCAAGTCCCCCCCACAACAGAATATTATAAATAAGAATTACACCTCATCTCTCAGGAAGGCAGCTGGAAAGCAGAAATACAAATGTGACACTTTGAAATAAAACATTCAAATGAATTCAGTTCTCAAGTTTTCATCAAGATACTTTCACTGGGCAGGCAGTTAAAACAAGCTTATTTATCTGGGGTAAAATAACTCAGCCAAAGAGCTCCCACTGTTTCAGAACCGTGCTGCTGTCTGGCAGTGCTGTCAGAAAGCTGTATGAGTCTTAATACCCACACAAATACACATGTGAATTAGTGCCTCACTGGCTTTTAAGCCTGTCTTCAAGCACAGTACATCAGTAAACAGAACAATTTTCACTCCTCTACCTACTGTAATGCTTCTTTTGAAGCCTGTTACCTCCCAAAATGTATTTTGGCATAATTTGAATGGGAAACATAATTCCCAGTAGGCTACCTTGAAAGAATCATAGAAAGATACATTGTATAAATTACATCCTTCATACAAGAAACATAGACACTTGGATACAACCAAGGCTTTCAGAAAGCCTGTATCTAAACAGATTTTTTTATTCTTGAACATTAGAAAAATACACCAGAAGGCCAAATACTGTCACTCAGTGACTTTACCCATCCAATCTGTTACATAAATCTAAGGGAGCTTAAAACAAAATAAAACATGGCTCTTGCAATAAATGGCACTAACACAAGTAATTTCACAATTGTGGCTTCAGATTTGAACTGTTTTGTTACTGACAGCATGGCACACCACTTGTTACTTCAACATGGAGTCTCCAAGGCCAAATTATGCTTGGTTATCCTATATATCTCATTAGTGTTCACACTGCACTCTGAGTTTTGCTCCTTATTTAGGGGAGAAAAAAGCAAATCATCGAGACAGACTTTGAATGAAAGGAATTACTAGAGAGCAACAATTTCCTGTGTTCAGTAAAATGTACACTGCTTTCATCATGCTGAGTGCTTATCGATTTGTGCCAGTCCTCAAAGGGAGCATATGCCAGATCACCCACAGAAAACTTGGCAGCAGAAGGAAAAAAGTATATGCCTATAAAAATATTTATATATTTTAATATTTAAGAGACAAGGAAGTTTAGTCGTCTGATCCATATCAGCCCAGTGCCACTTTCAGAAGATTGAAGTCTTAGTCAAAACTAAATTAGTATTATATCAGTACATACCTTTTTTCCTGTTTGTAATAATACTACTATATTAAAAGCTGAATCTAGGTAGAACGAGGCGGCAACTGCTCTGTGACTTCCAAAGCAAATCCAAACCTCAGACCTGGAAATACAGAAGCATTGGTTAGTGTAACAGGTCCTGCAGAGTCCGGATGTTATTTCAGCCCCAGATGTTTCTCCCTGCCCATGCAGTCCCCAAAGACCGAGATGCACGCAGAGGGCAGCGCTGCTCCTTGCAGGAGCCGCGTGGGCAGGCCGTAGCTGCGCTCCCCAAGGTCACAGCAGGCCGGCCCGGGGCGGCAGCAGCGGCAGGGCAGCAGCGGCAGGGCAGCCGCTGTCACACGTGCTGCCGGCGGCAGGCACACAGCGCCGGCTCCAGCCCTCCTCAGGGGGAAGGCTGAGCACCCCCGCTCCGCCAGCACCGCCCGTTCGGAGCAGGAAGCCCCGGCCTGCGTTCGGCGGAGGCCCGCGCTGGCAAAGCCCGCCCGCCCCCGGCCCGCCGCCTCTCCCGGGCGGCCGCACCGCAGCCGCGGCTTCCCGGGGGCCGCGCATCCCGAGCCCGCCGCGCATCCCGGCCTGTGCGCGGGAACCTCCGGCCGGCCCCACCGCCCCCGCCCCGCCGGCCCCCGCCCGCTGCCCCCGCTCACCGGAGCCGCCGCCGCCCGAGCGGCCCCGTCGCCTGTGCCCCGAAAGAGGCGGCGATGGAGGCGGCGCGGCCCCGCCGCGGCCCCAGGGAAGGCGAGGACCGGGCAGGCGGCGGGGGGGCGGCGGGGCTGGGCTCTGTTTAAGCTGGGGCTGGGCCGTGTTTCAGCTTACTGAACAGGATGCAACCGAATTTATGAATTAAAACCAATTTTTTTTTTTTAATTTTCTTGGGGTTTTTTAAGATACATGTTTGTTTGTTTTTCTTCCAGTTGGGTGATTTTGTTGTTGGGGTTTCTTTGTTTTATTTTAAAGGATTTGTTTAGGAATTGTGTATCCTGAATCAGCAACAGTTTGTGTATACAGAGGAACTGCTCTGAGTCCCAAGACACTCTCCTAAGCTCTCACTTTGTGATCCTGGCTTTTCGGGACTTTGAGGTGGCATACAATGACCTAAGCTACTATGTCAAGGGCTAATACTGCTTTTCTCAGATGAAACTACACAGCACTTTCTTTTTTTCCTTTTGATTTTCCCCCTTTTGATTTGCAGTTACCTGAAGTGCTTGCAGTAAGGCTTATCAGGAACAATGTCTGGTTGAAAGCAGTAGGGCACTGTACAGTGTGTGGCAAGGTAAAGGAACAGCAGCCATAATGTGTACCAGTGATCAGTCATATTTGAGATGCTCTGCCAGACCAGGCAGTGTTTCTGGAAAGCACAATAATCCCTGTTGAGCTGCACATGTGTTTGCATGGGTTGAGACACGCAGACCTACATATTTCATCTTAGATCCATGGTTTTTTCCACCAAATAAAACCGATGGCTCCTACTTTCACAGCACAAATCAAGGAAAAAAACAGCATAAACAAAAATGTAAACTTTAATGAATCTTTTCTTCCATCACTTTTAATTAATTACAGGGTGCAGATTTTATTTTTTCCATATGTTTATGTAACATATTGGTTGGAAGGGAGCTTAAAGACCATCTAGTTCCGAACCCCCTGCCATGGGCAGGGACACCTTTCACTAGACTGAATTTCTCAGTTTCACCCAACCCGCCCTTGAACTCTTCCAGGCATGGGGCATCCACAACTTCTCTGGGCAACCTGCTCCAGTGCCTCACCACCCTCACAGTGACAAATTTCTTTCTAAAAACTAATCTAAACCTAATCTTACTTTGAAGCCACTCTCAAGCTCTCTTGTTTGCTCTCTACAGGTACTAGAAGGCTGCATTTTGGTCACCCTGAAGCCTTCTCTTTTCCAGGCTGAACAATCCCAATTTTCTCCTCCTTTCCTTGCTGGGGAGATGCTCCAGCCCTTTGATCAGCTTGGTGTTCCTCCTCTGGGCTTGTTCCAACAGGTCAATGTCCTTCCTGTGCTCATGACCCCAGAGCTGGATGCAGCACTCCGCGTGTGGCAATTGTTAAGAAAGAACAGCCTAGGTTATAAATGGTTTTAGAAATTGAATTGTAATTTCTTTAATGTAAAAAAATTGCTGTTGTAATTAGTGATTTTGAGCTAATTGTGCATCTCAAATCATCCACAATACTAAGAGATTACTGTTTCATTGCAAAGAATTTTGACCTGTGTGCTGGCTTCTTGTTTAGCAGGACTGTAGCACTGCTGGAAGATCCACTGGTGAAAGCCATCTAAGCCCCTAATGCAGTGAAACTTGCAATTAAGATGGCATTAAACCACCTTCTGCTTGCCATGACCGTTTGCCAGCTGGAACATCAGGCCTTGAGCGTCTCAGGGTGTCCCTTCATTGCCACCTTCCTCGGGCACACCACCAGGCCTGATCTGCTCTTATCTGTAGAAAACGTGGAGACGGCGACAGCGCTTGAAATGTTTCCTGGGAGCTCTGGAATGCGACGCTTCCACACGCATATCGCCACCACGCGGCTTTTTCTGCTGCCTGCACCCGCGGCTGCTCAGCCAAACCCTGCTTTTTGTCCATGCACCGAGCTGCTGCGGAGCACTTGTTTTGTTTTAAGGAAGAATTTATGTAGGAATTGCATAACCTGAAGTAACAACACTTGGTGTGTGTAGAGAGACCATGGAAGAGCTGCCATGACTCCCGAGAGACTCTCCGAAGATGAGGTGTCAATTTGTTTGGAGTTTAACTTCAAGGTTCCCCTCAAAGGATTTAGGCACAACAGAAATGGGACATGTGTGCAGAGACCTTAACTCGTAAGAGCTTTGCAGGAATGTGGAAGTACTTGCTGGCACTCGAGAGGTCTGGCTTTCGATTGGTGATTGGCTTTGGGATGTGATGGTCCACTGTGTGACAGAGTGGCACAAGTCCTCTTCAACAGAGTATTTTGGCATGGAGGGATGGGTAACCTCTGGGAAGCTGACAGGGGGATGCCATGGAAACTTGTCTGATGTGGGAGAGCAAAGGGATCCCTTGCAGGCTGTGTTTCTGTCCATTCTGCAGTCCAAAGCTATTTCCTGGGCTCCACACCATCTCCAGCCAACCACAGGCAAACCATTTGCCCCTGTAAACCAGCTGGCATTTCCTAAATCTCATGGAAATTCTCATTGTCCAGGAGCATGAATGGCAGTTCTTGGCATGTACTGTCCCAGAATAGCAGCCAGAGCTGCAGGAACATCACAACTCCCCCAGCACCTTGCAGTGGATGCTGTTCACACTGTTTGGAGAGGTGGGTCAGGCAGGACAGCCCCACATGGAGGAAGAGTGAGATGGCTTCTGCAGGTCAGGCCTTCCACAGGTGACACTGGTGTGTGTACTGGTGTACCACAGTCAGCTGCAGGAGATGGGACAGTGCTCACCTTTCCAGGTGTGAAAAATGCGTATTTTATGATTGGCTTTTTGCAAATATTAAAATTAATATTATATGTGTTACATTAGAAAATTATGCTGTATTAATTTTTTTTTAAGTAGTGTGTTAAATATAGTTTTAGGTTATAACAGAATGTTGAAATAGAAACTATGCTATGTAAGATACTTTTTTAAAAGAAAGGACTTGCACCGAGATAGCAGCCACACGACACCTAAATCTTTCAGAGAAAAAGAATTTATTGCTCTCTTATCAGAAGAAACAAACTTCTTCCCATCTCACTCAGCCATGAAAATGCTGTTAGGATTCAGAGGAAGAATTTGACACTGACCATCCTGTGTTTAAATGGAATTTATGCATCATGTATGAGATGTATGAATATGAACAGGCAATTGCTTTTAAGGGTTGATCCTCTGTTAACGTGTATCCTTTTTTGGGCTGATGTTGCCCAGAAAAGGTACCCAGAGGTCCATAATTCTTTGTGTCTATTGCCTCGTACTGTCTTAATCCAAATTGTCCACAATTTTTATTACTCTAATTATATCGCCATTTTCATAACCATTTTATTACTAGTAAACTTTTAAAATTTTAAAAACCAGTGATTGGCGTTTTTCACACAGGGCAGATGAAGTGAAGGCTTGGGGACATTTTTGGAGCGTGTTTCGGAAAGATGTGAGCCCTAATGTCTCTCTGGGCAGAGCGGAGCCCAGAGCTGGGCACAGCACTCCAGATGCGGCCTTAGCAGGGCTGAGCAGAGCAGGACGTGCTGGCAGCGCTCTCCTCACACCCGAGCTCCCGGCGCCGAGGCCCAGGCCGTGAGGGAGCGCGCGGCCGGGCCGGGCCGGCTGTGCCGGGAGCGGGGCGGGGCGGAGCCGGCCGGAACGCTGCTGCGCGGAACGCCCGTGCGCGGCGGCTGTTGCCGGCCGGCGGGAGGGCGGGGAGCGCGGGCCGCAGGCGGCGGTGGCGGTGCGGGATGTGGGGCGGCGTGCGGGCCCGCGGCCGCGGGCTGGCGGCAAGGCTGCTCGGCACGGCCCACGGCAGGGCCCGCAGGTACCGGCCTCCCTGCACCCTCACCTGGCGGACGGCGCCGGCCGGGCATTGCCGTGAGGCCGAGCCGTGCCATGCCTCGGGGCGCGGCCTTCAGAAGGACGGGGCTCACCTGTCCTGCCGGGTGGCCGGGTGGCCGGGACAGCGGTGGGCAGAAGGCAGCGGGGAGTGGAGGCGGGTGGAGGGGAGTGGCGTGGGCCGTGTTTCTCGTGGTGCTGCCCTTGCCGTCCTTCCCATCTTGGAGCGCTGTGAATGATCCGCGTGTGTGACCTGACCGTAGCTTTGCACCCGGTATCAGCAGAGCGGCGCTGCCTGCTGGGTGGTGTTGTTTCTGCACAAAGTGCGGACTAAGAGCCGTGTTTGGGAGTTCTTCGTTTTTACTAAAGTATTGTAAGCTGCTTTTAATGACACCTCAGTTGTGCGTTCATTCATTGTTTTTGCACTTCAAAACTCCTCGATATTTTTGAACAAGCACCGTGCTGTGATGGCCTCATGTTCAAAGCAGCTCGGGTTCTTTGGGAGCTGTGCGTGCTTTCCGAGGCCAAGCTCCCCAGCAGAAGGCAAACTGGATGGCAGGTGAAATACAGAGGTGCAAACTGCAGTGTGCTGCTGGCTTTAAGTGCCTGAGGCTTTCAGCCTTGCTGTGCTTTGCTGCTGCTGTAGGCTAAGGTGAGGCTGAGAAGGTTGGAGTTGTTCAGCCTGGAGAAGACAAGGTTGCATGGAGACCTCATAGCAATCTTCCAGTGTCTGAAGGAGGCCCACAGGGAAGCTGGAGAGAGACTTTTCTTCAGGAATATGGGTACAAATTGCATCAGGAATAATGGGTACAAATGGAAAGACAGGAAATTTGGTATTACAAAGAAATGCTTGTGCTTGAGGGTTGTGAGATGCTGGGACAGATTGCCCAGGGAGGTTCTGGATGTCCCAGCCCTGGCAATGTTCAAGGCCTTGAGTGACCCAGTCTACTGGGAGGTGACATGGCCTATGGCAGGGAATGTTAGAGCTAGGTGATGTTTAAAGTCCCTTCCAACCCTTTAACAATCTGTGATTTCTGAATGGTTACATAGTTTTAAAGAGCATGTGGCCTGAATTAACAAAAAAGGAGTTAGTCAAGGACCTTTGGGGAGCAGTGCAGTGTAAAACAGCAGGGCTCCTACCATCTTCTCAGTAATAAGGTTCTAAAGCTGTCCTTAAATTTTCCTGTTGCTTCTCAACATTGAAATTTAGATTTTAATGCTGACAATTTATCAAGTGCAGAATGACCTAAGTATGATGCAGTGCCTGCTGAAACTGGCAGATTTTCCTTTTTTAGCCAGAGAGAGATGTGTGTGAGGAGGAGAGGTATGCCACAATTCCTTCAGATTTGTGGAGGTGTTTTAAGATCTATTGAAGTTTTTTTTATTTTGAATCAGAATAAACATTAATTTTTTCCTTTCTGTAATTTAAAGGTGATTTTTAAACAAAGTTAGTAGGTGTGAATGTAAAGGTTTAAACACTGCCTTTTAGAATGTTATAGAGAACAGCTCTTTGAATTTTATGATAGTTTTTCTAGAGAATGCAGCTGTGTCTGTGTTGCAGAATCTCCTGAGCAGCTCCTTGCTGTCCCTGGCTTCTCATCCTCAGCTGCATTGTGTCAGTTTCAGCTTCTTTGCAGTCATGTGCTAAACTAAGCAGAGGAGCTATAACCCAAATAGCTTTCTGGTTTGGTTCTGGGTTAACTTGCAGCAGAATCCATGTTGCAGAGTAGGGGAATGTGATCTGTAGTAGTGCCACAAGTGTGAAAACATGTGAGGTTATCTGTGTGTGTGTGTACAGTCTTTTTTCAAGGAGTGATCTCTTTATTGAGATATTCTCTCATATTAAGAGTTTTGGTGAGTTTTCTATAGTACCAATGAATTTAAGTATCAGGTACCAGTAAATTCAAACTCTGTATTATTTCCTCCACAAATAAATGGTGGGCAAAGTTGTTTACTTTGTGTTTGTGATGAGGAAATCAGAAGTTATCAAGAGTTTGAAATGGTGTCTCAGCCCTTCTCGAATGTCAAAAGGTATCTGTTTGACATGTACTGAACATACTCAGGTTACACTCAGCTGGGCCTGGACAGTTGTAACTATTGTTTTGGGGCTTTTGGTAGGTTTACAAAATTCAGCCTTGGACCCTGTTTTTAACTCCTGCTTCCTAACTTTGTGTATCATCTAGCAAACAGGAACTCTTCAGCACAAGCAGTCTGCTTTCTAAAGACAAAGATAAATCTGCTGCTTCCAAAGACAGCACACCTGAAGGGGCAGCAAAGAGGCAGGAGGATGGAGCAGAAACACCAAAGCAGCAGCTGTTAGACATTATTGGTAATATGAAGGTGGAGGTGAGCTACAGGAAGAAGCTCCAGCAATTAAAAGCCAGTGAGAGCAAGAAGCAAGCTGTGAGCAAGCTGGAAGGCCCGGACAGGGAAGGTTCTGTGCCTCAGGGAATTACAGAAGACACCCAACGGTAAAGTAGAACAAACTTTTCTTAGCCTGTTTTATCCTTATTTCAACTTTCTTTTTTTGATATTTAGGACAAATAAACCATTTCCAACAGTATAAAAGCATCTTGTAATGGAGTGTGGTGCAGAGTTGTAGGCTAGAGTAAATCACAGGGGAGGATCCGAGCAAAAGGTGCTGTACGCTGTCAACCTTATGCTGCCTTGTTCTGCAGTAAGATTGTGGAAAAGTAGCACTAGCACCTGCCTGTGGAAAGTTATTTTAATGGGAGAAGGGAAATACTGTTCAGATAAAATACAGCAAAAGTGAGGAAAAAGAAAAAAAATTAAGAATGGCGTAATGATTGTTGAGTCTTAGGAGCTGCTCCTGTCCACAGTGTGTTACATCATATTTATCATCCCACAGGTCTGTGCTCCCCGTGGTCTCCAGGCTGTGCAGTGGCACAGGACTGCCATTTCACCAGGCTGGGGAGCAGGAGCTTGTCAGAGTCCTTCAGCATTTAATAATTAGGGCAATGTAGGGCAAACCTGCCTGACCCACTGGCCACCCCCACTTGGGAAAATACCTGACGAGCTTCTGAGTTATTAAGATATGAAATGGCAGCACAGAAATGACAATTTAAACATATTAAAGGCTTTTGTTTGGTTTTGTTTCTGTATCTGTTGTGTCTCTGTTTACAGTTTAAATCCAGAACTGGTGAAGGCTGCTTCTGCAGTTGCATCTTCCCTTCCACGCGACAAGAAACAGACAGAATCAGAACTCCTTGCACAGCTAAGAAGACATGAAGAAACCACAGATAAACAGAAGAAGGGGGGCACTATTAACCTACGGTCTGTGTATTGATTGTTTTTCTCAATTACATCAGAAATTCCTATTTTGCAATGTCATCCTGAAGGTAACTGCCTTCTGTGTTGGGAAGGTGCCCCTAAAAGATACATTTGGACAGTATATCCTTAGGATTAATGAATATTGGTAACATTATTGATCTGGTTATACCAAACTCTAAATTTTGCCATCATCCTTCTAAAGTGGTTTTGCAGAAACAGAATTGTTTTCATGCCCAGGATCATTGCTTTCTTGGACAGGCTAGCAAAATAACAGCTCTTTTTGTGAGTTTGGTTGGTTTTTTTTTTTTTTTTTTTGCCACAAGCTTCCAGAATTCTCACACAATGGATGGATTTGTAGATGTTTCAGACGTTCTGTCTGGACTGGTGAATTTTCATGACAGCTCTGCAGAACTGAACTAGAGCAGCTCTGTTTATAGCCCCACCCTTCCTTTCAAAACTTTCCAGTCAACGCATGAAACGCATCTCTTGGCTTAACTCTGTTTCCAGTGTGGCTTTCAAACAGATGAGAAACATTTGTTTGGAAACTCAAACACTTGTGCATACGGCTCTTTTGGATGATGGTTAAAGGCAAATTTTTTTTCTTTTTTTTTTTTTTCAGCTAGTATTCAAATACCTGCTGAGAAAATAAGGCATTAAATCCAGGTGAAATGCTGAACAACAGAAAATTGGAACTTTACCAAAATATGAACACGAAACCTTTCTTTATGTCTGTTTGCAGTGCAAGCTGCAAGCTGCTTATTTTATTCTATAAAAATGAATTTGCCCCAACCGAGGATCTAAGCTTGACCCATCTATTATCCTCTGTAGGTTACATGTATTTCTGCTTGTAGGTGTCAGTAAAGGATCTGCTGGAATGATTGTCAGTGTTCTGCAAAAAGAGCTAATGGTGTCTGTGGCTGATGTCTGCCTGAGTGGAAATTAAGGAAGAAAGAGACAGATGCTTGCAAACAGGTTGAGTTAGGTGATTGCACAGACTGGGATGTACAATGCTCAGTGAATGACTTCATTAAGCAAAATATCTGTTCTTCAGATATAAGGACTGTGTATATAGAGGATATGTTTGTTAAACTGTTAATTACCAGGGAGTTTGTTCACTCTCTGTCACTGAGTTCTTTAGAAGGGCAGAGTACACAAATGTCTTTAACAGTGCTGTGGGCTGTGGGTGGCCAACTTAAATGTAATTCAAACCTTCTTGAGTACCCAGGGTGCTGGAGGAGCACAGAAGTACTGGGTGAGCTAACACATGCAGTGCCCAGCCTGGAATGTGCTGGTTTCCCTTCCTTAGGGTGCACACGCTCTTGTTTAGGTGTGGTTTCCCTGCCTGCTGGCATCATAGGCTTTCTCCTCACCTATGGCACTTTTCCTGAAGCACTGACCCAACTCTGGCTGCAGTGGAAGAAAGACAGTGACTAAGGAAGTCGTAGTCAAAGCAAAAATGTTTTTTCTCTTCAAAGAGAGTTTAAATTCTTCAGAAATTTAAAAGCTGCAGCTATATAGTGCCTCTGTATTTTTGATTGGTGGGTTAAGATGTGATATTACAATGTTTTATGACATGCTTTTGGATGAAGCACTATCATTAGAAAAATGCATTTTCCTCAAGCAGAACCAGCCCTTTTGGAATGTCATGGCTGCTCTGAGTTGGCAAGTTCTATTCCCTGAGGCAGCTTTGTGACCTAGCTTGTTTCTCCCAGCAAATACACTCCTCCTGCTGCCGCCATTTGCTGAAAAGTTTTAGTTTTCTTACTTAAGAGTTAGGTAGCTTTATCAGTGGATGAGTTTTCCAGAAAGACCAGCAATTTATGCTGATTTTCATGACAAAAAACTTGGTAAAAGTAACCTTTTAGAGTTACTGTGGACCTCTTAGTTCTTTGAGATAAATACAGTACTCTCAGATTTTTGACTAGTATTTAAAAATGTTGATTTTACAAAGCCCAGCAGCCTCAGACTTGATTTGGTGTGATTTATGTTCCATGATACCTCTATCCACACAATGCATGAAGATGTTTTTAATATATTAGAAAGCATTCTCTTTTGTTCATGCATGATTATTTTGTGTTGAGTTTTGTTTGACAGTAAGAGAATACGTGCAATTGAACTTTCCCTTTATTTCTGTAGAAGTTTTACAATCAATATACTTACATATTTTAAAAGCCAATATATATTCCTTAGTTATTCACAATATTTAAAAGCAAGATACTTTCACAAGCAGCAGAGCTACATAGTGCTGAACTGCAAAAAACTGAATTGTGCTATTGTGATTTATTATATGAAATTTGTTGTATGTTGTCCAGATCTTTTGTACAAATTTTTTTTACCAAGATTGTGGCAAGACCTCCAGAGGTCACTGTTGTATGCAGTCATCTCATTGCCTTGTAGAAAGCACGGGGACAGGGCATTCACTAGGAGGGAAAATATTAATGATAGAGGAATTTATTTTCCTCAGTGTGGGCTGAAGTTTCACTCAATGGAAATCACAACAGCACTGCACCAAAATAAAACCTGCAGCTCTACTATTTCAGCTTCTGTTTTGGATGAGCAAGAGTAGTAATTCAGAGCTTTGGCTAGAATATATCCAAAGCTCCTTGGGTCTCTGTTTTAAGTATTATAATTATTGGCTGATAATCAGGAAAGAGAGAGAGTCTGTGGTTGTTACAAAAGTCCTACCGCTTCCCATGTCTGGAAGGCAGGTGTATGTAGGAATTTCAGTTTTTAATGTGTTGTAATGAGAGAATATATAATATCTAACCACTATCGGTACGCTGGGGTTGGAGTGTGACTTTTTAAACCTATATTTTTTCTTCAAAAGGCATTAAAAAAATCTTTGTGGTTGTACTTTTGTTAGTACAGTGCACTTTTCATGATGGAATGATGAATGTTGCTGCCAGAAATGTTCATGTGCCGATGGTGGGGGGACATTAGGATTTCCTAGCGAGGAACATGGTACCATTGACTGTGTGTTCTCATAGCTCAATGGTGTAGTCTTTCCACATCTACAGGGCAAAACTGCAAGTAATTCAGGAAAGAGAGCAGCTCTGAGCAATCCTGACTTCCCTGAAGCACGGGAAAACAACAGCCTTTTAGGTCACAGCTGAGTCAATCTGTTGGGCTGGGCTGTGTGTGGCTGACCTTAGGAATTATGTCCCTTTGACCCTTGTAAGTGTGTCAAGCCTCTGGCCCAACACCAACTCACTAATGCCAGTAGCCACTTCACAGAGTAATTTCTAATGTGAGATATGCAACTATTCTGAGATTGCTTTTTATTTAAAATGAAAATGAAATTATTTTAAACTTGTTTTTAGATGCCTTTATTTCAGAGTAGGTACTGGAAGAGCTGTGCTTGTTCTGCCATTTGAAACCACATCTAAGACTGAAGAGAAATCATGCTGTGTTTCTGTGGCAATTAGCTTTTACAATTTTCCAGAAGTATTTCTTTCTTGTCAGTAAAATCTCTTTTGCCTTAAGCTGCCAAGAGCATAGTTTGAATTTCATTTGGATTTTCATGAAATGGGTAATGCACTGTTTTTGCCTTGGCCTATTTTTATCTTTTGAGCCCATATTTATGTCTTGAAGCTTAAGTGCTGCAATTTGGGATGACTGTGTGTGACTGGAAGTGGTTGGGTGGAGAGGAGGCTGTGAGGAAGAGCTACCAGAGAGCTACCAGTGGAGTTACTGTGAAAGGAGCTCATGGGCAGGGGCAAAAAGGGGCTCTGATTTGCCCTTTGTGATTAGAATGAGCTGTGTACGGTGCTGGTGGAGATCAGAGCATTTGCTCTTCATGTATGATTTTCACTCCAGAATGACAAAGGAAGATGTGGTCTGTTAATGCTGTAATATGATTATGCAATGTAACAGATTGCAGTGGATCAGGAAAGGTGACCTACTTATTAGGGTGGCATGATTGGCCCATGTCAGCTGATGTGTGAAGGCAAGCTTCCTTTTGGTCTGCAGCAGCACAGCTCTGTCCCTGGGCAGTATTGGTTCCTGTCCAAAAAATAGTGATTTTTGCCTATTTAAACCTATTTTTTGTATTCAGAGGAATTCCTCATTTGCTTAAACAAAACATGCCTAGTACACTCTGTGAATATTAGTATACAGATATATGATTTTTTTTAGTTGAAAACTAAATAATTTAAAAGGAAGCATTCACTGTAGATTTAATAGGCTAAAGTAGCACTTTTATACGTGGAATGTAACAAATGGTTTAAAACAACAGCCTTGAATGTTTGATGGATTAAAGATGGGTGTATTTTGTGAGGAATGTAAAATTCTGTCTCCTGGAAGCTTATGAAACCAGTTGAGAGTAGAGTTTCTAGTTAATACATATGACAAACTTCCTTGCTTTGTCAATCTGTTGAGTTTTTACATTTCATGTTTTCCATTTCAGCAATGTTATTTCAGAAATGGCAGTTAAAAGGCAATCCCCAGAGCAGTGGGGTGCAAGGCTGTCCGGTCGCATTTCCTTGCAGTTGGATGAGGATGGTCAAAGAACAAGGCCTGGAAGGTCATCAGCTCAGATGGACTCCAGAAGGTATTTTTATGGTGTTCACCTCCAATAGAGGGAGCATGCAGTTACTTATGGATAATACTTTAAATTTACTTGTACTTATTAATGTTACAATACTTCAGAGCTTAAAGAAACTACTTAAATATTTTTCAAGATAAGTACTGTTAACATTGAAATAAATTGTGAGAACAAGATAGTTAATGGCAATCAACTAATCAAACAATGTGCATTTTCTTAATATTACATTTTATAATTAAGCATACTTGGTGCTGAAATGTAACTGTTCTTGTTTTAACTAGATTTAACTAAATTATTTTCACCTATGCATAATACAATATTATGTCACTTTCTTAACTTCTTGGGAAATGGAGGTTTTGAAAGCTTGCTTTCCTCCTCTACAAAACTTGATCATGTTCTATGTTTAGAAAAATTTCATCCATTCTGTTGCGATTTTAAAGATATATTAAAGTTGGTCTATTTATTTATTACCACTTCATTCTGTAATTGATTTATTTGTTATCTGTGATGTTATAATTGTCTATGAAATTAACTTTATAATTTACATGTGATTTGAGGGTACTCCTTAAGTGTATTTTGCTCCTGTATTATGTGGCCACTCTTGTGAATTAAGGAGTGCTCTTATATTTTTGGTTTACTCCTGTAAGCTGTACTTTTACTCCTGTAAGCTGTACTTTTTTTGCCTGCAGTCTTTGAATTTTCCCATGGCAGCTCATCATTGCATTCCTTCTCCATGTATTCTTTCCATAGCAGTTTTTTAGTAAGATTAACTCCTCTTGTTTTTAATTTACTTTGTAAATTAATCTCTGTTTGGGAGGTTTAGGGCCTGAAAATGGAGGGAATAATTTGTGTTTAGATAGATCATGGTGAAGATAGAATTTGGGTAACAAAAGAAAAGAAAAGCATGAGTTCCTGGGTGAGTAAATGTACAGAATTCTGTGTATGGTGCAACTGTGCTTGGTATATAACTTCAGAAACAGCACCTTAAAATAGTTTTTAAAATCCCTGTAGTGAGTAAACTGTCTCCAGTTTCAGGCCTGAGTTCCCTCCTGCATACCTGAATATCTCATGTATTTGCTTATCAACTGATAGTAGGAAAATAATGGGTTAGGAAGAATACCTAACTTTGAGTCTAGTTAGTACATTGCAGTGAAACGAGTGATGTTGCTTTATAGTAATTTAAACTTATAACTTTAAAATAAACTTTCTTCCAACACATGCAATGTATCTTTGGCCATTGTCATTGGGAGTTACACACAGATTGGAAAATATAATCCTGAATCAACATTCTTTCAAGGCTCTGTAACTAAATTGTTGTGTGCTGAAATAGTTCCAGGGTAGTTTCATCACTAAAAAGTAATATGACAAGAGCATGTTTGCAGAAGTAGTTGAGGCCATTAGAAATCTCCAGTAAATCCAGAAGGGTAGAATTTTAAGGTCAGAAAGGATAAATCTTGCCAGGGTAACTGTGGATATGTAATAACAAAAATGAAAGAACTGTTAGAATTTCAGTGGAAACGTGGAAGATAATATGATTAAAAACATAGTTGATACTAAAGACATTGGGGGTTTTTTTGTTTTCATATATAAGAATTTGACTACATGTTGAACTCTTGTATTTTTTTTTTTAATATAAGCTTATGGTAATGATAAGTGTGATTGAAAATAGATGGTCAGAGTGAAATATTTGTATATTCAGAAGAGTGAGCACCAGGGTGATGCTATTGAAAACATATCATATGGTTATACTCTGACTGTTTGCCCTATGGCAGAGAAGGTGGCTGTGTGATCTTCCAAAAGGGCTATTTATGTCATAAAGCAGGAATTATTTGATTTAGCTGTTGCTTTTTCTGTTCCTGAATTGTGCAATATTTTTTTTACAGGGAAAAAACCCAAGTCTTCAGATAATCACAACTTTGTAAAATCACTTAAGTGCAGTGGTTTGATGCTGTTTACCTTTTTTCAGATTCCTAAATATTCCAGTTAAAATTGACTGCAAATATAGTGCTTGATTTATGCTCCTCCTTTCACATGGAAATGTTTTGAGAAGCTCTGTTTAAGACAAATAGTAAAGCCATAAACACTCTCTGATTAAGAGCCTGAAGATTTAGTGAAAATCGCTATCTTTTTTTTTTGTCTCCAGAGATCTGTTAGTTCATGAAAATATTTTGTGCTATTTAATTTGTTATCTGGCAATGTTGTAAGGTGTTGCGAAATACTAAATATCGGTTTTCTTTTTTTGTTTATAGAAGTCTCAAAGTAGGAAAGAGGCTTAATATATTCCCTAAGGCTTCTACAGAACCAGAGCATGCACTGAAAACAGGTTAGTGGAAATTCAGTAATGAAAAATGCAGTGAGGCTAAGTTGTGCATTTTTAGAATATCAAGAGATGTGTTTTTATGAGGAGACATGACCTGCTCACTTTCTGCTTTCAGTCTGATAAAAGCAATTACTACTTTGATGTAGCTCAGATTTTTACCAAGTGAAACTTCCATGCAGTGTAATGAAATGTTTTCTATGCTGATCAGGGCACTCTGTTAGTGAATATGAAGGGTATAACTGGCTTTTTGTCACAAAGGTCAGTCTTAATTCTGTGAGTTTAAAGCCAGCCTGGAGGATGGGTGTATGTTGGCTCCAATTTATTTGGTCAAGTTGCAAGGAAATGTGAGGCTGTGATCCCAAGGAAGCAAGCATGCCCTGCAGGTGACTAAGTATAAGCAGGGTAGTAGCAACCCAAGACTACACACTGGATTGCTGTGTGTGCTCTCTGGCCTTTTGTTTAGTGTTCCAGATGGAGCTGGAAAGATCCCACTGGCAGCTGACAAATGACACCTTGCTTCACCTATTGTAAAGTTCTTCATATCTGTTTAGAATCATAGAAAGTTTGGGTTGGAAGGGATCTTTAGAGGTTATCTGGTTCCAACCCCCCTGCAATGAGCAGGTACTTCTTCCACTAGGTCAGGTTGCTCAGAGCCCCACCCAGCCTGACCTTGAACGTTTCCAGAGATGGGGCATCTACCACCCTTCTGGACAACCTGTTCCACCACCCTCATTGGAACAATTCATTCCTTTTTTCTAGTCTGAATCTCCCTCTTCTGGTTTAAAGCCACTACTCCTTGTCCTGTTGCAATGGGTCCTACAAAGAATTTTGTCTTCATTTCTCTTTCAAGCTCCACTTAAGTATTGCAAAGATTGAATAAAGTCAACCCAGAGCCTTCTGTTCTCCATGAGGAACAACTCCAGCTCTCAGCCTTTCCTCTTAGGAGGGATGTTCCATCCCTCTAATCATCTTCATGGCCTTCCTCTGGACCTGCTCCAAGAGGTCTGTGTCCTTCCTGTGATGAGTACCCTGGAGCTGTTTGCAGCATTCTAGGTGGGGTCTCAGGAGAGCAGAGGGGAAGAATCTCTTCTCTCAACCTGTTGGCCATGCTTTGTTTTATTATTCTAGCTGGCTTTCTGGGCTGTGAATGCACATTGCTGGCTAATGTCCAGTTTTTTATCCACCAGTATCCCTAAATTCTTCTTGGCACGACTCTGTCCATTCATGAGCCTGTGTAGATGCTGGAGGTTGCCCCAAGCCAGGGGCAGCACCTTGCACTTGGCCTTGTTGAACCTCATGAGATTTCCATGAGGTCACTTCCTTGAGTTTGCCCTTGAGGTCCCTCTGGATGGCATCCTGTCCTTCACGTGTGTCAACTGCACCACTCAGCTTGGTGTCACCTGCAGACGTGCTGAGGGTGCACTCAACCCCTCTGTCAGTGGTGTGGATGAAGACACTGAACAATACTGATCTCAGTGTGGATTCCTGAGCAACACAACTTCATCACTAATCTCCATCCAGGCATTGAGCTTTTGACCATTGAATACATGGTCTGGATAGACCCTTGGAATGGCCCATGAACCCTGGACCATCTGGATGTGACCATCCAACCAATTTCTTATCCACTAAATATACATGCCAAAATTCATGTGAGATAAAAGATACCAAAACTAAATTCAAAACAGGTATGATACCTTCATATTCACTGCATGGCACAGCTGTGTGGGAACAGTCTTAACAGGGATAGCTTCCACTTATGAAGACTTGGCTTTACTACAGGCTGGGTTTGGCCAAGAGTGTGTGAATACGGGCAAGCCATATAAAGAACGTTGTCCCTCACTTTTCTTTGTGAACAGTGAGACTGCATTGTTAGTATTGATCTTCAAAATGCTGTTATTCTGAGGCCCTTTTAAAAAGCAGACTTTGTTCCAGTGTAGTGACTTAGACCTTTATGTAAAGTTAGTAGCAGCAGAAGAAATAGTACTCCTGTCTAAAATCTTACAAAGCTATGAGTATTTGTTTCAGTTTCAAGAGTAGAACTGTAAGTTTTTGCCAGATTCTAACAGAGAAGTTTTTTATTTTTTTTTTTACACTTGAAACTACAGGGAGATATTAATTTGATTACTTAATTTTTTAGTAAAATGTCAAATAGTGCCATTTCCATATTTTCAAGCAGCTGTGAACTTTCTGAATACAGCCACCTCTATGAAAGCTGTTTATTAGAATGGGATTCAGTTTGCTGTGTTTTAAGACTGCCAATATTAAAATTGGTCCATTTTACATGTAAAACCCACAATGAATGATGTAGTGTTTGTTTTTAGCTGTCTTAACAAAAGTGGTGTTGAAAAAAATGGATTTTGAGTTGAATCAAATTTGCTCAGGTAAAAGAGTGAGAATATAAGATTTCTTTTTAGTATGAACAGAATGCAGACACAGTGGCTCATCGTAGTCACCCCAGCTAAAAGCCGAGATGCACTTTTTTTTAAAAACATAAAATTGGAATGTGTACAAATTGTTTCAGAGAGCTAGTGGACTTTATTGAATTTGTAATTAGAAGTTAATTAGTAAGCTTCTTTCAGCTTTTTGTTTGGTGTTTCCTGTTTGATTCCAGGTAGCCTTGAGGAACTCTACAGTATATTTTAGACCAGGAAGCTGATTGCTTGGCTTACTGACTAAGCCTGATGACAAACATTTTTTTGGGCATTAACCTCGGGAAATACCAGTGTGATACTTGATACCTTGATTCATTTGTTTTCACTGTCTTGGTTCATATTTCAGGAGATAATGGGTTAAATTTTTTCTATACAAAACAGAAAAGCAAGTTTTGTTTTAAGTATTGAATATTGACTTTGAAAACTTGAATGTTAACTGGAAATTGTCATCCTTAAAATACTCTTCATAACTGTTAATGTAAAATGCCAGTATTATTTTCTGCTTCATGAGGTGAAATTATAATCTTTGTCACCTCTCCTGCAAGCTTGAAAAATGAGGTACTGCTTTCCTCTGTTAGAGGATTTATTAGTTTCTTTATGATGTGGACAACAATTTCATTCTGGTATGGTTTCTCATGTTGTCTTGTAGCTGTATTTTATTCCTGTCTCCAGTCCTCAAATCAAAGTACTCAGCCTGGTAAAATAGTTCTGGAAATTTCCCTCTTAAGGAATAATTTGAATAATTGTATTCTGATTTAACACAAAGAACCCCTCTGAAAACACTTTTTTGTATGTAAAAATACTGTTTGCCCTTCCATTGTGTTTTCTCTTAAAGGAGGGGGGATTTTTTTAAATTCAGTTGAGTTGTAAGCCACTGAGCTGAAGATGAAATTATATCTTGGCCTCAAGTACTTAAGATTCCGGAGTAGTAAAATAATAGGTTATTGGCTATAATCCACTCCAAGTGGACTGTAATACTTGAATTCACATAAAGATCTGTGTTCCAAGGATCTTAGGATGAATTGATAACAGAGGGAGTCAGGAAAACAAAGGGGAATGCAGCTTAGGCCAGCTCACTCGACAGCAGCCCAGGGCACTCCCAGAGGTCCCTCCCTGTCCTGTGGTAACAGCTTGTTCCCTTCAGTTCAGTGAAGCGCTTCAGTCTGGGCTCGTGACCAGCTCTCCTGGGTGGAGGGACAGGAACTCCTTGAGAAGAGTAACTGCTGCAATATGAGTGCACTTCGATTAAAAAAAAAAAAAAGGCATCAGAAAAGATATATCCCTAAAGGAACTGTTTAACTTTGTGAAAAGAATAAGAAATCCTGGTTTCTCAGCTTGAGAGACAAAAACTGGCACACTTAGGAGCATTGGGGAAGGAATTGCCAGCCTTTGAGTTGAGTTGTTTCCCTGAAGGAGAATGTAGTTGTGAAGAACTTGAAAACTCCCGTAGAAATAAGGGTCCTTTAGCACAGTGCACCAGTCAAGTTCAGAATTTGCTGTGTCCTCATTTTTTGAAAGACAAAACCAAAGAATGATTGTGGAAAAATTAAATTATTGCTTTATGTGAAAGACATAAAAATAAATATTCCCCTAGGTGTTCAGAATAGATTTTCATCAGACATTTGAGAACTTAATGAACTTTCTTGTTAACAGAGAAGTCTCATTTGAGGAAGGTGATGCTGGTATCTAAGGTAGAAAAATTTGCATGGCTGAAGTTATTAGTCTCTGTAAAGATTGGTGTTAAAGGACTTTGTCTTAGCTATTGAGAAGTGTTTTGTTGCTGACAAATCTTAACAAAATTTATTTTTTAGTATCTTCGCCAACAATTTGGGATCTGGAGTTTGCAAAGGAGGTTGCAGCAGTAACTGCACAGCCTCCCCGAAATGGTTTTGAGGAGATGATCCAGTGGACAAAAGAAGGAATACTGTGGGAGTTCCCAATTGACAATGAAGTTGGTATGTGCACCATGAGCTTTTATTATCTGTCTCAGTTTATCTTTTCTGAAAATTAGAGCATGTTTGACCTTTGACTGTTTTAACATAATGTTTCAGCTGTGAGTCATGCTTCTGATAGTAAACAAACATAACTCCCTGACTGTCCCAGATCAGAGATGCTTCAGATGAACTCATTCTGGCACTCTTCAGGTGAAGTCTTGCAGGTGGCTTGGCTGATCTGAGGGCTGGCTGCTGCCAAAAGGGGACGACTCCTTCCCTCCCCCCCTCTTCCCCCCATGATGTGTTTAACACCAAAAGGCAGTTCGAGTCTCTTACATAATACCTTTTACTCTGCATCTTTACTAAATTAAGCTCCTAGCAGAACTTGGGGAATCTTAAAACTGCTGTGCATGTTTTATAATGCTGATTGTGTTCTTTGGTGTGGCTCTTGGACCAAGTCTCTTGCCAGATCCTGACCAGCTATCTGCCAGTTCCGTATCTGGGCAGGCCGAGTGTTAAACAGTTGTTTGCTCCCTTTGTTCTGTCTGTTTCATAAGAATAAACAGTCACAATATTCACTCACCCTGGGCATCTATGTTAATTAGGCATCTTTGTGCACAGTATTTTCTTTTATTACCATAAAAAAAGAGAAAGCTCTGTGTGAAGTTATGCCAGCAGAGAGAGTGAACGTTAAGGAAGTGAAGAACAACTACACAAAGTGTGCAATATAGGAAAGGGGACTTCATAACTTCAGGGTGAGCTTGGCTGTGGGTTTTGGGGTTTTTTTAAAGACTTTAAAGACTTCAAACAAAACTGCTTTGTAATGATTCAGTCACTGAGAGCAAAACAGGTTAGTATCTGAAGCTGGGAGTCTTTGAAAATCTGTCCTATACTGAGTTGCAAATTGAATAATGTGCTTCATTGTTTCTTAATGTTTATTCTCATCGTATTTGGCAGTTTCTTCACAGAATTTAATCACTGCTCCCAGGATTGATCTGTTCCATCATGTTCCATCATGTAGAAATCCAAGTATACTCTAGTCATGTTTTTGCAAGCTTAAAACCACTGTGGCCAATGGTTTTTGTGTTGTTGTAATGTGGCTGGAACCCTGCTGTCTGGGGCCCTCAGTTGACAGCGTGTCTTTGGCGGGCCGTGGTTTCCCTGGGGCAGCCGTGCCGCTGGGACTGCGCTGTCTGGGATGGGGCAGCCAGCGGACAAAGAGCCTTTACATATAGTTAAAACAAGAATCTTGATTGATTTGTCCACAAAGACTAGTCATGTGGAAAATTCCAGTGGAGCTTTCCAAAACTTGTCACCTCTCAGGTTGAAATACCAAGTCAGTAAGACTGGCCTATCAGACTGCCAGCCACAGGCTGTTAACCACCTCAAGTGTGTCAAAGCACAGTTAAAAGCTTGAGAACCTTGCTCTGAGTACATCAACATGTTGTAATTTCAGTTTCTCTGCAAAATAAAGATGCCCCTTTCTGCTGTTAATTTTGCAGTTTTGTAACAGCCATTGCCCTCAACAGGAGGAGATTACTTCAGCTTGTTTTGTATCCAGAAATGTGTGATTATTCTTATGTGCCAAAAACATGTGGCTTTAAAAATATAAGTGCAATTAAATTTTCTGTTGAGAAAGCACGTATACTCAGCTTTCAGCATTATGAAATCTTTTAAGGTTTTAAACCAAATATAAAACAGAAAGACAACCTCTTATAACTCTTTTCCTTGGCTCCAGAGTATCTCTGGTGTTCTCATTAGGGTGCTTCACCTAGGCACTGTACTGTGCTGTGTGGCACCAGGGCAAGGTCACGGTTTTTAAAATTATTTTTGTGCGAACATCTGGAGATGTGGCTGAACATACTGGCTTGCTACAGTGGCCAGCAGCAGTCTTCCCCCCCACACCTTGCTGCCCTGTTGTTTGCTTTTACCTGCATGCCCTTGTCCAATGCAGTTGAAGTCACTGTTAGGCAGAAAATTACCTTTTTTTTTCTTTTCCCTCTCCATCTCTCCATCCTCTGAACAATTTTTACCAGTTTAGCAAACCATTAGTATAGCTTGCATAACATTGTTCTCACCACTCCTTTTTGCTTGTCTCTCCTACTTTTAAGTAGCTTTAATGCTGCTCCATGATTGCCGTGGCAAAAAGTTGGGAAAGACAATTATTTGTGCCTCATTTATTATTTCTGTGCATTTATACCATAATGACTCAAAAAGCTGGAAAGGACAGAGCAGATTGTAGGTGAGAATTTGCGTTAGCACCTCGTTATGAGGAGCAAATGCTTTTGGTGGGCCAGAGATTGTTACTGCACAAGTGATAGGAAGGCCTCAGAAAATTAATTCCTCAGTTGCTTCTGATGGCTTCTGCAGGCAAAAGTTCACCAAGTCCTGTTCTAGTTGCTGGTTAGCTGAGCTGCTGTTCCCAACAGAGAAATATTGGATCATCTTGCCAAGTGAGTTGGCAGAGTTGCACAACCATTGCGTCAGGGTTTCTTTACTATCTCTGTTCTAGGGACCTTCTGAAGAGCATGATTGATGTCATTGTAAAAATCCTGAAAGAATAGAATACTTTGTGTTGAAAGGGACCTTTAAAGATAATTTAATCCAAACCCTCTTCCATGGACAGGGACATTTTTTCACTATATCTGAATACTCAGTCGTCTTTATACCATGTCAGCAATGCTTGCTATAAGGGATGGACATCTGTGTCTGGATTGGCATCTTTAAGACAAGGTTGGTCATGTCTTGGAAGGATTAGTGTTTTAGCTAGAGGAATTCCCCAGACTTTCTGTTTTGTAGCATGTAGGTGGTTGGAGATAGGATATTGAGAGTAGGTGTCTTCTTGTTTTGATGTTGAAAAAGAAAATTCTCTAATTTAGACTTCTGCCATGCATATTGTTTCAAATTATGTTTATGAGGACAGTGCAAGAGAGGCTGAGGGACAGGCTGGCAGCAGGAGTCAGGGCTTGCTAGGGGTGAGGGAAGTCATTATCTCTTCTAATCTGTTCCCACCAGAGGCTTCAGCTTCTGATGCTTTGGACAGTTGTGGTCTCCTTTTCTATGATGCACACTTTACTTTTTTGAGGACTGAAATACGTGGTCTAACTGAAATACTTGGACTTAACACTTCATCCCCAAACCATAAACAGTCTTTGACAAACAGGAAAGCAGAATACATATGTAATATTTACTTATCACCTGCATTTTTGTGAGATTCTAAATCGCTTATTTTGGGTTAAAGATGAAAATTGGTGAAATTATTTATTAGATGAAATCTTTCCTGATACCCTGTATCTGTCTCCAGAAGAAGAGCATTCAGAAGGCCAAATTTTACTGTCAGCATTATTCAGATTCTTTAAGTAGTGATTTTGTTTGGTTTAATTCTCTTGGATTTTTGAGTCCAGTGAAAGTAAGGAAGTCTGGGAAAGGTTGTTAGTTTGAAAAAGCAACCAGTAGCATCCAGGTACAGTAAGATTCTATCTCCCCTTGGTGGGGGAAAGCCAGCATGGGTGGATAGTGGAAGGATCATCACTGCTTCTGTCTGTGGACATCGTTTTCCAACCACAGCAGAACTACACTTTCTGAAACTGACGTGACCTGTTTTTTGTTATTTTAACTTTCAACATAAAGGAACAAGGACAGAGCTTCTGAAGAAGGAAATGTACTTTTTTTTTTCCAAGAACCACAGAGATAAATGTGGTGTGCAACTGTGGTATTGATACACTCACACATTTCTAGGAAAAATACAGGTATTTCTCAGCTCCTTCAGCTATTGCAATACCTTAAGTTTAAAGCAGGAAAAAAGTAATGCAATCTTAACAAATGCAAGTGACCTTTTGGTGACTTCTCCATCACAGAGATGGACATAATTTCTTCTGAAACTGTAGAAGCTCTACCAAAGAAGGAAGCCTAGAACTTACGTGATTTAATTACCTCAGTTTTAATACCCCTGATTTAATTTTATCAAATAATTTAGAAAAACATGTACACCATACTCATGTGTGTGGTATAGGCTTCTCATTTTTGTCATCTTGAAGTAGTGCAATATTTTTCTCTAATAACAGATTTTTATTTAAGGGTGCAAGCCAATTGGTATCAAATAAAAATTTCCATGTATATCTAACTAACGAAAAATCTTTCATTACAAATCCCAGATTGCCTTTTGGTTTTTTGCCCCTTAAAATTAGGAACAGCAAAAGGAGCCTTTTTTCTGTATGTAGGAATTTGTGTTCTGAGTCTCTACCATCATAGCATGAACAACAGCAAAAAAATCCACAGGATGAAGAACAAACGTTTGCCCTATCTCCAATAATCCCTTGTACCATGTCCTGTGGAGGCTTTTGAGTGCATCATCTTTGATGATGGCTGTGACTTAATAGCAGCTGGTGAGATAGACCACACTTTTGCATCATCATACACTCACACATTCAGAAAATGTCAGAAAACAAACTTCTGTGCCCATTTGATAGCAATAGGATGTTAAAAGCATGGCTTGCAAGGACATGTTTTTGTTAGCTGTTCAGTATTTGATACTTTATGAGGTTGCCTTATTTGTTCAAGACTAGTTTGTATTCTTTAATCCTCTGCAGAATTTAGGCAATCAGTGTTCTCTTTAAAAATTTATGAAGAAAGTGCCTGCAATCTAAAAGGTGGTACCAATGATGAATTAAAATTTTCTAGTATTGAACAAACTGGATTTTAGCAAGAAGATTGATTTATGGTTATAATTATTCCTCCTACTTCCACCCAGCATCAGGCTTTCATCAAGATTTCAAGCCAGAAATTTGATTTAAATATTACATATTCTTAGAAATGCAAGCAGAACCATTAATTTTACTAATTTAAGACTATTTTCAAACTATACTATTTTTACTTTGTTAAACTTGCTATTATATTATGATAACAACTTTGTCTTTCTTGCTTTGTCTTTCTGTCAGGGATGGAGGATGATGCTGAATTTCATGAACATATCTTTCTGGACAAACACCTCGAAGGCTTTCCCAAGGAAGGACCTATCCGCCACTTCATGGAACTAGTTGTCTGTGGGCTTTCAAAAAACCCATACCTCAGTGTTAAGCAGAAGGTTGAACATATTGAGTGGTTTCAGAAGTATTTTGAGGAAAAGAAGGAACTTCTTCAAGAGATTTGAGATTTGGGAAAGTGCTTACCCTTGAAATGAAGAAGTTATGTGTCAGTGCATAGTGATCATGTGGCCTGAAAGTTGTATTTTAAACAATAAACTCCAAGGTCGTCTTTTGTTACATGTGTGTCTGTGTGTGTGTGAATACTTTTGGCAGCAAAAGAAGGAGCTGAAAAGTATGGCTTTTGTAGAATGTGCATTTAAAATTTAGTTTATTGGAACTGTTGTTTTCTAAATTTGAAACTAGTCTTTCAGCAGTACAAAATCCTAGGTCTAATTCCATGTCCTCCACCCTTTACAGCTGGACTGTATCTTGACAGGTTGGATCATCTTTCCCATTTTGAAAAGCTTGAAATGCTTTCATTTTGCTTATTTGTGAGCCACACTGGTTGTTTGGATGGTATTAATCCTTTCTCCCCCCTTTCACTAACTATAATTATTGGTTCATTTTGAAGTTTTTGGTAATGACAAAGTGATTTGAATGGTATGCTTTTTGGTTCATGTGCTCAGTGAAAGGCTGTTATATTCCTGAAATGTGTGCACAGCATAACACTGGTGAGTTACGGAAAATAACAAGGGAGTGATGTTCCTTAGGGTTTGCTGTTGGGACTGGTGCCACCAACAATGGCTTTAAACTCAAAGAGGTATGGTTGGCATTAGATGTTAGGGAGAAATTCTTTGCCTTGAGGGTGGTGAGGCACGGGCACAGGTTTCCCAGAGAAGCTGTGAATGCCCCGTCCCTGGAAATGTTCAAGGCCTAGATAGGATGGGGTTTGGAGCAGCCTGGTCTGGTGAAAGATGTCCCTGCTCATGGAAGAGGGGTTGGAACTAGATAATTTCTAAGGTCCCCTCCAACCCAAACCATTCTATGATTCTAAGGTTATTCTCCTGCCATCCATACATCCATTCTGAGGCTTTTGACTAACTTCCCATCAGTATTGTTTAAAAAAGAGTCTGAATGTTAAGTAATACATAAAGTGCTGTTACACTAGAGCAAACAGTTTTTTTGATGACTTGGCTTGGAGCTGAGACCTTATCTTCTGCATCTGCAGGACTAGAAAGAGTTCTTGGCATTCCTGACAAGGAGAGTTGTTGCCTACAGATTACATGATGCCACTGCTATCTTCTGTCTAGTCCTGTGATGCTGCTGAAGCAGCTTCATATTTTCTAGATAATCCTTTATTCCAATTAAATGTGTATGGATTGAACTATTGCAAAGTATTTTACTTCAGTTATCTCTTGCTAAATTTTCACCCAGAACTACTCACTCATAATTCAGGATTCTGAGCGATCATCTTGCTGCTTAAATTTACTGAGCATTTCCAGCCCTGCATACTGTGTTCTTCCTTGTTCTCCCCAATCACATTAGCAACTGTTGGCCCTATAAATACACTCCTGTCTGTTTCTCACATTTCCTTGTAACTCAAGCAGGAAGGAGGATTAATACAAAATTTGTTATAGATTGAAGGTAGAACACCAGCTTTGTATGCAAATTGATTTTTAAAATGAGAGTTACATGAAAGAGAATGAAAATGAAGAGTTGGCCTTTTTCTATGAGTTGGAATATTGTTGCTGTGTTCTGCTCATCTCCAGGATGTGAATTTGCCCTTCTGGGAAAGGGAAAGGCTCAAGCTCTGGAAAGGAAAAGCAACTTTTTGACTTTCTGACTGTAAGAAAGATTCAAGTTTTGCAGAAATTTTTAGAGGCTTCCTGGCTTTGGAATGGAGAGAGTGAGAATTATATCAAAATATCTCCGTTTGGTACTATGATACTATAATAGTTTTAATTTTTGGTTCAATGCCCAGATATGTTTTGCTTAAAAAATACTGTTCCCAAATTTCTACCAAACTGTAGCGCACAGCCTGCGTCCTGCTGTTTTCAAGCCTTTTCTAAAACAAGGCACAGTGACTTTGAAGTCAGTGCAGGATTTTAGAAATAGCTCCTCTTGTGTATTTGCCTGTAGTGTGTGTTTTGATGTGAAAGACAGGACGCTCACAAGCCGGAAGAGGTTCAGGAGTGCATGAACGTACTGAATTTCACCGCACTGGGAACGAGGTGAATGTTATCATTTAAACAGATTCATTAGGAGGTCAGTACTTGGGTAAGCTCTTAACAAGAGCTCTTGATGCTTAGGGTCTTTAGAAAGCTGTAGTAATTCCTACTTAGGTGCTTAAATATAGATTTGAGTGTTAATGCTAGGCAACAGGATTTGAATAATCAGACCTAGCTGCCCATATGTATGGAGGCTTCTGGGACTGCTCAAGGCAAATTATGAGAGCCCAAGTGGCAGGACTTTTATGTGTAGGGATTTTTGGGGTGTATACTGCTTGGTAATAGGCTTTGCTGCCTTTTCAAGCATTGCTTACAGATTAGTCACTTTCAAGCATGAAAATTCCCCATTTCTTTTGAATCCCAAAGGATAAAAGCTGTCTGCTGTTCAGAGTGGAGCCAGTGTTGCAGCTAGTGATTCCCACTCTGGAGTCATTTGGACTTTTCTTGGTATGATTGGTTTTCCCCTCTCTTGGAACTGGTTAGGTGATGCTATGTGGTAACTTAAAGTGCTCAGCATTAGCATCTGTGCCAGGTAAAATAGCATTTGTTACATTCTGCACTCTTCCATTTCCATCTTTATGCATGAAGCTGAAGTCTTGTACTGTGCTGCTAATGCTGTGCCTCCTTGGAAAGGAAAGTTGTCTGGCTTTGGTGGGCAGCTGGGGTTGACACTGCCCTGAGAAAAGCAAGAGGATGGAGCAGACTGGCCCAGAGCCATAATTGTGGGGAGCATTGTCCATGTGCAATTTTGGAGTGACAGTTCCTCCTCTTGGTGACTCAGTGGGTGCATAGCAGGAGGATTTTTGTTGAGTGGAGATGGCTGTGTTACTGGGAACTTGTAGGCAAAGGCTAAAGAAGTTCATTGCTGGAGTGGCTGTTGTCAGAACTGTGAATGACAGTCATGGCTTCCCCAGCCTGCATGCTGCACTGTGAGAAGTCTTTTCCCCTGCTCTCTGTTATGTTCAAGTAGTCTCCATTTTCCACCTGTCTGGTAGCTACTCCAGCACTTCCAGAGGGTCTCTGGCCATCTTGGAGGAGACGGAGCATTTGCTACTAGATGGTAGTAAGAAAAAGCTGGAGGAACAGTTGTGTGGTTGGATTGTGAGATTATATGTGCTGGGATTCCAGCTCTTGGTGTTAACCTTGCTAAGGAATTTCACTGCAGCATTACTGAGGCTTGCACTCCTTGAACACTTACCTGAGCACTGGAAGAAAGTAGGCAGTGGCTTAATTAAACCCTTTGGACTTGGAAAAAGGGGCTAAAATGAATGGAGTGAATATGGAGGAAAATCTTGCACAGGTTCCTAAACTGCAGGCAGATTTTTCTTTACCCATGCATGTATTTTGAAGTGAAGAGGAGCATCAAAGGAGTCCTTGAGTGCTACTTAGGTCCATTTTTTTTCAGCACTTACAGAGATAATAAAATTTCAGCATGAAAATAAGTCTTCATCAGAAGCTTGTGTTTTGAGAACCCTGAAGCAGCAGTTATGTAAGAATGGCCACAGTATTGCTTTCAGTGGGGGTTTAAGAGTAAATAGTCTTGGTTTAGTTAGGCTTGTGAGGATCACTTAAAATTATGTCTGTGGACTGAGAACAATGACTTCTGAGGCTGCAGGATCTGGTTTTCACTGCAGGCACAGCTGCAGCTGCTTTGGAAAGTCCAGCTGCCTCTGTGCTAGTGTCCAGCAGGACATGGCGAGGGTGCAAATCCCACCCTGCCCAGTGGCTGTGGCATTTTGGTCTCAGGATCTCCACAAGATGTCAGTGTAGATTTACTGGATTAGATATAAAAATCCTTGTGCTCTTCCCTCTAATAGATTAAAGCAAAAACTGTTCTGAAGCTGCACAATAGGTTTGATTGTGCTCTGGAACGTGTTGCCTGTGGACGATGGAAGCGGCCAGCGCTGGCGTCGAGGGAGGAGGGTGAGTGTCACCCTGAAACGGGAGCAGAGCTCTTGGCTGAAACTGGCAACGCTTTGCTCACATCAGCGTGCCCTTATTCCCTTGGGGACAAGCTGCAGATGCACTAATGCAATAAAGTACTCTATATTGTACTCAAAGAAGAGCTGCAAGCCTGAGGAAAAACTTCCTCCCACCATCCAGGGTGGCAAGAAGGATGTGAGGATGGTTGGATCAAGTCATGTACTGGAGAAGTGTAACTGCTGCCTGGGTGGTATCCAAAGCTTACTTGGTTTCTTTCCATAGGAAAAGCGGACTTGCAATGTCCAACGAACCGTGATCCTGCAGAGACTGGTACACAGCATCCAGCCGAAGGGAGTTCCCCTTGACCTTTTACCGCTTCTGCGCAGCGGTCCCAGCGTAGCACAGGGGTGTTTGAGAGCCAGCCAGCTCTTCTCCTTTGAGTGCCTGGTGTTTTATTCCCATTTTCCCAATGAAAGCCAAATGCAGGGCAGCCCCCCGCCTCTCCTTGCAGCTGGGGCTGCGGTCCCCCGCCCCAGAGCCGGGGCTGGCGTGGGTGGCCCCGCTGTCCCCGCAGGGCTCGGGCGCCGCCGGGCCATGGATGATTCATTGCGGTCCCGGGCGCTGCACCCTTCACCCGCCAGGGAGGGAGCGAAAGGTGACGGTGTTTGTCAGCCGTGGCACAAATAGCCACGTTTCAGATTTCATTGGGGAAGTGGGGAGGCAGGGAGGGAGACCACTGCGGCGCTCAGCCCCGGTCCCAGAGCGCCTCGTAAGCAGGTGGTGGCGAAAGCAGAGCTTCATCTTCCGTGCGGGCAAGCATTCGCCCTCCTAGATTTGGGGGGATGCCAGCCACTCCTAGCGTTTGTGTTGTGCGGATCGGGTAGGGATGGGGATGCAAACTCCCTCTTTCCTTGGTGTGTCCTCTCAGCTCACCCTGGGGATGGCTGAGATGACTCTCTGGGGTCAGGGGACTCCTGAGGAGACACTCGTGATTTCTTGCCTTCTATGCTGCAGCTCCTGTGGGGCTCCACTTGACCCTTGGCCTCAGTGGAAAATTATTCTTATTTTGTTGATGGCCAAGGAATTTTGCCTGCTCAAGGGCTGGACTCTGCCTGCTGCTTGTTTCTGGCAGGCATGGGCTCTTGGGTGCCCAGGATGCTCTGCAAAGCTGGGCAGTTTTCAAAGATGGGATAATCCTATCTTTTGAGATCATTTTTAAAATAGAATGGATCCTGTTGCTCAGAACCACAGCAGCCACATTGGATAAGGGAAAAGGTGCGAGCAGAACAGCCACTGAGATTTAAGAACAAAGCTGTGATCTTGTTCCTCAGGTTGGTGATTACCCCCTGAAATCAATGGGATTGCTCAAGCAAGTTGCCATTTTAAACCTGACAAGGCTTTACTCTGAATTCACCATAAGCCTGTCTGGTGAGGAGATATTTTCTTAGTGCCTTCTAGTGGGAAGAATGGAACTGGAGACACACACCAACAGCTGCTCCTAAAAGCCTCCCAGACTCTTAGACCAGGGCTTAGTCCATTATATATATATTACATATGGTAGCAGCAGGTGCAAAATTATTTTATAAAACTGGATTTAAAATCCCACAAGTTATAAGAAGAAAAGTGAGAAAATAAAAGGAAAAGGTGGAAAATAAAATATAAGGCATTTTTCAAATTTAGCCTAATTTTAAGTTGAAAATCAACGTTTCTCCAATGCTGCTGTCAGTGTGATCTGCTCAAAAGGCCCTGTTATCACAGAGCTTAATTCCCTGGGAAACATTGTTCTAATGAAATTACTTGAAGTTACTTTTTCCCCCCTTTCCCTCTTGAAAGCAACTTAATATTGCTTTCTTTTTTTCTTTTTCTTTTCCTTTTTTTTTTTTTTTTTTTGAGAAAGGTTGTTTTAGGACAGCCACAAGATATCCAGGCCTGAGTGTGGCAGTGCTCTAACAGATTGGCAGCGATAGCAAGCGGCGATATCCAGACACGGATTGTGCCGGTGTCATGGGGGTGTAAATCCGAGTTTCCGATTCCTTCAAAACCAGGAGCAGCTGCCAGGCACGGGAAAGGTGCCTGCCTGAATCCAGGGCTGCAGCCGAGCTGGTTCCTGTGGCACTCAGCAGTGGCAGAGAGGGATGGAGGCTGCCTGAGGCTGCTCAAGGCTCCCCCGGGGCTGGTGGGGGTGCCATGGCTCCTGCTGGGATACAGCAGGGAGAAGAGGGACTTCCCGGTGCTCTGCAGTGGCCAGCTGTCTGCTTCCCTCTGCTCCAGACCTGGAACATCTCCTGCTCCTCACCAAGGGCCTTCTGCAGGGGCTTTAAAAGCCACTGTTAAGTTTCCCAGCTTCCATTCTCCCCCTCCACAAAGAAAGGATCCTAATCTCATGGGCGTTTGCAAAAGTGAAAAATGAAGCTAGGGCTGCTTCCTCTGCCTAATAATTTTTTAAAATTTGGTGAAACAAGCTTGGCTGTTCCTCTAGGTTCCTGCTGTGCCTCTTCTGCTTGCCCAGAGCACAGTGCTGCTGGTTATCCCTCCCTGATGGAAGCTACGGAGTGACCCTGCGTGCTGGCTGCCACAGGAGCTTTGCTGTTCATGTTACTGCACCAACGATGATTCCAGCACCAACTACCATGGAAGACAAGGCCAGCACCCTTGTTTGGAACCTCAGGCTGGGGCCCCCCTGCAGGCAGATCCCTGCTGGAGGAGACCCTGTGGCCGTGCATCTGCCAAGGAGAGATGTTGGAGGGGCTGTGCCTTCTCCCAGGCTGCACGGAGTCCCCAGGTACGTGTGTACCCTGCAATCTGTGGCTTTGGTGTGAACCTAACCGACACCCCAGGCAGTTTTTCTGCAAGGTGGTGATAATAGGACTGACCAAAACTGTAGCTCAAACAACCAACAGGGATGTTTTGTCTCTGTGAACCAAGGGGCTGGGAATGGCTGCCTTTCCAAAGCCTTGGCCTGGGCTGTGTCACATAATTTTCATAATGGAAAAGCGATGGATAAGAGGGGAGGGAGCAGGCCCTGTGCTTTTGAGGGGGCTCATTTCAGTTTGGCATCAGATAGGCAGGGAGGTGGGCTTGGTTGGCTGATGCTCAGCCCACAGCCCCTCATCCCTGAGCCATGGTGTGCCCAGCTGCACCCCCACAGGCTCAGGGCTGAAGTTCTTGCGGCTCCTTGTGCCCCAAATGTCCCAAAATTTTAGAAGAAACTTGTATTTCTGTCTTGGCAGCAGTATTATTTGGAGTTTGGATGAGGCCATGCAAGGCTCATTCCAAATTCTCCACGGACATTAGCAATAACTTGTTCTTTGTCTCTTTCTCTGCAGCACATCCTCCAAATGGGTGTTTATCAGAATCCAAGGTAGGGAGCAGACAGGTTTCACCTCTTTAATCACCATCACTGAAGTATTTCCATCATACTGCAGTGCAAGGGGGGATTCTTTATCCCTCCTGGAGCCATCCCCACATCTCCTTCAGTTGCCAAAGCACTGTGTTGGTAACAGGAGCAGACTTGGGCATGGCTGAGGAGGCCAAAACTGAGCTATTACGTGGTCATGAGGCTGAGGGGCACATCCCTGCTCTTGTCAAGAGCACTCAGTGCCTTGAGACCCAGCAGCATCCTCTCTGGCCATCATCCAGAGCTGGGGGTGGATGCTGCACTTTTCCCTCTCACCCAGCCCTGGGAAAAGCACTGAGACCTGTAAGTCAGATCTTCTCCCTCCTCTCACCAGGTGGAAATGGGGAAGGAAAAACCTTAATTCCTCCTCTCCTGGACACAACAGGAAAGAGAAGCTGCCTTTACTTTTCACTGCCTTGCAGCTGAAAGGAGGAAGGGAAAAGTGAGTGTAGAGAGGCTTGGGGCATGGAGATTCCCCCCAGTGACCCCTCTGGAGTCTGCTGGCACCTGAAATGGGCACGCTGGGGGGGCAGTGTGGCACCCACACCTGCAGGGACAGCTGCTCCTGACTCCCACAGTAACAGTACAGGGCAAACTGGGAAGGCAACGCAGAGAAAAATCTGTCCCACCTGTGGTCGTGTCAGGGGTGTTGCTGGGTGTTATTTATAACATTTAATTATTATTTTTTTTTACTTGTCCCAGTTCTTCCCAGGCAGAGAAGGTCGCTCCGGCCATTGCTCAGGAAAGAAGATGGTGTTAAACTGGTAAAAAAAAAAGCTAAATTCTTGTGGGTTTATTTTTTGTTTGTTTTGGTTTTTTTTTCATGGTTTGCCATTCTCTCTTCTGTGAGCACTCCTACATATCTCACACAAACGAGAGTTGAGCTTGGTATTTAAAAAAAACAAAGGGTGGAGCAGCACAGAAAAATGGAGGTGAGCCTGTGCTAATGCTTGGCAAATAAAAAACCCAAACATTAAACCAATTTCCTGGCAAAAAGCCCCAGGAGCCTTTGCCAGGGTGGTGGGCAGAGGGGCAGGCAGCTGGGCAAGAGCGAACCTGGCAGAGGGAATAGAGCCCCTGCCTGTTTTTGTGTGATGTCTGGTGTGGGATGAGAGCTTTTTGGAGAAGGAAAATCAGCCTTTGCTTACAGATGGGATGAGTCTGGGCACCAAACAGGACGTGCTGGTCCTGGAGAGGGTCACTTGTGGCAGAAGCTCCAGGGTAATGCCATGACTTTTGTATCTGCAGTGTGTGGGAATGGTCAGGGGCACTGAATGAGCATCACACCTGTGTCCTGTCTGTGGCCTGGTGTTGTCACCATCATGTACCCAAGCTGGGAAGAGTGGTTACTGCTGTGGAAGGATGCAGAATCAGGCATAAAATGGGAAGAAATGACAATCCTGTGGCAAGTTTGCCCTACTTCTTTTGCTCTCTCTATGGTTAAAAAGAAGAAGTTGAGGGGCTTGGGCCTTCCACAAGTGTTCACCTCAGGCTGTGGGCTCACAACCTGCCCTATGTAGAGTGTAATCTCCTTACTTTGCTGTGGTCTGCTATAACTGTGATGTGGGATGAACACACTCCTCTGCCCTGGCAGCATGACCCTGCCCAGGAGTAAATGACTGTGGTGACTGTCAAGTAAATGCAATAAAAAAATTAAATGTAGCTGTTAACCCACCCCTCCTCTCTTTGACTCTTATAATTAGGTCAGAGAGAGCAGCTACTAATTTGAGTAGTTTCTGTGGCTCCCCTCAGACAGCCTTTTTAGCAGCAGTCCCTGATTTTTAATTGGGCTATGGAAAGGCATTGCCTTTTTGTGAACCATTTGCTAGACCTGCTCACCTCCACAGAGAGTGACACATGATTTTAGCGCACAGAAGCCAAAACCAACAAATCAACAACTAACTCGTGGTCTCTGATAGTCCAGGTGACGTGGGTGATTAATTGCTGAGACACTTACAGGAAGACACTTGCATGCTGGGTTCTGGTCGTGACAAACGAGCTGTGACTGTCAGGGTGCATGCTCTGCCTTCTCACAGCAGTGCAGATAAAGATTTGAATCTAGGACATCCAGGGCTAGGTCAGTTCAAAGGTCCCTGACAAGGATTTGTCTCTGGGATGAGTGTGTGTCCCTTCCCATCAAAATGGCCCAGCACGAGGTATCTGTGTTGCACCAAGATGCTTGCAGGGCAGTGAGGCTGCCTGTGCCATGCCATGCCACCCTGGAGCTCCTGAATCTCCCAGGTGAACAAGACCCATGATTCATGCACCACGAAATCAAAGGGAGGCAACATAACTCTCTAATCTGATATGTGCAAGCTGGGTGGCTTATTAATTTCAACTAGAGAAAATTTTTTTCCCTTTTTCTTTCTTTCAGAAAAAACCCCAAGTAAACAAGCCAAAAATTTGTGACTTAATGGTTTCCAGTGATGGAGAGTCCACAGCATGACTAAGTAAATTGTTACAGGGTCTTAATTGTGCTGATGAAGCCAATGGAGCTACTGTGAACTGAAGTTATGCTGGTGTGACTGAATAAAAAATTTGGCCTAGTTACCCAAGAGGAGCAGCACTTTAAAGTCTCTGTATGTCTTTAAATAAAGTTATTCTCCAGCAGAAGACGTGGAAATGCAAGACTTGTCTTCCAAAGCATACTACAGCAGTCAATTGGTCTCCAGCATACTACTGGAATATTAATGCCAAATCCAAGTTGCACCCATGTTTAAGACAGTTAATTGGACTTATTTCATACCTCAGTCTGCCTGCTGTCGTTAGGGCTATTTTGCTGCTGGCTGTGATAACATTTTTATCTGTTAACTTCCAAGCTGCTACGAGTAACACCAGCTACTCACTAAATGAGTCAGCTAACTTTCCTTTTAACTGTTTCTTCTGCTCCCCGAAGGTGTTATGAGTGTTGTGGTATGACAAGCTGGTCAGCACTCATTCCTTTAAAGCTTATGTATCAATTTTATTGTCACAGTAGGCTTTCTAAAAAAATGGAATCAGTCTTCAGCAGCTGGGCAAGATATATTTGCCAGTTCAGTGCAAAGACCGGAGTGAAAACAATTGTTTTGATTTATTTAAAAAGCATCTTATGATGGAAATTGGTGTTACGATATCCAGGCTTTTACTCCCTCAGGAACAATTCTTACAGGCTATCTGAATTATCCAGAAAGTTGCAAGGCAGATTTATACTTAAACTGGATTATAAGGAAATACACTGCAAACCACCCCAACAAATAATTGCTAATCACAATCAATGGGAGTGATTAAAGCTCTGGAATCTCTCCCGACGTTGCGTTGATGGATGTGAAATTGCACACAAGTGGCACTGCAGCTCCCAGTGCCAGCCCAGCACTGTGCCTCTCATCTCCCCTCTCACCCAGCATGTTGCAAGGCTTTCCCTTGAACCAGCGTCCTGATAAATGGCTTTTCCATCCTGGATGATATTTTCACAGGAGGACTGAAGACCTTTATCCCGGAGAAAGAAAGAACACTGTAGGTTGTCAGACCCTACAAAGATTTTAGCCCCTACAGATCAGTCACACCCTTATTCAGGTAAAATACAGACTGGTTAACTTTTCACAAGAAATAAATGTCTGTGGTATTCTTCTTTACTTCCTGTGCTTAACTGCTGGGGCTATGGTTGCTCGACACATCAAGAAGCTATACTTTCCCACCCCAAATGAACAGGGAGCTCCAGCTTAATGCTTTTTTACATACATTGCAGAAATATTTTGAAGTTTAAGAAGTCTCTTGGACTGTGTTTGTTCAGTGTTTCAATAACCTCCTCTGAAAATACAAAGGATAATTCTTTTTTCTAGTCCACAATATCTTACTTATCCCTCAACTCAATGTTTGCTTCATGCTGATTATAAGGGCCATAACTCCATGGCATTCAAATGCATAATTTCCAGAGGTCATTTCCTCTCTTTTTTGGGAGAAAAGAAGGACTTACACCCCAGAGGATGTGTCCTGGTTGCAGGGTGGTGATGGCTCTCCTGGGACTGCAGAGGGGGGTGACAAGATGTGCTGTGCCAGAAGCCCACTGTCACCATCATTGTGGATGCATGTCCCCAAGCGTGTTGCTGACAAATTATGCTGACAGCATCTGAGGAAGGCCCCTAAAATGTAATCCCTAATCTGTCTCCTCAGTAGCCCAGAAAGGCTGGTGTAGCTGGTGGGATATAAGAGAAATTTAGCACTTCAAAGCCAGAACAGGACATCTTCCATGCCCACTGCACTGGTGTGACCTTGGCCTGCACAATAGAAGACTTTTATAATGTCCCTGTGTTTCACCCTCATCAGGACCCACCAAAAGAGAGAAAATGAAGCCCCAGATGACCCATCCCCCATTGGGAGGCAGATGGGAATGTCTCCCACCTGCTCTGGGTGGGAGGCAGGAGATGTGCCCACAGACAGCGGCACCTGGGAGAGCAGTGCTGTAATTGCTGAGTGGTGAATACCTGTTTGTCATGTTCTGGAATCCTCCCCACCTACACCCACTTTGTGCCTCTTTCCTGTTTGGAGGGGAGATTATCCCAGCCCATGAACACCCTGGCAGCACGACAGCTTTGTGCAGCTCTCCCCTTGTGGCAGAGCTGATGGTGAGGATGGTGCCCATTGTAAGGAAAGCTGTGCACCCCAGGGGCTGCCCCCCAAATGCCCTGTTGGAGTCACCGTCTTCTCCGATGCTGCAATAAACAGCGCCCACGCTGTGTGTGCAGCACCAAGAGCACCACCAGCTCGGGGGGGTTTGCAGCCACTGAAAGCGACCCTGAAGAGGTGCCAACAGCTGCTTAGGACATTCCTGTATCCCAGCACAGGCTAGGGGAGGTGACTCAGATCCAGGGCACCCTATCTCCCCAAAGGGTGTTGCTGCAAAGCAAAGCAGCACTTCTTGATGCAATTGCTGCTTCGTGACAGGAATTAGGGAGGTGTGCTTTAATGAAGAGTGGCTTTGGCTTCATCCTGAGTCCCTGTGTGGGAGGATTGCTCTGCTGTGGGCCAGCGCTCTGGGTGGGTTCACCCTGCTCCTGGCATTACAGGCCAGCCCTCTGGCTCTGGCCAAAAGTCACCTGAAACCACTCCTGGCTGGTGGTGCTGGTGAAGGAGGCAATGGTGACCTGGACTGATCATTGTGCCTTCTGCAGAACAATGGCTAAGCAAGCATTTAAGAAGGAAGGAAGTAGTGAAAGGAGAAAAGAACCCCTGTAATTCTGTCCTATTTTTTGTGGTGATTTCTCATGGCATCAGGATACTTGGGCTGACAGGCCAACATGGGCTGCAGCTGATTCAAGCCAGAAGATTTTAACAAGGCAACAGGGTCAGCTGGCCATGGAGGCTGTTCATCTTCCTCCCATTTAAGTCCTTAGGATGTCTCCCTAGTAGGTCTGCTTGGATTTAATACTCCCTGAAAGCACTCAGGACTGCCTCCACAAGCACTTAACGTGCTTAGTGTTTCTGGAGTCTACAGTCCATCCCTACAAATGTGTACAAGGTTCTGCATGTGCCAGAGTTACAGCTCATGGGGTATCACAGAGCCTCCTCTGTTTCATTTCATAGTGTTTGTAAGTATTCCCCCATTTTTACCCTCAGCTGGCACTTATTAGGTTGCAGAGGACACATCCCTGGCTTTCATCCCAGGTTACCTGGATGGATGCCTGAGAGCCTTCAGGTTTGTTATTACCTTCACAAGCTTTGTCCCAGCATATCCCTTCCCTGGGAGAAACCTGGCATGTGACCCTAGCACTGCTCCTCTGCTTCTGTCACCATCTCCACAGTTTGCATGTTCAAGGCTGTGTTCTGCTTTTCTACCATTCTGCTGGAATCATCCTGTAACTCTCAGCTGAGCACGAGATGCTGCGTTCAGCAAACTCAGGTTTGTTCTTCAAGTCCTTTCATGCTGCCCCTCAGTCAAGCATTGCTTTCCAAGTAAGTGTCTCACTTCTAATGGTGAAGAGTCCCATTCCTAGTCAAGGTGATGTTTGTGGCACTGGACATAGCTGCCTCCTGAAAAGTCTCTCCTGCTGCTCTGTAATATTTCTCTTTCTTGCTGTGCAGGTTGTACATGCTCTGCTTTTCAGTAAGTACTAGAAGCCCTGGTCTGAAGACTCTTGTGAAAAGGTTTTCTCTCTTTTAAGTGGAACAGATCTTTGGAGAGCCAGACACTGATAGTGTGTATGTCTTTCCATGCCTTTGACAGACTTCCATGCTGTTTTCTGTAAGGTCATCCTTGGTGCCTCTTGCTGGTGTCTCCCTGGACTCTCAATATCCCATTTCTGCACACATTGCCTTAAATTAGTTCTTCCTACCTTCAAGAAAAGACAAAAATTCTCTCACATTCCCAAGGTGCTTCAACACCCTGGAATCCCTGGTTCCTGCCACAGGGTTTCCTCCCTATCCCTTGCCCTGCCTCACCATTCCTCTTTGCCCTGCCTCCACTTCCAATGTAAAATCAGCATTCCCTGCTGCTAGGTAAGGTGAGCCCTGCAGAATGGCTGATGAAAACAATTCTTTGTTAAAATAACAGGTTAGCAGGCAAAGGGAGCAATCTCAGAGGGAGGGAAACCTTCCCCTTGTAGGGCCAGTACCAGCAGAATCCATCTGCAGCTCTTCCGAATAAGAATATTCTGGTGTTCTAAAGGCCATTGGTAATTCTGACTATAATCCAAGCAGACTTTAAAGTCCTTGTCAGTCTTCTCTCCCTTTCCCAGCCCATTTTCAGGTCAACATACTCATTTTTAAGTTGCTATTAGGACTTCAACACTCGCATCACATTTTAAAGCAAATTCAGTAGCAGAGGTTTAACAACACTAACAGATTGCTAATTTATGTAGCTTTTATCAAAGTGAAGCACAAAGACGGCTTTAAAATATAGAATCATTGATTGGTTTGCATTGAAAGGGACCTTAAAGATCCTGTAAACTCACACTAAATGTAAATTTGTGTGTTTGATAGTACTGTGTAATAATAGTAATGATGGTATTAATAAAATACTATTTTTAGTCTTTTATTGTAAGTCGGGGAGGTGATTCTGCCCCTCTACCTCACTCTCAGGAGACCCTACCGGGAGTGCTGCATCCAGCTCTGGGGTCCTCAGCAAAGTAGGATGTGGATCTGCTGGAGTGAGTCCAGAGGAGGGCATGAAGGTGATCAGAGCAGGAGCACCTCTGCTAAGCAGACAGGCTGAGAGTGGGGGCTGCTTAGCCTGGACAAGAGAAGGCTTCAGAGAGACTCTAGAACACCTTCCAGTACCTGAAGGGGGCTACAGGGGACCTGGAAAGGGAACACTGAACAGGGGCATGAAGTGGTAGGAGAAGAGGTAATGCCTTTAAAATGAAAGGGGGTAGATTTGATTGGGTATTAGGAAGAAATTTTTACTGTGAAGGTGGTGAGGCACTGAAACAGGCTGTCCAGAGAAGCTGTGAATGCCTTGTCCCTGGAAGTGTTCAAGACCAGCTTGGATGGGGTTTAGAGCAACCTGGTCTGGTGGAAGGTGTCCTTGCCCACAGCAGGGGGGTTGGAACTAGATGACATCTAATGTCCTGACCTATCCATGCCATTCCATGATTCTGTGAAAACAAAACAGAGGACTACTCAGCTCTCATGTCTCCCAGGCCAGGCTTTGGATAAGTGAATTTTCTCTGCCTGTTTTCCTTCCTCAACTACAAATGGAGTTAAAGTTGAGTGGCAAGGACTAAAACTGTAAGTTTTCAATGCTTGAGTCATGGCAGGTGAGCCTTACCCACTGCTAAATAAAGCCACACACAGCTTCTTAAATGCCCATCTCCCCAGAAGCCTTGGACAGCAGAAAAAGAACTTGAAAGCTGCTCTTCCACGTTATGACTGGGAAGATTGCAGGTGCTTTCCCCTTTGCCTGGAGATATTGTTAGAAGGCAGCAGAGGCCCATTTTAATGCCATAAAAAGTTAATTAACTCCATTTTCCCCCCAACTTAGCTGAGCACAGGTTTTGTGTAAGCCACATGCACTACACTGAGAAACAGGGCTTTTCTCCCACGTTCTTGCTGTGCCGCAGTGATACGGCCAGCAAAAGCTGCTGTCTTCTCAAAAGGAAAATCTCACATCTGAATTGTTTCCAATGGCCCGGGTTGCTCTTTTGGTTTCTAGCTAAACACACTGCATTAGAAGGAATTCCTGTCACGAATTGCCTGCTCCCCCCAGCAGGCCCTTGTGAATCATGCACAAGGGAACAGCGTGGCTCCGCTGCCGTGCTGAGCGTGGCAGCTGCCAGGCTGCTGCCCTCGTCTGCTGCGAGGCGATGCCCAACGTGAGCATCCAGCAGCTCGCTAATGTGGGTCCATAATACGAAACCATATTCAAAATTTTTTGACCTGTTTTTCACCCCAGCTGATTCAAACAAGACATGCCACCACGGTGGTTGCAGAAGAGGTTTCAGAAACTTTCTCGCAGCAGGGCTGCCTGTGACAAGAAGTTTAAAAAGGCTCTGCAAATCAGGGAGCTTATTCCGTGGTGCAATCTGTGTAGGAAAAAGTTCACTCGCCACTTTTTGCTTGGCTCTGCCAGTGCAGATTCAACATCTCGCAGCTTCCATTCCCGCGAAGCACTCTCAAAATATTTGTCACAGTCTGCTTTTGCTTGAAACCTACGGAGCAGAGCAAGCTGTGCGGCACAGCGTGCCAGCTTGCCTGTGAAAAATCCCTTCTGGATGCCTGTCACTGCTCTGCTTAGCACTTTGCACTCTGTCTCTAGCCATTTTCTTGACCTTGTGTTTACCTCCATGGCACTTATCCACGTCCTCGCTCGGCTGCAGATCTCCTTGGCTGGCTCAGACGCCGCTGCACACGCAGCAATCTGTCAGCTAGGCCGTAACCCTGCTGAGGAAGAGATGCGCTGATTTCATCTGACACTGGCACACGAGTTGGATTAAAATATCAAAGGAAGGATCTAGTGGTGTAGGTGTTTTTGTAGACCCGTTTGCATGACTTCACAGATGTTGCTCAAATAGATGCTTTTTTCTGACCACTGTAAGAAAACCTTGCTGGAGGAGGAGGAGCACAACGCATGGTGTAACAGTGGTGTGTGGGATGAGGAGTTGGGTAACCAATGTGCCAGTGATCCCCAGCTCCTGTTTTGCAAACCACCCATCTGGCCACTGAGCTACTCTGGCTGCTGACTTCACACCCCCAGCAACCACTGAGCCTCCTTTCTCACCTGCAGCTGAAGCAAGCTGAGGACAAAGAGGGGATGAAAATTATCTGGGTGATTCTTTCTGCAGAGGCTTTCTTCTGAGCCATGTTGGGCCACAGAATACTGTCTTGTCCCGGGAGAAACAAGAATTGTTGAAATGAAAGGTTATAATGTAAATCTGTAATGCTGCAAAACTGCAGGAGGACAAAGACACATTCCTGAAGATTTGTCAGAAAAGCAAATAAAAGTAAGAGCTGTTCTGGTGAGTCAGAAATATTTGGTCATCACTGTCTCCAAATTATGACCCTTGATAACCAGTCAGCTGCAGAGAAATTCAGTGTACTCATTTGTGAGTTTTACAATCTCCCCACTCAGCTACCATATTTTGGTACATGATGACATTGTTTTGGGCTTCTTTGACATTGTCCTCTCTCTTTCTGGTCTTCTCCTATTTTTGTCCTTGCCACCCTTCATAGAGACTTCTACAAGATGACAGAAACCACCTTCTTCACTCTTTCTCCAGCTCTGCAAGCTGCCAGCTCACTTGTTGAAGTTGATGCCCTGGAGGGATCTGGATGATGTACCATAACAGAAGAGGTGTAAGACACAGTTATGGTCCATAGGTCAGTCTCCAGGATGAAAAACCTGGAGACTGTTGGTGACAATCCAAGTCATCTCCCAGCCTTGGGCTTCTGCCTCTGCAGCTTCCTTCTCCACAGCTTTGGGGCTCTGGAGAGGGTAAGTCCTTTCCTTTCCTCCGTGCTTTCCAGCAGGCTGAGGCTTGGAGTCCTGCTGGTTTGGGGAACTGACTTTGCGTGGGTTACACACTGCTGGGTGGGATTTTGGGTGTTTCTCTGGAGGAGGCTGGACATCTGCTTCTCACTCTGGGTGCCCCTCTGGTAACTGGGGACTGGGGAAGAAGGGTCTAAACACAGTCAGACTGGTGCCTGTGTTTGCTCTCCTGATTTAGTTCCAATGTCAAAAAACCCCACTCATTAGATTCACATGATGGAGCAGCAAAGAAAGTGTCTATTTATGGAGGCAGAGGAAAATCCACAGAGATGTGGGTTGCAGTTATTTGTCTGAATGGCGCCTCTGACATCACGAGTGGCTGGAAAGGCTTGCTCAGGAACAGCGGAGAAGGCAGCTCTGCCTGGCTCTGTTAAAGCCTAAACACCTTCAGCATCTAGAATTGCATTTCTTGTTTTTCATTACAGAAGTCTGATTTTGCAGGAAATGTGATGTGTAGAGAGGACAATGCTTTTTGAGGCTTGTGAGAAAAGTGTCCTTCTCGCTTGTTTTGCGAAGTGACTGCGTCACAGACATTTTACAGAGAGTAAGATGAGGAGTGCAAGTAGGAAAAATGGAAAAGGTTTCACTTAAAAAAAATTGTAGGAATTTATTATCTGAAAGGAAAACACATCTCACAGGTCTGGAAAGTAAAAAAGGAGTCCTGCTTTTCTGCACTCAATTTCCTGTAATGCAAAAATTCATTGTACAACAGAACTATGAAAGGCTCAACTTTTTAACAAACACACATATGTTAAGGAATTCTTAAAAATTCAGTTTCATCCCTTGTCTGTTTTTATTTTGACTCTTGAGTTCTTTTTCAAGTGTGTATCCACATTCAGTGACCATCTCTGCTGGGTCCTGGGTGGATGGATTGGAAGAATTGTTGAGGGTGCCTTGGCATTTATTCAGGTGGGTCAAGGAGGGAGCAGCTGGCTGCCCGGTACAACTGCGTGACACAACACTTCATCAAGAGCTGTCAGTCCCTGAGACCCCTGGTTGATGAGTTGTGCCCAGGATGGAGCCTCTCTGGGCAAGGACTCCTTTGTCAACTCCAGATCTTGCCTCTTCTTGCAGCACTGTCTGACTTTGCTGGAACACCACAGGGAATTGTAGCCTGGGGGTGCTTACTCCAGACTTGTGAGTGCTGCAGGGCGATGGCAGCCATGCCTCAGGATTAAAAGGACAGGAAATGCTGGCTGGCTCTTGCATGGCAGAAAGAGAGGCAGGACCAGCTTCCCAGCACACACTCGACCATGTGAACTTCACTGCAGTGTAGACTTTAGAAAAGAAAAATTTCCTCTACCTGCACCAAGGGCAGAAGCTCTGGCTCCACTTGCCCACTAAATCACAATGCACATCATGGTGGGGACATGAAGGTGGTTTGGGAGAGCCTTCTGTGGGACACCCATGCAAACCTGCCCTGGACACCTGGGGAGGCTGTCTATTGTCCCTTGGAGTTCTGGAATGACAGCACTTCTGTGTCTTTTAAGTGGGTTTTTTGTTTTGCAAAAGTTTCAATTTGTGGTGCTCTGATACACACCCTCTTTCTTCATACAATGGACATTTCTCTCCTTGTTCCATGCTCATTTTCATCCTATTTTTTCCCTTTTCTTTTTTGATAGTTTTTCCCTTCATTGTGACTTATTTTTGTGATTTTCTTATCTTCCTCCACCCTTTCCTTCTTCCCTTTTCCCTCTGTTCTCATTCTTTCCCTTCATTATATTTCCTGTTCTCCAGTAGCTCTGGTAAACTCTGGTACCCATTGGAAAGTGTATTCCCTGTGAATGCCTCAATTAAGAGATCCTCACCCCAGCAAAATCATGCTAGAGAGTCCAGTTTCTGTCTTAGACCCATTTTTTGTTTGCTTATGCCTTTTTTTTTTTTTTTTTTTTGAGGCTTTGGATGGATTTTTTGTTGCAAGATGCTTCATCAGCCAGCAAGATTCATAGCCACAATGGGAGTGAAGAGTGAAAGTGGGTGGCTGTCAGGGAGCCACTGCAGAGTTCTGTGCAGCTGGAGCAGCATTTCTGTAATGTGCGGGTGGATGGATAGGCCTAGCCCCACCATTTTCTCCTCTGCACCCCATGCCTTTCTCTGCCTCAATCCCCCTCCTACATCTCACTGGAGATCCCCGTCTGCTCTAGGGATAAAAAGAGAAGCCACCAAACTGCTGCCCAGCATGTGCCTTCCCATTATTGGTCTTGTGGCAGGAACTTCTCTGGTCGTGGCTGAGGCTCACTCTTTGGGGCCTGGCAGATGTACCTGTAAAATTGAAACTGCTGCTGGCTGCTGTTATCGGTGTGCAGGCCGGCGTGGTGTGCCTCTGCCTCCAGGCAGAACCTGCTGCTGCTGGGACCATGCTGGTTTCGGTTTCATCAGTGCGCTCTCCTCCCTCACAGGCCCGGCACAAGCAAGGGTTGTGCTTGCAGCAGCAGATCTCAGAGCACTCACTTAACCATCTCAATTAACTCAGTTAACAGAGCTGCAATGGGAAGGTATTTTTTACACCTGTTTTATGGAGAGGTGGAAGAGTGAAGCTGCCTGGGTTGCCATCCATGGGCTGTGGGTATTTACCCTATGGACCTGATTTTGTCACTACAGACCTTATCCCCTGAGTGTCCTGCCCAAGATTTGCCTTCTGTGGTGTGCTAATCACCAGCAGTGTAAGAATATATGCATATGTGTTGCCAAAATACTGTCTTCCTATCATTGTCTAGGCAAGTTTGCATCTATATAAATCTAGCATAAAATGCATATAATGTTATCATGCATATGTATTTTTGTTGCATATACATAATCACTTCTTTGTATGCAAATATAGTTTTATCCATAAGTAAATACACTTTTCAAGCCTGAATTCAACAATGGAAAAAATATTTGCTTTTAAAAGTAAGCCTTTATTATGCCTTCATGCTGATTCTGCCTGTGAATTATTTTTCTTGTTGATAACAGGTAGCTATCAGTTTTCCAGGGAAACAAAAGAAAAGAAGATGAAATAGTTGTCAAGCTTTGCATTGTACCATGCCATAAATTTTCCTTCCTACAGGCTAAAAAGAAACCAGTGAATTATATCGTAACTGTCAAGCGTCCTGTTTTTAGTTTGTTGCTCAAACACAATAAAATTATTTAATATACAAAAGCTATCATGCGGAGCCAGTCGGTCTTTCCTTCAGCAATATATGGAGGAAAACAAGGAGTGAGAAACACACCTGAAAATGGTGAAACATTGACAGTAGAACATTGGAGAATATTGTAATAGATCATATTTACGACAAAACAGAAACTCAACACCCTGGAAAACACACAGAGTACTTGAACTGTGTTTACTTCCAGGCACATTGGCCTTTGCATAGGGGTGGGCCGGGTGATTCAGCTGAATCTGAAACCTGATAAACTCCTGCCTTCTGTTTTTACATCACAGCCAGTGATTGCACATGACACATTGGGAGCAGATACCGCTATGCAGGCACTACCTTTGGTATTTTTTGTATCGATCAAGGATCACTCCTTGGCCATGCCTCACTTCAGTCTTTCACTTATGGGTGTGCATGTGTGGGTGCCAGAGGACATATGTTTAAATGGGAGGTCTTGTGCCTGGACTGGGAGAGAAGAGCTTGTGGGAAATATTTTCTTGTGTTTAGCTTCTGTTTACAAACTGTGACAGCAGACTCTGGTTCCCAGTAACTTATGCCTCATTTGAGCTCATTCAGTGAATATGCTTTTGTCCAAATATTAAGAATCACGCCTAGAAGGAATTTGAGCTGCATTAATTGCACCAACCAGTGAAGTTGTCTTATTATTTCTTTTCTTTGATTGGAAAAACATGCAAGTACTTCTGGCATAAGTGCTGGCATGAGAGAATGTAAAATTAAATTATGATTCCATATAAAACTGCCACTTAGAAATGGTTCCATGAAACCTTGCCCTCAAATCTTTATTGTTTACATTTTTGCAGATATTGAGAACAAATGAGGTATGAACAACAACAAAGGAAACTGTTCAAAAACACACAGTAAATATTTATTGCGGCACCTTTTTTAAGCCAGGGTGGTCCAACGTCAGCAGCCTTTAGATTTTGGTAGCCCAACACCCAGCAGCTCCATCTCCGAGCCTGGGAAGCATAACCCCATCCTTGTACCACTTGACAAGTCCTTTTTACCCTTCCTCCTGGCAGCAGTGCCTGGCAAGCCCTCTGGCCACTCTCTGCCACCAAAGCTGCTACAGAGAAATTGGGGGAGGAGGAAGGAATTGTCTGTGTCTTGTGGCTGTCTGGTTTGAAGACCCACTGTCAGCTGCTGTTGGAGAAGAAGAGGAAGAGGAGGAGGAGAAGAAGGAGGGTGAGGAGAAGAAGGAGCAGGAGGATGCGGCCATGGCTGTGTGAACCAGCCCAGCTCCCTGCAGCAGTCTGTGGGGAGATGAAGGGCGAGGCATTGGCTGTTTGGGCAGCTCTGCCATCACCAACCACAGCTCCCCATCTCCTCTGAAAAGAGGGGGTGGGCTGCCTGAAGGCTTTCTGGGGGCTGGAGTTGCACCACATTGTGCAAAGATCTGTCAGCTCTCAACTCTGAAGTATGTTCAGAGGGGTGGGCAAGCAGTGCAGTCAGCATGTGGCCCCAGTTCCAGCCATGTGGATGTAAATCCAGAAGGGCCTTGCTGCCTCTATGGGAGCATTCAGGATTTTTCTGCATGTGCAGAAGGAGATGGACCTAAACCAAGATAACTTCAAACCCCTCACCAGCAAGAACCCTGACACCTCTGTGGTGATGTGAATTTTTTTATTTTAACGACCTGGACCACAGTTGGTCCCTGCCTATGCATCACCCATGAGGTCCTCTGCACATCATGTGAATTCACAGTGGGCAGCTTTCCCCCCTGCAAAGCAGGACAAGCCATTTTGCCTTTGTTTTGCCATCTCTCTGCAGCACCTAGTTAGCCTGTGAGCCATTGTGTGCACAGCCTTTTTCTCACTGTTGATGCAATGGCAGAGGGGTCAAAGATTGTGTATTTCCATGCACTATAAAGTGGGATGAGTGGGATTTGCTGGCCTAAAGTCAGCTGTCTGAAAGTGTGAACCCCCTGGAGTAAGAGCCTCAATGTCCGATCAGCTCCACCATCTGGGGTGGTGAATCACCCATGGGAAGAATGTATTTCTCTCCAGGGACCATGGAGCGACCCTAAATGTGACACTGAACATGGAGCGACCCTAAACGTGACACTGACCATGGAGTGACCCTAAATGTGACACCCACCTCTCCCTGGGCCAGACAGACCCCGGCCTGCCTGTGGGTGCTGTGTCTGAGGCGGGAGGCAAAAGGCAGGTGGAAAGGGAGTGGGCTCACCAAGCTGCGGTGAGGGATCAGCAGATCTTTAAATTCCATCTGTGGTTTGTGCGGTCGGTGGGGAAAGATGCGCAGCCCCAGGAAGTAACTCACAGCAGCAGAGCTCCTGCCATGAAATGCCTTGCAAGAGGGACTGCCTTTCTCCAGAGGCTCTGGAAGAAGTCTCAGACCCTTTGAACTCCCTTGGCAGGGCAGTGTAAATGCCTTGCTCAGCCAGGCTGTGTCCAAACCCTTCTGTGTGGGGCTGGGAGGGGAGGGGCTGCTCAGAAACATGCACTGCAAATCATGTCCCCTCTCAGGCTCAGGGGAGGAAAGTGAGGGTGCTGAACTTCCTCATTCTTCCTCAGAAAATAGGATTTCTCCCAGCTCTGATGATACCAGACACACACTGGGTATCTCATTGTTGCTTTTTATGCTGTAGAAACATTTGTACTCTCTCACTATGCACATACGTGTAGAAAAAAAAGAGCTGTACATAGAGTACGAGTGCTTTCAACTTCATGTAATCTCCTGCTGAATTTGATCAAAACCTCAGAACGTGAATTATACAGACAGTAGTAAAAAGACAGCACAGAACCTTTATTTTGGCTGCTTCAAACCCAGAATATGAATAGAAGGCTCTGCTTTATTTCACTGATGATAAAAGGCAATCTTCAGGTCTTAAATTGGAAAAAAAAATACAAGCTGATGTTAAGGTTGATAGGAGATATTGTATTGTAGAGGAGTAGAAAATGGGAGCAGGAGTAGGAGTACAGAAATGAAAAGGTGGAGTGTAGGAGGAGGAGGGTGGGAGTAGAAAATGAATTGTGGTGCATCCATCAGCATTTCAGCATTGTGGGAGATGAGATAAACCTAATGCTGTCATTTGTAGATGCAGTAAAATTTCTTGTACTGAGCCATCACTGTGCTGAGCTGTTTGAGGAGCAGGAAGCTCCCCGCAGCAGCTGAATGGGTGGGTTTGTCCACATGACATTGCCTAAGGGTGGTCAGCAGCGTTGGGGTGCACTAGGAGAGCAGTGCAGGCAAGGTTAGACACTTTCATTGTGCATGGCATGTGTTGCTTTGACTCTAAAATCTGTGGATTCAATCCCCAAGTTCTTGACAGAGAGAATAAATTCTAAAAAGAAAAGTGGCAGATCACATGTGTGTGGACTGGGGCCCTACAGAAGAACTCATTCACCTGGGTGGCTCTGCCAAAGTCAGAGTAGACTACCAGGATTACTCATCCCAGGAAAGTGCACAGCATTGTCTCATTGGCCTTCATCCCTCCTCCAACCCTCAGCAGACCTGGTCTCAGCTGTTGGCATGCAATAGCCAAAATCTCTGCAGCTCAGCTCTGCCTGTTGCGTTGTGAGTCACAGGGCCCCGCTTGCTGAGCAAATGCAGCATTTGGAAGGTTCTGGTATCATCTTCTCCACCTGCATGTCCCTCACATCTCACTGCAAACTGCTGTCTGCACTCTCTGTACGCACTGCTAACTTTTGAGCAGCAAGAACACCGTGACATGGGGCACAAAGGTGGCAGAGCCCTGCCGAGAAGGTGAGGGGAGCGACAGAAATGTCATGTAGGGCCAAGAAAGGGGAATGCCGCCTCTATCCTGCAGAGTGACCTGGGCTGAACTACAAATGCACCAGGGCTTCCTAAAATCCCCCAACAGTAGCTTTCTTCCCAGTTTTCACAGTTGGCATCTGACAAAGGGAAGCTTTATTTTTTTCAACATCTGCATATACCACTAGAGTTCAGGGAATAGCATCCCTACTTTGGATAAAATAGAAGAGCAAGGACTGCAAGATTTTAAAAAACTCCTTAGAAGAAAGCCTGGGTAATAAATCCACTTCCTTTAGCAGGATGGGTGCCAATCTGGCTCTTAGATCCCCCTTTTATTTTTTTTTCAGACACCAAGGAAAGAAAAAGAAAATGTTTCTGTGTTCTCAAGCACTTCTTTTGTTTTGGCTCCCATTTAAACACATCCATTTGCTGCGCGTCCCTGGCTGCTTCTCACCATTATATAACCTCTGCTTCTCCAAGGCAGGGTGCTCTCCCTTATTGCAGGGCAACTACTGCAGCCGAGTTGTGTAACACTGCCACAGAAAGCTGTTCCAAGCTGAAACGTGGCGTGCAAGTTATTAGGTTGAACTGGGACTACTTTGCTTTCTTTTATTTTCTTTTTTTTTTTTTTTTCTTAAACTGAAAAAAAAAGGCCTGAAAAAAAAGGTGTTTTCTAAAATTCGTGGGCTAAACAATAAAAATTTGTGGGTTGAATCCTTTAAAGGATTGACAAAACATAGAGATGACTTAAAGGCAAAGCAACTCTGAAATCTGATGAGCAGCCAACCTATAATAAGGTAAAATCACCTTTGGCATTTGATGAAATAAACATGACAAAAGCAGTGCTTTAAAATGTGATCAGTTACTATGCACTTATGCACATTTTGCACAAACTCTATAGTTAGGTATTTTAAAAAGCGTTTTGATAATAGACAGCATATCTAGATGTATGAGCTGACAATAAATTACCATGGCCTAAATCCAACCTTGTATTCTCTCCCCTTCATTATTGTTACACATTTTCAGAAAATATTTTTATAGGAACAATGAACTGCATTTAAATAACATTAACACTTTCTGCCTTGATGCAGAGAGGAGGAAAGGGTAACAGGTTTTCTGGCTCAGCTTTGACAATCACCCAGCTCTGCTGGTTCATTGACATGCAACGTCAAATGCCGTGGCTGGTTGTGAATTTTGTGACTTACGAAGCCATGTCTGAAGTATGTTTTTTAAAAGCACTCCTCCTACCGAAAACAAAACAGATTTTCTAAAATGTAGAGTTTGCCAGTTTGAGCAATTGAGTGTTGAGTCGTGTCTCATTCTTGGGATTATTTCCCTAGTTTAGGCAAATGTCCTCCTTTTAAATTTAAACAGAATAACACTTCTATGTTAAATCAAACATATATATATATGTATGTCTGTGTGTGTGCGCCTGTGTGTGTATATATATGTATGTATTTTTGTATGTTGATGGGCAGGGGAGGCAGAGGCGATGCGTCCTGTGACTGTTGCCTCATCGAAAGGGGAGAATACAAACCTTAATGAATTGAGTAGCCCTGGGGTTTGCCGGGAAAAATATAAAGTATGTTCAATAGTTGACTTAGGATGAAATTATCCCGTGCTCCGTGCCTGCTCACGGAATAAAACACACGCTCACGGTATGAAAACATGCTCAGCCGAAGGGGAGATTCATCACTTCGGGAGGTGCAGACACTCTTTGGCGAGGAGCCGGCCAGGGAAGGAGGAGGGCGGGTGGAGCGGGGCAGGGCAGCTGTCGCACTCTCGGTCCGGCTTGCGGGGCTGCCAGGGCCCCGCACGGAGCCAGCGCTGCCGGGGCGCCGGTGGGAGCGGGGAGACGCCCCCCGAGGGATGCTCCCAGCTCCCCGCTCATCCCCGGCGGCGACACGCACCGGGCCCGTCGATGCGGGAGGCAGGACCCCGCCGGCAGCGGCTGGGGCAGAGACACTCGCGGGGGAATTTTGCGTGGCCACCCCGACGCGGCTCGCCGTGCGAGCACTCACTGCCTTCGGGCAGCCCCGGCCGCGGGGGCACCGCCGCCTGCCCGCTCGCCGCTTCTCTCCCCGCTGCGCCGCCGGGAAACAAAAACCACCCAGAAGCAGCACGGGGGGCACCGGCACCCTCCAGGCGGAGCAGCCCCGCGGCGGGAGGCGGGCGGCGGCGCGGCGCTGCCATTGGCGCGGCGGGGCCGTCCCTCCCCGCCGGGAGGAGGAGGAGGAGGAGGGAGGCTGGAGGCGGGCCCGCGCGGGGCGGTCGCTCCAGTCGGTGCGCGCCGGGCGGCCGGGTCGCTGCTGTTGCAGTTGCGGCGCAGGGCAGGGATCCGGAGCCGGGCAGGGGCAGGGTTTAGGGCGGCGGGGCCGGGAGGTCAGGCCGGAGGTCTAGGGCGGCGGGGCCAGGAGAGTTGGCGGTCGCGCCGTCGGTGCCGCGCCGATCCGCGCCCGGAGCCTGCATGGGGCGGCGGCGCTGAGCCCAAGCCGCCCCGCTCCCGCCGCGCTCCCGCCATGGCCGAAGCACCGCAGCTGGTGGACATCGACCCCGACTTCGAGCCGCTGCCGCGGCCCCGCTCCTGCACCTGGCCTCTGCCGCGGCCGGAGTTCAACCCCCCCAGCTCGGCCACTTCCAGCCCGGCGCCGTCGTGCGGCGGGCAGCCCGATGGGGCGGCCGGAGCCGCGGCCGGGGCCGGGGCCACCGCCTCGGGAGCGCTGAGCGCCGACTTCATCAGCAACCTCAGCCTGCTAGAGGAGAGCGAGGACTTCGCGCCGCTGCCCCCCGCCGCCGCCCCCCCGGAGGCTGCCGCCTGCCGCTGCGGGGACTTCCCGGCGCCCGAGGCCGGCTGCCGCCTTCACCCGCCGGGACCGCCGCCGGTGCCGCCGGTGCCCCCGCCCGTGGCCGGTCTGTCACCGGGCCCCGTGCCCGGGCAGCCCCGCAAGAGCAGCTCGTCGCGGCGCAACGCGTGGGGCAACCTGTCCTACGCAGACCTCATCACCAAGGCCATCGAGAGCTCCCCCGAGAAGCGGCTCACCCTCTCCCAGATCTACGAGTGGATGGTCAAGAGCGTCCCCTACTTCAAGGATAAGGGCGACAGCAACAGCTCGGCCGGCTGGAAGGTAAGCGGCGGGTGGTGGGGGACGCCCCGTCGGAGGGGGATCCCGGGAGGCTCCGCCGCCGTCGGGCACAGCCGGGGCGCTGCAGGCGGCCGGGCACGCCGCCCTCCCCGGCTGCACGGTGCCCGCTGCGCAGCCTGCAGTGCTCCGGCTCCGCGCTTTCAGTTTGACCTCTCATTCCTACTTTTATTCACCTTTCCTAAGGCAGAACTCCTACGGGAGAAAAGCGTTCCAGCCCTGCCGCTAGAACGCGGGCGCTGGAGGGACCGGGGCCGCCCCCCCGCTCTCCGCCTCCCCCAGCCCTGCCCCGCCGAAAGCAAAAGTTCACGCGGTGTCACGGCGCCGTCCCCGGGCACAGCCGGCAGGAGCGGCGCCGCCTCCTGCTGCCCGGGGTGAGCCCCCGTGTGCCGGGGGTGCCGCGGGAGCTCCGGCGCTGCCCGGCCCCGGGACGCGGCCGGTCCTGCAGCCTGGCGCTGCAGGGCTTTGCCGTCGGGCGGTGGAGCAGGGACAGAGTCAAACAGGGATGGGGAAAGAGCGGAGGCAGAACAAGGGTTGCAGAAATACCGTGAGTTTAATGAGTAAGCCGCAGTATTTGACCTGATGGCTTTGTTAAACTTGAGTTGCGGGAGCGCCTTTCTTGTGTTACGTGGTGGCACGGAGCTCCCTCCTTCCCTCTCTCCCGCAGCGCAGTCCCTGCCGTCTGAGCGGAGCGCTGGGAGCAACCTGTTGGGATTTGTGCTCAGCCCCGCGCCGGCCGGAGCCGCAGCCGGTGCTGCCCGGATCCCGGGGTGGCATCTCCGAGGGACCCGCTCGCCAGGTCCCGGGGACCCTCGGGCACGGGCTGCCCCCCGACAGCTGCGGGGCGAGGCGGGCGAAGCTGCGCTTGGGGCTGCGGGGCCCCGGTGGCAGCGCCGGGCGCATGGTACCCTCCAGCTGTGCATCCCCGTGGGTGAGAGAGGCTTAGCGCTGCTGCCAGTGAGTCCTCCTTCTCCGGGGCCTCCGTGGAGAAAGTGTCACCCACCCGTGTGTCCCCGTGCGCGGCGGAGGCAGCGCCGAGTTTTGTGACACTGTTGAGGTGGGAGCGTTGTCAGGACGAGTTTGTGCCGTCTGCGTGCGGGCAGAGCCTCCTCCGCCCTGGAGGGGTTAAATGATGGCAGAAAATGTATGTGTGAGGTGCGAGCACCCAGCACGGCATCAGCGCACTCTCGTGTGCTCGGGACTTAGTTCCACTTAGTGCCAATCAAGCTCTCTGCTTCACTTTCTAGTATTTGTATTATCTATCTCTTATTTTAAAAAAAAGTGTCAACTTAAATCCTGCATTTATGTATTTTTAATTGCGATGCTAGGAATGTTTGTTACGTCGGCTTTTCGTAAATTTCTATTTTTTTAGAAGTAAGCTTTTCGTAAATTTCTAGTTTTTAGAAGTAAGTTTCCTGCTAAGGAAATGCAGATTAATCTGTAACTCAGTTTTAGCTGAAAGTTTTTAGGGCTTTTGAAAGTAGTTTGTTAGTTTCTATTGATGTGTTTGACTAAGAAGTTTAAAGGATAATTGTCTGAAGACATCTGTCATAAAAAACTTTAATAGGAGTGAAGTGATTGATAGTTGACAGCTTTTAAATAAGGTAACTTGTCACTTGAAAGTGCTGCTTTTTTTTTCCAGTGGTATAGTCTCCTTAAGTGCCTTTTCAGAATTGAGTAGAAGAGAACTAAAAGCCAAACAAACCAAAATAAAACCAAATAGCTCCCAAGTTCAGGCGAGCAAGTAAGAAACACTGATAGCTGTGTAACTTACTCGGCGCTTCCTATTTTATTGCTGCTCGTCCCGTGGTGCTCCAGCAGGGACGAAGTATCGCACACCTCCCTCTAACAGACTGAGCACATCCTATGCCCACAGACCTCCGCTGTGGCAGGGAAAGCTGCTCCTGGTAGGATTTTTGGCTGCAATACCCTCTGGTAGAGGGCAATGCATAGCCTGCCACTGCTGGTGGGTAAATACACATGGGCTCTCCTTCCATAATTAAATAATCACCTTGTTATGCTTGGGACACGTGTTGCCCCCATCCCTTTGGCTGCATAACTGCCCGGCTGCTCGGGAAACTGCATGCTTGCAGGTTTTACCACTTCAGCTGAGGAAGTGCAGAGTTTCTCAAACACACTTTCAAGTTGAGTTACCAGCAGCCACTGGGTGTCAACTCTGTGACTGGCCTGGCTGAGGCGTGCAGCTCGTTTGCCTTGTTTATCACCAATTCTCCACGGCTCAGCGTGACCGAGGATTACTTTTATTTTTTCCCACTTTGGGAGCCGTCGGTTTGCCCGTGGTCTGGGGAGCTGCGGTAGGCGTGGGGCTGGGAGCGGAGCCTGACTCAGCCGAGGGCCCTGCAGAGGAGGAGCATCGCGCCAGAGATGAGCGCAGATTAGCCGCTGACTTTTCTGCTGACAGAGGGAGCGCGGGTTCCCTCAGAGCCTGGCACTGACTGAGGGCTGGGAGTGCATTGTGCACTGCTGACGCAGGCTGGGAAACGGGGAGTATTTCTTTTTCCCCCTTAAATAAAACTTCGAGATGCTTTGTCTTGTTGGGGTCTGCATGTTTGTGAGTGCACTAAGGTACCTTTCAAATTCTTCACAAAATGTACGAACACTCAAGAACGGGAAAAGAATGTGCACTTTCTGCATAGTGGCAAGGCAGTGTTTCTCAGGCAGAAGTTGAGCGCTGACTGCTCTAGTGCTTGTGAATATGTACTGCCCTGATTTAATACATGATATCAAGCTTCTTTTTCATTTTTCACTGAAGAAAGTTCAGAGGTGTCACCATTATCTGGTAGCAGCTCAAAACAGCATCCAGGCTTTTCTGAATAAAAACATTAAAATAAAAAATGCCTTCTTAAATAAGGGGGTATATGCCAAAGTGTGTTATATTAATATAAAATTATCAGTAATATAAAATTATTTAAGTAAGTAAATTGTTCTCCGTTATACATACACAGTAGTTTATTCCCGATTTTCTTGTCATAAACTCTGCTTTATAAACAAATCCCCTCTTGAGCTCTAAGGGAGCAAAGTCTCCATGACCTCCATGGCGTGGCTGCCTTGAATGAAGCCCTTGGGATGTGCTCTGCCAGACCTGCTGCATTGTTGGTTGTGAATGAGTGCTGATAGTGACCTGTGTTGCTCAGGGAAAGCGAAGCAAGAACAAGATCTGCTGCAGAGATAACAAAGAAATTGTTGTGAAAGTTACATGGAAGAAGGAGACTTTTCTCCTAGTGTAGTGCTTAAGTAAAAGCAACATTTTGCCTTGCCTGTGATAGTGGGAGACACAAGGCTTAAAACAGAAGAGACAAGAATTCTACTGCAGCTGTAGATAATTATTTTTTGACATAAATGTGATAGCTTTTTGGCTAATCGTCATACATAAAATATAAAAAATCTCCGTGATGTGCATATTTCATGTCTTTGCTTTATGGCAAGTGTTGAGATTTATTGTAAAGGAGCTGTCGCAGTTAAGCTTCCTTGAATGGTCTCATCCCTTCAGTCTGCTTTTGAAAATGGGTTCAAATAAAACCCTGTAATGTTTTTGAACAGGAGACATGGAATTTTGGTGTCACTCATCTGGAGGCAGGTGTGTTGTTGATTTTTCTTGGTGGCAAGTTTTAAGGTCCCATGGGCATATACACCTCCTTGACTTTTAGTCCCAAGGGAGCTTATTCACCTAAATTCATTTGCTGCCGTTGTTGAAGGAATGAGGATGGAATGTCTAGCTGCAGAGGGATGAATGGTTGTAAGCCTGAAAGCCTGAGGACAAAACAGGCTTTTGGGACAGGTGCTTTGGGTGGCCTTATCATAGGAGCTCTCTATGGTCAGCACTATTCTGTAGTGATTTGGGTTGCTCTGGTTCTGTTGTATTTGGTTTGAAAATCACAGGGAGTAAAAAAATATTAGAAAGACTGAAAAATCAAGAATAATTTTCACTGATTTTTTCAAAGCTTTTGAACCTAGATCAAGAGACAGCTTAAATTGTGGACATTTAGATGATTTATTTAAATTGAGTACATAGAATCAGAGTGTCACAGAATAGTTTGGATTGGAAGGCAGCTTAAAGATCATTTTTGTGTGGTTTTTCTTATGATTTTTTTTTTTTTTTTTGTGGTGGAAAAATCATAATTGAAGATTGCCTTTAACTCAGGCTGTGTATTCCCTCAGTACTGTGGGCATTTACCTCTGTCCCTTAAGATGGTGATCTGTGGCCCCCCCAGCATGATGTATTATACATTCATACAGCACACACAGGTATATGCAGGTAGAGGTGTGTATGTTTGGCTTGCTGTTTGTGGATTCTGTCGAGGTCAGTGCTATACAGTCACACCTTTTACTATACATGTGGCAGATAGCCTCAAGAGCTGGCAGCTGCAGTTGGGTCTGCTCTGCCATGACACCTGGCCTCAGCCCACCCTGTTGTGAGAAAACTCTTTGGTGTCTTGCATCCCTGCTCACTGCCACCAAAATGCCTCTTGTAGCAGCCTATGTTGTCTGTCAGTCACCAGCTTGCATTTTGCTTAGTTCCAGGTGTGAAAGTTCAGCTTCATTTTTGCAGGTGCAAGGTGCTCTCCTCACCCGTGTCTGGATAATTCATAGGTGAGCTGTGTCAGTGCTTTTGAGCTTCACATCAGGGCCTTGAATAATGCTTTAATTTTCTCTTAATTTTCTTTGCCCGTTTTCTGTTTGCTGTGGTATCTGTTCAGTTGCTTGTATGATTATAGGTAAGACTAAACACCAAAATGAAATGTGTGAGTGGCTTTGTGTAGTGACATAATGAACTAGATTTTCCCTAAATGCCTTTAAAGAACTTCAATACAAAGACAAAGTAACAGCTCTCTGCCACTGTATTTTTTATGACATGCTCAGCTGCTTCCTTATTATCATTATTTTTGTATCACATGGTTTTACAAGTAGTTGGTGAAGTTGTTTGTTTGGGGAACTGGAGCCTTTGCTGCTTGTGATGGAAAGGGGAAGCAGCGTGGTGCAAGGAGATAAAGATTTTTAGGTGAGGTATGTGAGGTTGTTTTCTTTTTCTTTTTTCTTATTTCTTTTTAATCAAATAGGCAATACTTTTGGTGGTTGGGTTTTTCAGTAAGGCACCAGGAATTGTGTAGTCCTGAGATGTCTGCTCATATCTTTTTGGTTTCCAAAGCATGATGCTGCCTAAATACGCACGTCTCTGTTTACTCAACTGGTGAATCATTCTGTAAAATAAGTGCTTGGCTTCTGGAATAAAAATGCAGATATATTTTGCAGCCGCAGTTTTGTGAAATATGTAGGGCTGTGGCTACAGAAATTCAACTCTCAGCCCCTTCGGTTTTGGGAAGAAGTTCATATGTGAAACAAGGATTTCTGATGGAAATGACTTTAAAACCTTGAGTAATGAATAATAAACTAAGACATAGTGAAAATAACCTGAAATATAGTTTATTGTTTTCCTCTTTCAGAAGTATGCAAAAGATTGCTATATTTACTTCATTGTCAACTCTTGTGAGAAAGGAACTTCAAATTCGTTGATGCTGGCTGCAGACAGTTATAGTTAAGCATATGGTAGTGCATACTAATATTTTAATTAATTTTGTAGCATTTTGTTTGTCAGTCTGGTTGCTGAAAGGGGTTTTAAATATTGGTGAAACACTGCTCTTGGTGGTGATAGGTTGTGCTTCAGAAATTAAGTACATTGCAAAGAGTCACATTTTGAAGAACAGCATCTCTGCTCCTCCATAGTGAGCTTCAGCACGAGTTGAATTGATCTGTGAAGATAAATGCTATTCACATTTAAGTATTATTTCTAAATATACTTAGTAAACATTAATCATGTGTGTTTATCAAACAAAGGTGCATCATTCCTGCCCCGTCATTTGTGATATACAGATGTCTTAATTGAGCAGTGCAGCATCATAAGGTTTCCTGGTAGATCTCCATTCCTAATGGAGGAGGAATAAAAAGAATTAAGGTGCTTTTACAGGATTGGTTATTACCTTCTTCATTAAGCCTCATGCTTGTTCCAGATTTCGATAGTGGACACTGGTCTTTAGTAGATTGCTTAAAATGATGCCTGAAGAGGCACGTGTTAAGTTTTGAAGCACTTCTGTAATGAACTGTGAAGGCTTAGCAATGGTTTGGTTTGTGGTAGATGGGACCAGAAGTGGCTCTATCTTTATAAATGTAGTCACTCAAAACCTCCTGGGACTCTGACAGCTTCTGCATCAGACAGAGATTAGGAGTTGCTGGAGGAGTAGAGGGCAGCACTCAGTTTGCTCAGAGGACTTACTGAGCTGTTAAAGGCACCTTGCATCGCTGCACAGTATCAATGATATTCTAGTTCTGTTTGAACATACGTCTTATTCTAGAGTTAATTAAACTTAAAGTTACACATCTTCTCTTGTTCTAGTCTTAGAAACCTAGTTTTTGGGAATTCTGAGAATCCATGCAGTTGGAAGTGTGTTCAGTTCTGTTGCCGCTTCAAGAGAGCGTGCCAGGGATTGCTGTGATTGCATTTCTAAGCAGCCTGTGTTTCTCTAAGTGCTTCACTGGTGTGTACAATGTAGGCTCACGTTGGTGTGAGCATGTGGGACTCCTTTTTAGTTTTGTCATTGCTGTGTAGGTCCATGGGGTGTAGCTTCTGGGGCCTGGCACATGTGTAGTTGAGAGAATGTGCTGGGAACTTGGTCTCTGAAATAGTATAGCTTCAGATTTAAATTTGGACTGATTACCAGAAAAGTGCTTGCAAGGAGGGGTGCCCTTAACCATAATATTTGCTGACTAAATTATATCTTCTGGCTGTGCTCTGTAGTATGTGAGAATTCTTATTTTATTAGCATCTTAATTTTTTGGTGTCTCTTTCTCAGAGGCCACTTAGTGCCAGGCCTCCACGGTGCTTCTGCACCATGACGTAAAATGATGAATTGGGCTGGCCTCTGCTTCTTGCATGTTGGTGTCTCTCTTAGAAAATGTTAGAAATGCCCCTCCTTTAATTTAGTTGCTACCAGAATGAAATTTTCATCACATGCAGAAATCAGGAAATTAAAACCTTTTTTTAATGAAATGAGCAGTGTGTATACATGCAGGAGTGATGCGTGTGAGCAGCCTTTGTGCTGTCCATGGGAACTGCGGTTCTGGAGAAAGCTAAAAGTGCATAAAGCTGCTTTGGTGCTGCAGTGCTTTGTACCTCCCAGGATTTGTTTATGTGTCCTGTTCAAATTTACACAGCAGAGAAGGTCTTTGCACTTTTTTGGAAGGGGAACTCTGGAGCACTGCAGTATGGCTATTAATTTTTCCCTTCCTGAATAAGGGGTATACACATAATTCAGAATGTGGACTCTAACTGTCAATTTACTGTTGGCAGTCTCACTTGCAATGGCAAGGTGGCAACTTCTTCAGTTTTCTTGTGCTTAACTCCAGAAACTGTGACGTGGGTGGGGTTTCACTTACCATCACTGACTTTTCAAACTGTGCAGTTAGATAAGACTGAAGCAACTTGCTATAAATGTGGTGACTTGTTAAACCGCATTTATTGTGCAAATGAGCTTACATCCTGCAAGATCAGCAGAAATGCTTGGTGTTTGCCTGGATGGAAATTAATTAAAATTTGGCGACTGAAATTAAAGGAATGGATTTGTTGCCCATTGTGTTATATTAATCTGCCTTTCAGTTCCCACAGTGGGAATTAGCAGAGTTGCAAATGTTTTTTTGGCATATGTGAGTTCTAAGTCGGTGCTAAGTTCTGGCATCCGTAGCCTTCTTAGTTTTTTTACTGCCCTTTAATATGTGTTAAATATATGTGAAGTCCCTAATGGCAGTGAGGATACTAGCAATCCAAAAATACACTGTTGTGGTGGTGGTGGTGTAGGCTCATTTGCTTGCAGCTTGCATTTGGTTAAAACTGATATGAGTTAATCTGCTAATTTGATTGTAATTGTTAGAATTAAGAAAAAAGGTACCGGTGCCATACATATCTTGGATATATATCCAGATTTGAATTTTGATTGCCAAAAGCATACTTACAGACTGAGATCTTTAGTGTTTGCCAACTAAATTATATCTTATAGCAATGCTTTGCAATATATAGAAACTCCTAATTAGATATTCAAAAAATGAAGATGCTGTTATTCAGACATGTTTCATAGCAGGCCTCCGCAGTTCTACCCTGTCAGGATGTGAAGGGATTATGTGCTCTGTGCTCCTGCTCACTGTTAAATGTGTTGATTTCTCTTTCCAAAAATATGCTCCTCAAATCTCAACCTTCAGATTAAATGTAATTATTTGCCAGCCCCCAACCCCTTCTCCCAGAAAACCTGGCTCTCTGAAGGCATGGTGGTGGTGCTCTGGGGCAAGACAGATTATGTGTGCTGTTGTTGTCTACACGTGGGAAAGTGCAGTAAGCAGGTGTAATTCATACCTGTTTGGTTGGACCCTCTGTTTCCTCGCCCCTTGGCACCGTTCCCCTGCAGGACTGCCCTGCCAGGCTCCAGCATCCCAGCTCTGCGGGGCTGAGGGCTGCTCCCAGTGCCCCTGGCTGTGGGGAGGTGTGAGCACAGGGCTGCGTGGGACAGCCTGGAGCCTGGCTTTGCCCCGGTGCTGGCAGGGTGCTGCTGTGCACATTTAGGGAGTGTTCCAGCCGTGACCTGGCAGCTGCCTGGCGCAGGAGCAGAGCCCCCTGGCACAGTCCTGCCAAAATAATTCATCTGCCCCTGGGTGGGTACGCTGCTGCCTGCTGCTCAGGTGTGCAGAGAGGTCAGGGAAAGTAACCCTCTCTCCTCTTTGCAGTTCCCAGAGAAGTCTGCAGTGATTCACTGAGTAGATTTCTCACTACTTAGATCAGTTAAGGTACATCCCTTGCCCTCTCCAGAGGATACCATGCTGCTGCCTGTGCTCCTCAGTAAGATCTTTCAGAGTCTCTGGAGGTTCAGGTGAGGGAAGCCATGCCTGTGCTAACTTGGAAGATTTTAACTGAAAGAGAGTACATTTAGATCAGATAACTGGGAAGAAATTTTTTACTGTGAGGATGGTGAGGCACCTGGCACAGTTTGTCAAGAGAAGTTGTGGGTGCCCCATCCCTGGAAGTGTTCAGGGACTTTGAGCAGCCTGGTCTAGTGGAAAATGTCCCTGCTTGTGGTGGTGGGGTTGGAACCTGATTATTTTTAAGGTCTCTTCCAACCCAAACCATTTTATGAATCTATGAGATGTTGTTTCAAGGTAAATAATGTTTGTTGATAAGATTCCTTATTATTACTGCCAATTTTTTTTTTCGATTGATTATTACTACTACTGATATTTTTAAATGGTGTGGTGTTAAGGAAGGTTAAGATACCAGAATCAGGTCAGGCTCAGATATTTGCAGTTGCTGCTACTCTTGTCCTGCTTCACCCCTGCTTCTTTGAGATGAGCTGATGGATCTACAGCTCAAACCAGAAGCTATTTGAAATTCAGGATGAGGATACAGCCTCATGTGTGATCTGATCAAATTACAGTACATAAATTAAGCATAAATAAAAATGCTCTACACACTTCTATCTAGCTAGATATATTTAGATTTTTATTAATATATATAAATCTATAGTGGAGAAAAAGAACAAAAAAACCCCACAACTTTTTTTTTTTTTTCTTTTTAGATGTGAAAACCTAGAGTGTGGCTGCATGTTTAACTTAGAGCGGCTTTATTTTTTCATAGTTTTTATGTTATCTTGGTCCTGCTGTCATTGGGATGGTATTAAGGCAGACCTGGAAGACAGTTCCATGTTTTAAATGCTTGTAAATCTCAGGGATGGATGAAGAGGGCTGAACCAGGAGCTTTCTCTTTTGGCTTAAACTGGGAGATTAATTTTATTGCCTTTTTCTTCTTTTTCCTTGATCAATATGTGCAGCCTCTGAGTAGAACTATGGTGTAGGTTTTAATGGCTGAGGGTTTACCTTTGTGGCAAGAGCTAAGCATCACTCCTGACACTGTGTGAGTGTATATTCTGGCTGGTGGGGTTTCAGTGCTGGTCTAATGTCCGGTCCCCAGTACTGTTTGTGTTTTGTGCCCTCCTTATGCAGAAATGTAGTAAATCCACTAAACGCTGCCTTGAAATACAAACGAGGATGGGAGTTTAAAGCCGTATTTTAAAGTGTAGCATGTTGCAATTGATTTTGGGAGAAATCAAGAGATGCTATCTTAATGCAGACTTCTCCCTGCTTGTTAGGAACTTGAGTCACTCTTGAATAATCCAGTTTGTACAGTCTATGAAAACCTGATACTGCACTCTTGCCGATTTCTTCTTTACAGTTCTGTGGCAATGACATAGTCACAAGCATTTAAAGGAGAAACCATAATCTTCTCTGCTTGCAGCCCAAGCCAACACTAGTCATCTCCTGATGCTATGAAGTCATTCTTTGCTTTGAGGTTTCTAACTAAAAGTCTGTTCCAAATATCTGCTCTGGGTGAGCAGTAGAGGCATTAGGGATGGAGTCCTGCTGCCCTCCCTACTGCCTCTGACCTCTCTTCAGACCATCCTCCTGGGGCCAAGGAGTCCACTCCTGCAAAATCAACATTTTCCCTTGACAGCAATCCCTCCTTCCCACTTCTGGAGCGCTGGAACAGAAGATGTAAATGAATTTACAATGATTGCACAACCTTGTTTTGCAATGAGGCTGACGTGGTAGCGTATACATATGTAGAAAATGCCTTTTTGAAGATACTCCATTGAGCACAGTTTCACCACCTTCTCCCCAAAGATGAGGGCAACTGCATTACTGCCTTCACCTGGTTAGCCTGCATATATAACACACACCAAATACTCAGCTTCTGTTGACTGACTATTATTGTTGATGGAGCAGAAAAATAAATCAGTTCTTGTGGGCTGTTTATTTGGGAAGGAGTTTTTTAGCTTGGGGCCCAGAACCCAGACAATTAGACTACTTGGGCCTGGGGCAGTGGGCTGCACTGTAGTGAGTTTTTTACTGTCAGCATAATCTGAGCCACCTAAGAGTGTGTTTTGTTTCTTATTTTCAGATGAGTGATGGTGTTTCGCTTGGAGGCATCTTGTGCCATCCAAGAGGTCACTCAGTGAGTGCTCAGCATTGCTTACATCTGGCAAACCAATTCCTTGCTTCCTATAGTTTTTAATTTCTCTGGAAGAAGACATGCAGCACTGCTGACTCCTGTCTTTTGCGTGAAGCAGGGGGACTCATGGCATGATCCTTTTACTGCATTTTGGAGTCAGGCTGCTTGGTAAGACTGCCCTAACATTGAATGTGATGCAGGCATTTGTTTTGTCACTTCCCTGGCAAAGTTACTCTGTGTGCCATGTGGGCTGATGGGTGTAATTACTGATACCTTGGGGCAAGGACAGACTTCCTGAGGTCCCTTCTTCCGTGTTTTCCACTGAGCAGATTTGCATTCAGCTACTGGGCATGTGGAAGGTTGTTCTCCCAGCTAAGATGTGCAGTCTCTGAGAAGCTGAATCTCTCCCATCTCACCCGAAATGGCTGAGGCCATGGTTAATGTGAAGTCCTGTCGCTCTTGGCCTGACTGGCTGGTACATTTTTACTTAGGTGTGGGAAAATAAACCTTTTTGTGTCCCAGTTGCTTCTCTTCTGCAATAATTCCTTGTAGGTAGAACAAGTAAGTGATGTTATCTTCATGTGTAGTGCTTCTTGCTGATTGAAAGGAAAATTCTGCAAACTAAGCAAGTAGACTGACCTGATGACTCCTCATGACAACTGCTTACTTTTAGTTAACATTCAGAATATTTTTATCCTAGTTTACTCCTTAGAGGCTAATAGAGTGCTGCTAGAGTAATTTTCAGATGAATCATGCCATCTGCCATGCATACTTTGCTGTTTCAGCAGTAGGGGAGGAGAGGGAATACAACATACAGTGGTTTGAAACAGTATGTTTGTATTCTCTGTAAAACTCATTTAAGTTTCAGAGATTTTTTTGGTTGTGGTTTTTTATTCCCCTCCCCCCCCCCGCCCCACCAGGCATTCTATATTTCTTGCTTTGGCTATGAGTTTAACATTGGGCTCTAGCACTGATACTCATCTGTTGGGTGGTCTCTGCTAAACTTTGCAGAAGCACTCTGGACATGATCTGAATTGCTAGTGAGTTGATGTGGACTATTGCAAAGTCCTTCTCTGAAAACATGGCTCAAATGTTGAGCATTTGGGTTGCCAAACTGGACCAGCTGGAATTTGCACCCCTCTAAAAATAAAAGATAATAATATAAAATTTGTAGAGTGGTAGAACTGGGGGGGTTTAGCCTGAGAGTTTGGAAGGAAAGGTTGCTTGTGGAATGAGTTCTGTATGGCTTGTGTTCAAGATTTCTTCTGTAGGAGCTGTCCTGAGCCAGGGGAGCATTGTCCGCAGCATGCAGCTGTCCTACCTGTGAGAATGTGCAAACTGGTGCTTGAAACTAAAAGTTCATAACCACATTGGATGTGTCACTGTGTTCTGTGTTGTGTTTTGTCCAGAAGCAATTATTTGGGAGACTAGCCAATCTGTTAGTAAGGTTCATGGGTTTGGGTTTGGAGATGGCTGGGATCATAATCTTGAGGAGTTTGTATGTCAACTCTATTCCATCTTTGAGAACCAGGCTGTGATATTAGATAATGCCTTAACTATTACCAGGCAGAGTAAATTCTTCTGTTCTAATATGTTAAAAATCTTCCCTTGCTGGCAGTCCCAAAGATCTTGTTTTCTCATAAAATGATTTGGCTGATGAACCATTTGCAAAGGACTAATAGATTGCGTGCTTTGTTCATGTCTTTAAGCTTTTTCCAACAGTTTCAACTCATGTGCTTGGTATTAGTGCCCTGACAACTGTATTTAAAGAAACTGAGAGCAGAATATTGAAATGTGGAGCAATTAAACTGTTTTCTTCCCTTTTCAAACATTTCACCCCCGCTCCTCAAGGGAATGATACGTCTGGTAAACTCCACTTAATTATGTGAGGTCAGTTGAAGGCTTGAGCAATAGCATGCTATCTTTTTCAGGCAAGAAAGACAATTTTAAAATGCCAGGAATCAAAAGCAAGGACTGCTTGCCAGTGGAGAGGAGTTGTTGCACCAGATATCGAGCTGGCATGCAAGCAGATCTCTGCTGCCCTTAGATGAGGATTAGTTTGTGCCCTGAAGCAAACAGATTATTAACTCTTGTAATTTTATTTTAGCATGTTTAACAACAGATACTGTTGCTTATAAAACCCATTTAATCCTTTTTTAATCACTGCTAGTCATTTTTCCAGCAGTTATCCTGCAGGCATGGGTTCCAATGGTTAGTTATTTATTGAGCAAAACACAGTGAATATGTGTTTGCCTGTATACTTAAGTAATTCTTGAATGCCTTGGATTCAAGTTTAAAATAAAAAAGGAAAAAGAAAAAAAGTTAGGCCTCTACTTCTGTTGCCTTTCTTCCATCTTTAATCTCCAACTCTTCAAATACCTGCAGCATCCCCTTTCTTTTGCTCTTTGTATGCTCTCTGCCACATCCTTAATTCCCCTTCAGTTTTCCCTGGCCCCTGTGTTGCTGATGTGAAACACCAGCAGATAATCCCAGCAGATTTTTATTAGCTTGGGCTTTGCTCTGCACCTCAAGGCATTTATTGATAAATAGCAGCCTTGTATTATGGGATGTATAAACAGGAGCATGTGACTGCCCTCTGCGTTGGATTTGAGAACATAGGGAATAGGCGTGGTGCTGGTGGCCTGATGATGCTCTTAAAGGAGGCAGTGCCTTTTCTTAGAGCCATGGGAAAAAGGCTGGCAAACTTTCAGGTGTGCAGGAAGTTCTTCCTGTGTGAAATAAAAGCTGTCAACATCAAAAACTGTATGGTTGAGAAGAAATAGTTCCATTTTCAAAGATGATGAGAGCAGGAACATCATTGGCAGGTGTAGAGCCGGGGCACCAGGGGGGTAGGAGCCTGAATGGCTCTCCTAAGTGAGAAGGATGAAAGCTGTTGGAGTTTAGAGAGGTTGGTAGAAGCAGAGGAAAAGAAAAACCTGCATAGTTACTGGTATAATTGCTTATCTTTTACCCGTGTTTCCTGTCTAATCCTGGGACAAGAGCTGGTATTTCCTGTACTTTCCATTGCCAGCTAGCTGCCATGCTGTGCTGTGTAGGTGCTGCAGCCTGTCCTTCAGTAACCAGGCTGGAATGGAATGGTGCACCACACCTCTTAATTATCAAGTTATCATCCAGGGTGAGACAGAGGTAAGAAATAACTGACACCAAAAATCTTACCAGGTTAGGCATCTTTAGCTAGGCATGATGTGTGAAAGTACCAGCACCTGATGGATGCATGGCATACAACTCCCCCAGAAAGAGGGATGGAAAGCCTCAAGCCTTTTCAAGTTTGTTGCTCAGTACTGGGATCTTTCAGCGTCTTGGAAAGATCCGTCCTCTCTATGCCAGCCGCTGGGATGCAATGTAGCAGTGCTGCCTTGTGCGTGAGGGTAATTCTGTGCTCTGTCTAGTGCATGTCTGAAATGAGGGTGCGTGCCGTAGAAACACAGAATTGTTCGGCTGGAAAAGACCTTTATGTATCTGTGTAGAAGCCACTTCCCAGCACAGCGTGAAAGGTTGCGAGTGAGAAGGAGACAGTGGTAACATTTATGCATTTCTGACTGTAGGAGCTTTGTCTTTTGGCTCTGATTAGGCCAGTGTTTAGCCTGTGAAAGTATTTTTTCCTCTAAGGTTGGGAGATCTGCTATTGCAAGTAATTTTGCCATCGGGGCCGGATGGCATAAAGTGAATACCTGACTGACTTGAAATAATTTGATTAGTCTGTCTTTTGCTGGGGGAATCCCTTGCTCAGGCTTATCCCAGGGATAAATGAATCATGCAGAGCAGAAGCTGAAATTGCCAATAAAGGCTTTAAGTTTGTTGCTGGTAAGTCATTGTTAAATGAGCTTTGCTGTAGGATATGTGCCTTTTCCTAGAAATGTCTTGAACATGGACTGAATTATACTGAAATATTGAACCTTCCAAATTTAAGGAAAAAACCTAAAGGCTGGAATGCTTTTATAGTCAGGAAGTTCTGACCAGGTTTATTGCTAATGCTGATGATTTGCTTGAGTACCACTTACGCCAAATTTTATTACATGAGGAATAGAAATAGAGTAGCAAAGAATATCTCTACTTAATATTCCCTCTCCTCATTAACACCTGTTTTCCTCTGCCATGTAAATCATGTGTTAATGTTCACATAGGCAACATCAATAAGAAAAATAGATCTTGCTTACTGTTTAAGGTTTTACTTAATCTCATACTGGTAACCTAAAGGTCAGGTGTGTAACTGCTGGTGCAAACCAGTTGTGAGAGAGTCCAGTCAGGTTCTGAAGTTCCCCTGCAGCAGCAAAGCTTCCCTGGCTGATTAGCTGGTGTGGGAAGCACAGTCCTCTTCTGAAATTGTGTGAGGTTTCCTACAGGTTCCTTCCTACCTCAGAGGAACCTTTATTCAAGCCTGGTGGCTTCTATCTGTTTGTTGACTTTTGTGATTCAAAGAGCCTGTTGGTGTTCCAGGGAAAGCCCTTGGGTAGCTGTTGAAGGGAAAGAAGATAGATGTGAAGAGGGTTACATAGTGTGCTTTTAGCTTAGAAGGCTGATCTGTATGAGATTGGTAGTTGGTGGAGGGGAATAGGTTCCTGTTCTAAATGTTCACAAGGAAGAACTTCATCAGTTCAGAAGAAAGAACTTCATCTGCACAGTAATTCCTGAGAAAGGAGGCAGCCCTTGTGACCTTCCATAGAGGTCTTTTTAGACTCAAATTATTAGTTTAGGGGAGAGGCCAAGGGACAGCTTCAAGTGTTGACAAAATAACCTCATCAAATTCAGGCCTGTAGTTCCAAGTGCATGGAACTAAGATGATAATCTTGGACCATGTTGTTTCTACCTCATGTGAAGACTGCATTTTGACTCCACAGGGGACTGGCCCAATTTGCCATGTTTTCCAGACATTGAGAGTTCAGGAACCTCTGAGGTTTTTTCTGTACAGGCTATAGTTTGGCCAACTGATTTGGAAACCAAGATCTAAGTATCTTCTTGCCCATACCACAGTGGCCACTAAAGGACTGGAAAAAAGGTTCTATAAGAAGGAGTAAAACAAGCAAGTATTTTCAAGTCTGTAGAGAAATCACAGATTTCACTTGTGGTAGTAACTACCTGCTCCTCCAAGGAGGTAGAAAGGTGACAGCCATACATGGGTTTAACCCACACCTAACTCCCTGCCCTCCAGCGCGGGGAAGTCTTAACTCTGGTCTCCTAAATACTGAGCACAACCACACAATTTACACACAGAAGAGGTTTCTCTTTTCAGATAAACAGCATGACTTCCATGCATATGCAGTCCAAGAGGATTGTCACCCTTTTCCCTTTTGAAAAAGACCAGGGCTACTCAGCAGTGTGATGTGTCTGGGTTGCATATGTTGAGATACGTTCTTTGAGCCAGAGATGGCCACGACATCTATCAGTCTTGGGCTTGCCCCCTCCTAGGAAAGATGTAGGGCATGTCTGAACTGCGAGTTGTTCTGTGCTTTCTAGAAAGTCTGCAAAGGCTGCATGGTCTTCATATAGGAGCAAAAGCTGTAACCCGCTCAGCGGGTTGCAGAGAAATTTTCTTGTCTTTGGAAACAGTAGAGTTTTGAAAATCAAAGCAAACAAATTGTTTTGGTTGTGGTATTTGTAAGAAAAGGCAAGAGAGGAAATGAGAAAGTCTTTGAAATGTGAGTTAAATTGCGAGTACAATGAGTTGTTGTGTTTTTATGGTTTTTTTCTCTGTAAAATCCCGCTTTTTGTCATTGAGGCTTAGTTAGGAAAGTTTTACTTTCTAAAGAGAAGACAATATGTGTCACAAAGAAAAGGAATATCTTTAAGGTATGAAATCTCCAACGTAATGGAAGGGTTTGTTATGGAGAAAAACTGCAACCGTAAGACCTTACAGGGTTTCCTATCAGTTAAAAAAAACAGTCTTTACCTGGAAGCATGAGCTCTTCATTAACATTGATATACAGATGAGAATAAAAGAAAAAGATACAGAATTAAATGAGTGTCAAAAAGAAGCTGCAATTAATGAGGAAGATAACGTGCTATGAGTTGTATGTTAGGAAATAAATATAACCATTCAAAAAATTAATAAAAAGAGTTAAAGGAAGAGCTTTAACAATACAAACCTTGTGTGCTTTGTCCAACTTTGCTGTTCAGTACAAGGTATGGCAACTGTCTACAAATCTTTCTTTAGGCAAATATATTCTTTTCTGTGATCTTTGGGTCAGAAGGAGGGAATTTTTTTTTCTCTTACTGATGTAGGATAGAAAAGAGCAGACTTTTGCTTTCTGAAGCAGTGCTGTATAATGTCACTGAACAGATCTGTTCACATCAGAAGCCAAAACGGAAATTAAATTAAAGGAAAAAAGTCCAGAAGCTTAAAATGAACCATTCTTCCTGCATTTTAAAGGCTTGAATTCTAAAGGGTGAAAGAGAGTAAAAATTCTAAATGTATCTGGGGAAATATAAAAATCCCAATTTCTTGCCATTCCAAATCCTGAGTGTTTTGTTCTTCTTTGTAGTGTTGTCATCGAAGTTGTTTTGATTTGTAACACTTCCTTGTAGTGTAGCTCTGATGTGAGATGTGGCCCAAAAACTATGGAAACTTTGCTCAGTTTAGAAAAAAACGCTTAATGAGTCACAAGGCAATAATGAGTCCAGCTCATCACTGGGATATTCATTATTATGGATATCATAAAACATTATTTAAAAAAAAGGTTCAGTTCAAGAGTTAAGTAATCATGCTTGGGACTGCCATTTTCTTCCTGGTGAGTAGCAGCTTTCTGGCCAGTCCAAGCTTTTTTATGGACGTGGTGGATACTCCAAGGAGGGTTGTTTAGGAGGAGCTGAAGGATGCTGTGGAGTTTGAAGGCCTTTCACTGGGGCTTGTGGTATTTGGGGGCTGCTGAAGATAAAGGAGTGAAAGTAGTGAAGTTGGAGAGGGGGTGCAGATTGTGGGATTAAGGTTATGCCCATGGGAAGCTGTGGGATATGTGGTAGGGGAGGTGATGGTGTGGGTTAATGTGCAGGAGAGTGTGACATGGTTTGTTGGGCTTGCCTAGCTTCAATGTATCCACCTTTCACATGCCAGTATTTCACTCACTTTGGAATGCATTTCTGTTGAGGGCAGTGGAGAGGAGAGGGTGCAAGGGGCACAACCTTGAACGTATCAGAAGCTGTCACAAAATCCTGTGGAGCCTAGAGACAGGCCCAGGAAGAGAAAGAGGGGTTCTGGCATGCTCGCCGGCCATGGTGGGGCAGCTGAGGAGGAGCACGGGCCTGGAGCCCTGTGGGGGCTGGTGGTGGAACCTGGGGCTGGGACCATGACTCAAAGTCCCATGACTCCGCTGCAAGATCATTAGCCCTTTTAAGTAGCTGCCAAGAATTAGGGCTGATGGATAGCTCCAGAACAGAACTCAAATTATTTGGGGTTTTCAGCTAGAAAACAGCGTGGGGTGGAGCCCAGCATGGCAGTGGCTCACAGGCGAGCTCTGGCGTGGCAAAACATGCACAGGGTGAAAGTGCCTGCCCTGCTGCAGTCATAGCTCTGAGCCCTGGCCACTGCTACTGCCCATAGGATGCTGATGTTTTAAGGGTCATCATAAAACTGAGTTGCCAAAGTGTCCACAAGAAGCTGCAGAAAGGATATGCAAGAAATGGAAATAGTTCATCTGTACATTTAAACTGTAAATTCAAAAAACTTTCAGTAAAGGGACACCACTCTAACATTAATTTTGTACTTTAATTTGCATTTTTGGTATATTATGGATGTCATAAACCATATAAATAAATGGATATCATAAAACATATCAATAAATAACGTACTTATTTGTTGGTCATAAATAACTTAGTTATCAATTACCAGCTTATTAGCAGTACTACTTTGGGAATTAACATTTTTTCTTCATACTCCAGTCCAAATTATTAATTTATAATTTTTTATTCAACATATAATGCAGAAAAATGTGAGGATACTTTTTTTACTACAATAAAATATTGGAGAAATTTTATTTTCTTAGTGCATGTTATTTTAATTCAAAGAATTTTGTATTCTTTGTAAGTCTAATATAAATTATTATGTCTTTCAAATATGCACGGTCATAGAACTTGCAATCCTTTTGGACAGATATTTCTCTGAAAACAACTGGGGCTGTCTTTGTGATATTTACTCACTTTTTTTTTTCCTTAATTATTTCTGAAAATGCTCTCTATTTGTATTTTCTACTGTTTTAGGTACTTTCATTTCTTTTTTTGAGAATGGATGTTATTAAAAATTTAAAAATTTGCTTATACATTTTTCTGTATTGTTCTGGATTTTATATATTATTCTATTGTTTTAAGTATTCTACAAATTTAGGCCACTCTGTGTGTGTATAAAAATACATGTCCTCCAAATTTGAGCTTGAAATAATCATCTTAATATATCTGTACTTTTTGTCTAAGTCCATAAAATAATGATGCTTATTTTCTTCCACTTGTTACTGTTCTTTCAGTTTGCAAACAGTGTGGATTCACTGCACCTTGCTTACAATGATCCTTCTGTTGTATATATCTGTGCTAAGTAAAGGATGAGTTTTTTTGAGTTGCTGGAGTTTTATGGGTCTCTTAAGAGCTTTCAAGGGGGGCATTTTGTGTGGTTTATGTGTAGTGTTGGGGCAGACGTGACAGAAGTAGGGCACTATTTGCTTGCCAGCAATGTGCGAAGCAAGAGATGGCACCTTTCTTCTGGAGCTCACAGCTAGAGGTCCTGAGTGTGCAGACACACCACTTGAGTTGTCATCGTGTTGTGAACACAGGGACCTGACTAAAGACAGCTTTTTGGGAGCAGAAGTGCCTCAGGGTTACAGCCTAGACCTCCACCTCAGCTCAGGCAACCTGTTGTTTACAGGAGCCAAGTGCTGGAATCACTTTGGCAAAGAGACTATTTGTCACAAATTTTGTGTTCTTAGCTGTTGGTGCAGTGTTTTTCATCGGTATTTTTCCCTAAGGTATTGTTTTTGCAGGCCATATTGAAAACATGCTGTTTTTTCTTTTCTAATTTGATTGTAATAAGGGCCTTGTTAATCAAAAATAAGTGCAATAAGGCAGAATGAGTTGGTTATTTTTACATTTTCCTGTTTGAAAAAAAATGCCTCAGTTAGTGAGCCACAATGAGCCATGATGTATTTCCTCCATCAGGATGGAGAATAAGCCATTTATTATTTCAGCTCTGACTCACAGTGAACCTGCTGACACCGAGACGTTTTATAATCATAAGGAACAGGTTAGGGCAGTAACTTGGACGCCAGGCTTAGGATTACCTACTTATTACACTGTTTTACAACCTGGATACTTTAAGTTTTCTGGCAGAATGTCCTAAACCTCACACTAAACATCATGTTGTTATTGTACAATTACTGCTTGCAGGTCTTGCTGTGGGTGGTGCCAGCTAGACAGATGCCTTCATTATAATTATCCTTTTTGCTATATATAAAGATTTCATCCCTTTAATCCATGTAAAATTTACTGCTCTTGAAAGTGACACTAATAGTTATACTTCTCACCCTTCCTCCTTGTCCTACGTTGTTCCCAAACTGACTAGGGCTGGGCTTGTTCAATCCAGAAATGGGAGCTTTCCAAGGAGAACCTGGGTTCTGTGGGAAGCAGCATTGATGACAATAGACAGTGCTGGTGGTCACTGCACAGTCCCCTGATACAGTCTTTGAGAGCAGCAATGCTAACTCCACTGTCCTGGCCAAACTCCAGCTGAATAATTACTTTCTGGCTGCCTTGAATTCCTTTGCAGCTTCACCTGGAGAAGCTGAGGTTCATTTCCCTTCTTGTAAACAATCTTGGGGTGTTGGAGCGAAGTCACTGCTTCATCGCACCTTAGAGGTAACTCTGTTTTGCCATGGGGTGAGTGGCTTTAACTTTGCACTGGTGCATAGCCTGAGAAATGATTGGGTTCATTTTTGGGTGGTAAGTCCTGGCTTTCATTCTTTGCATTTGTAAAAGCATCTACCCATTGTCTTTGATGCTTGTGTATGGCCTGGGAATAAAAACAACCAGAATTTGGGTGTTTGATTGGTCAAGCCAACTCCTACAATGCTCCTTTTACTATGATGTCTGACTTCATCTTGTACTCTACTTTTTCAGTCAGAGCCTATTTATTGCATTTACTGATAAATGAGGGCATCTGTGAAATTCAGAGCCATGTAAGGTAGCTGGGTGTTGAAAGATGACTGGGAAGGAAATATTGAGATCCTCTGTAGTGGATGAGCTGAGACTCCTCCAATGTAGCTGTTTAAGCACAATGGTCTCTTGCTCTTTGATAAGCAACACAGGAGGCAACCCATGGCTGGATGTCTCTAGTCTGCTCCAACCCACAAATGTACAGAGTAAATCAGAGAAGCAGGAAGCTAGGTCAGAAAATCGTGTCTGCTTTGACAGCCTTCAAAAACAGGAGCGTAGGCAGTGCCCTGCTCTCTGGGCATGGGTGTTCAGATGGCCTTATCTCCTCATGCTGGGAGAAAGGCTGGCTTACTCAGTGAGAGGGGCCAGTCCTGCTTGCAGGTGAGGACTGCAGCTCCTTCCACACGCAGGAGCTCCGACAGTATTTCATTTCTCTTTCCTCCAACAGCAGAGGTCTTGTGCTCCTGCGAGTTGAGGTCACTGGTGCTTCTGTAGGTTGGTTTGTGCTGGTGATTTGGTTTAATCTGAAATCTGGCTAAATAGAGCTGCACAGCTCTTATCTGTCAGCTGCATAGCTGATAGACCCTTGTGTTGACTTGATTTTTATCAGAGGGTGACAAATGGAGTGTGATTCAGATGTGCCCTTTCACATTTCACACTTGCAAAAGTTACTTGCAAGAATCAAAGGCAGAATGGCTGAAGATCTTGGCCTCTTGATTTTCTGTGGGGTGCAAAAGAGTTGAATTGCTTTTTTGTGAGGAAGATGGAGAAGTTAACCTCACAGTTAAGCTTATGCTGAGGTTTGCTGTTGAGTTAATATTTTGTATAATATATATAATCTTTTTGTTACCAGATACTGAGTACATATTTAAGTAAAAATACTAAGTCAAGATTCCATTACTCTTCCTATTCATATAAGAGCTAGCTTTTTGCCATTTATACTCCCAAAGAAGTTAGCGTGATCCACTCTTAAACTGCCCTTCAGATTCATATGTCCACCTCTTCTTGCTAAGGGGACTACTCATCATTGTCTTCTTGAAGCCTGCTCCTCTATTCAACATACATTTCATTGTTTTCATTTCTCCCTGGTAGCTCAGAAAGTACACCAGTGTTGTGTCATTTCTGTCCTGCAATATTGCATCTTTTCAAAATCTGATACTTGATAAGAGTTGGAATAATCGGTTTCTTTACCCCAGTGCAGGTTGCTGACTTAGCTGTGCAGAGTCATTTGAGCAAGGGATCACAAAAACTGTTTCTAAAAACTGTTTGCATAGCAAATTTTGCTTGGTGGTTTTTTTTTTCTAGATCACCTTTAGGGAGTGTGTGTTGCTTAATGTGTTGTCATAGTCAGGATGTAAGAAAGCACATGGTTTAACACTTAGTAGAGAGAGTCTCATGGTTTCAGGCTCCTTAGAAATGGCAAAATTTGGCTTACAAGCAGCTCATTGTAGGAGCCCAGGAACTTCACCAGCTGTGCTGAAGCTCCGGGGTGTGCAAAGAATGTATGATGGCTGAAGGCATAGACCTTCTGGGAAAACCTGATGGTGAACATGCAGTTTTGTTAGTAACTAAATGTTAATGCCAGACTTCGTAACTTGCTGTCTATGTGTTAAGCTGCATTTTCATAAATCTTTGCATATTTGCATTTAGAAAAAACTAAAGTATTCAACCAGTGTAGTTCTCCTTAAATCATTCAAGGATTCAAAATTGTACCTGGTTTTCTGTAGGCTTGTCAGCTCTCATAGGTCTGCACAGCTCTTCCAAGATGCAGAGGAAATAAGATATTTTGGGCTAAAATACAGACATATCTAATCTGAAAAGTAATAGTAGGTAAAAAAGTTGTGCAAAATATAGAAATTAGAAGACAATGTAAGTCCAAGGGTAAATTTGTATTACGAACCCCTTATTTATCATATAGACCATGTTCCTTTAATGACTGGTTTTTGTTTTGTTTTTGTTTTCAATCTGGCCTGAACTTGTGTTCAAAGGAAAACTGGAAGGCACAGGTTTGAACAGACTTTGACTATGCTGTTTGCAGAACCAGAGAGCTTCTCCCAGAGCAGGCTTAACGTGTGAATGGCCCTGGAGCTCCTGGGGAGAGATGGGTAGCAGGTTTGGAGATAGGATCTTAGTCGATCGCTGCTTTCACCGGGGCCATGTGACTGTGTAAGTAGGAAAAGCTGCCTGGTAATTTAAAGTAAAAATTGCCTTTTTATGTCTATGGACAGAGAAGGTGTAAGTAGCTATTCCTTGGGAGTTAGAAGGTGGCTTTTTAAAGTGAAATTTTTGTGTTGTCGAAGTACTATGTATTTTCTCTGCTGTTGTTACTTGGTCTGGTGGTAGCACTGCATTAGGTTGAGTTAACACAAGCCTTTTCCTAGGCAAGCCAGGTCTCCAGCTGAGAGAGTTTTCTGCTTCATCCTTTCCTTTAAACTTAAAAAGACTCAGGCAAATAATTATTTATGGAATAGCAAAGATGTAACTGCACATGGGAGAAAAAGTGATGAAATAAAAGTGAGAGTTGCAGGACTAAATTCTAGGTACTTACATCCAAGTTAGTAAAGAGACATAGAGTGGTTGCATGTCCCTTTAGATGCACAATGCTGAATAATGAGCATCTTTGTAATCATAAACCAGGAGTGTACAGGTGATTGACTCTACACATGCCAAGCATCTTTCTACTACAGTTATTTAGTATTATTAGCTTCACACTTATTATCAAAGAATGGTTTAAGGCTAAGAATGAATTAAATCCTGCTAACCCCCTATTTCCATCAATTTATCAAGCTGGATTTGTATTAAGCTCAAGTATGTGTGCCTCCCTCATCATTTGCTCTACAATGAGAATTTTTGTTGAAAAACTGCAGCTAGATATATGCGTATATTTTATTCTAAATTTCTGAGAAAAAATTAAGAACTTGCACTAGTAAAAATTTGAGTTTTTCCTTGAAGAGCAAGTACTTATAATTAGACAACTTCTAAATTTGCTCTACATAGACACTAAAAAACTTTTGTGAGAAGTATTCTGCTACAGCCTATTTGTGGTAGTTACCCCAAATATTTAATAGCAGGGGTCTTTCTAGGAAGCATGTTATTTCATTTAAAAGAGGATAGTAAGCTCACAGTGCAGAGGAAACCCATTCCATAGCATGTCAGAAACCATGGTGTGATCCTTAGTGCCTTTGGGTCTCTGCTCATCTTATTTCTTTGAGCCATTGCTGCCTTTGTGAACTTACCACTAAGTATCTGGCCAAGAAACCCCTGTGTCCCAAGGTAATAACCATGGAAAATCAGAGAAGGCAACAAAGAAGTTTTAAGCTGTTGCATTGTCCGAAGTATTTAGGTGTGGTTTTGAGTCTTTTTCGTTTCTGAGAGATGGAAACAATGCTTTTTTTTAAAGTGCATTACCTGCGCACACAGTTTTTCTTGGTGTCTATTGGTTTGTGCAACTGCGTCCCATCCCTTTTGGTTTTTACATTTTAAAATGGTTTATTCTTCCTTTTTACAGTTCCCTGTATTGCAAAATAGCTGCTCCCAGAAAGGTGTTCTGCGTGGCGTCTAGTGGCTTTTTCTTTACACCTATGGGGAACAGACCTTCTGAGGATGGTTTCTGCAGAGCTGGGGTGAGCACACCTCCCTGCATCCTTGAGCTCCAGCCTTTGTGCACATCATGTGAAGGTGTTGAGGAATTTTATGGCGTGTGTGAAGCTGTCAGGGTGAATGGCTGCCAGTGCTGCTTGGACCAGAGACTGCGAGGACTGATGTGGTACCCACATGGCTTCCCCTTCACACAGCTCTCTGCTGCACTGGGAGGAGCAGTCCACATTTTTGTGGGAGGGAAGCCCCTTCAGCAGCATCAGTCATCACTCTAGCTTTGTAGGACTGTGGTGAAAGAAGAAAGCCCAACTCTCAGTCTGTGTACTTTTGCCCCATTCCACAGCCTCTCCCCAGTGCAAAGAAACCCCCTACCTGGTTTCTTCCCTTTTGCAGCAGCCTGGAATTTGCCTGACCATGATTAAGGATTGCAGCACAACAAAGGTGGAGGATTAATAGCTTTTGTAGAAGGAATGAGGTTCGGATGGATCTGGTTAGTTGAGTCTGAGTTTGAGAAGATAGAGGATGGGTGTGCTGCAGTGGGAGTGTGTATGAGGTAGATGGATGGAGGAGGTCACGCTGCAGGGAGTGGGAAACAACTTTTTGGGGCTGTTCTCAGCTTCCCACTTACAAACCTGGTAATGCCACCAGATTCAGTTTTGCCTACGCTGTTGAGAAACCTTGAGCTGGTCCTAGGCAAGTATCAGTCACACGTATTTTGTCTGGGTGAGGATTTGGTGCCAGAATTGCTAATCGGATCAGGATGTCTGGGTATGCTTTTTTCTCCAGCAGTGTGTGGGCAGAATGCTGTGCCTCATGCTCCCGTGGGTGATTGAACTTGCTGGGTTTTATAGCTCCGAGACTTTGGCCTCTATCACATGCATCAGCATGAAGCTGGTGCCAGGCTAGAGCTTCTAAAAGAGGCATTTATGTGGGGAGGCTGAGTTCAAAAAACAGCTCTGGAGTCACTGGCTGCAGTAACACACTAGTGGGCCTGTGAAATATAAGGGAAGCTGTATGAGAATATGCACTGCCAAAGCCCAGTGTTTCTGCTTTGAATGGCCAAATGGGAATTTTGACTGAAATGGGGTAGAGAAACACAAGTGGAAGTTTTATTTTTATTCAGTATATATATCTAGGTAAACAAATTAGAAAACCAGCTATTGCCAGAACAGGCAGCTTTAAGGGGATCTTAAACTTGTGTTTATATTGGAATTTCAAAACATAAATAAATGGCATGAAGTTACAAACATGGAAAACAGGATAGACACATGACCGAGTGTTTATGAACATCTATCCTGTCCCAGACCTGCAGTCCTGCATGTGATGTTGTTTCCACTCCAGCAGAAGGTGAGGGGGGAGCCACTAGAAAGAAGGCAGTATAACTTGGTTTAGTGTAATCTGAAGTCCTTTCACGGGGAGGTTTTTAACTTAGAGCACGCAGTACTCTGAATCATCTAAAATAAACGTATTTATTTTTAAAAGATGTTACAGCTCCTTAATACATGATTTCTGTTGTAGTCAGTGTTTAATGGAAGCTGCAGTAGCTCTCAAATGTGCCCGAGTCCCTTGGAAGCCTCAAGTCTGTGCTTTGGTTTGGCAGATGCTTTTCTTTAACAGACTAACTTGTTGCTGCTGTTGGAAGGCATCCTGGGATCCAGAGAAGTCCTTCTTCTCTGGGAGGAGATGGTGAAATTTTTCCCAACTCAGTGAGAGAGATGCTTGAATCCCTTGCATGGCGCTCAAATGCTGCAGCGTGTGCTGCAGTGCAGAGCGGGCTTCCCTGAGTGCAGATCCTTGGGATCTTCTGTAAATGCAAACATCCTGCAGCCTGTACTGTACAGTGGCACTTTAAAATGGTAAAGAGCAAAATACATTTCCTTCTCCCAGAGCTGGCCCTGGGAGGCCTGTTGGCAGCCGGGGCAGGGTCCTGCTCTCGGCATCGTTTCCTGCGTGAACCTTTGCCCTCCCGTCTCGCGGCACCATAACTCTGCGGCCCGGCTGTCACAAACCCTCTTCCTGTGATTGTTATCCCGACATCTCCCTTCCAGTTTGTTTTACAGCACAATGATAGTGAAGGCAGGGAGGAAGGAGTGGGGAGGGGCTCCAGTTGTAAAAGGATCTCTCCCCCCCTTAGTGTTGCTATCTGTCCAGGGAAATCTGTGCGTTCTTACCCTCTGGGGAAGGAGGATGGACTGGGAGGAAGCAGGCAGTACCCAATGGCAGGGGATCCATGAGATGTAGCTGGCAAGAACAGGGGACATTTGACTTATCAGGCCTAATGTCAGGATTAAAACAAATAAATATGAATGTGCTTAGCACTGCCTGCAGGCTCTTTTCATTACCTGGCTGCAGTCAAATGATGTTTTAAAAGTGAATTTCAGAATATAAAAGTGGCCTTTGGGGAGTAAGGCCCAAGATCCTCCTGCTCCAGTCTTTTTTCTGCCTGGGATCTATTCTAACTGAAGTGCAGGAAGGCATGTACCCATCCAGCTCAAGCAAGGGTTTTGAATTTATTTTGTTGAAAGCATGTAGCTGTGACTTAAAGTAGATTGATAACTGGAACACTGAATTTTCAAGTTGTACATATGTCTTCATAAATACTGCATTTTTATTTTTTAATTTGTCATGTTAAATTATAAAGAAAGAATGCTGTTGTTGTCACATCAGCTCCTAAAATATGATGTAGTATTACTGTTAATTGTGTGCGTAAAATACTTGTTAAATTTTGCAAGCTCAGAATTGTCATCAAGAAGGTACTTACTGTTGAAGTCTTTGGTCATATTTTGTGCTAGGAGACAGAAACAAAAAAGTTATTAAATGAAAATGTGAATCCTATTGACTGCCCTAGAAAAACGTAGTGAGGCTCTCTGGTCTTTTTGAACAACTTTCATTAAAATCATTGTGAGCCTTCTTGGAAATGTCTTTTGCATACTACCTCAAGTCCTAGAAGTAAGAAGGCAGAGTGAGGCTGCCTGGCATGTACAGACATGTCTGAAAATAGCAATAAGGACAGAGTTCGCTGTCAGCTGTGCATGGGGCTTGTAAAGACACATTAAAATACTAGGGGTTATTTAAGTTAAACCTCTGGTTAAATCTGAAGTCAGGGCAAATGTGATACACAAAAAGCAATTGAAAACACATGCCCGGCAAAAATATTCAAGAATTTGTGTGTTGGTATGAGCCTTGAATGAAAGTTATGTGAGCCTGCCTCGCTTATTCCTTTGGGAGTGGAGCTGTGGAAAAGGAGGTGTTACCAGCTGTTGTGCAACGTAAGACTGCCTCATCTTACATTACATTTACATGAGGGTTGCCTCATCTTAACATGTAAGGATTATAAATATACGAATATATATATTATACCTACCTGTAAAATTAACTATTTAAAAAGTAGTGTTTCTGTTGCTGATTTATGTCTGATGTGTCTATATTTTAAAAACCAGAACTATGTAAAATGGCCAAAACACAAATAATGGTGCTGCTGCAGAGGGAGATGCACCTATGTGCTCAAATCCTATTTCTGCAGCAGTTGTTTTCTTGAGGTGGTTTGGAAGCTGTAACAAATGTGTTGTGCCATTGTCCAAAGATTAAGGTGACTCAGACATGAGACATTTCTCCTTGTAATGAGGTCTCCCATTGTTGTAGTCTTACTGCTTGGTTTCTATATATACAGTTTATTTTTTAAAAGAAACTTCTGTTTCTCTCATTTTCTCTGTACCACGGGTCATAGTTATTTTGATTCTCCCAGCACATACAGCCCATTTAGTATAGGAAGTAACTGCGTAGGAATTATTGGTTGAAGGATAAGATTTAGACAGCTGTGGCATGCAGGGGATTTCTCTCTGTTTTTGCCACTAGGTTTAATGTGCACCCTGGGGAAACTTCTTTGGGTAATGTCTACATAACTATCTCAACTTTAGCAGTGAGTGGAGTGAAGGTACCCCAAGACCTGATTTTGTGCATAATCCATTTCCTCTATTCACTTGGTTGTTAAGGATAGAAGATATTCTGAAAACAACAAAAAAAGCGTACATGGAATTGCAGGTAGGAAGAGGATTTTAGCTGGATGATGGGTAAGAGTAAGCTATAAATTTTGCAGATGGATACATCTGCAATGGGAGAGCAATGTTTACATGCAGCTCTTTGAAGGAAACTATTTCAGGAGCAAAACTTCAGTGTGCAGTGCTGTTAATCACGCCTTTAGCTGTTATGTCCAGAAAACTAATGCACACTTGGATTTTGCCTCAAAATCATGGTTTTCACAAATAAACAAGTCCTCTCCCCCATGAATGTCGCTGTGGTTTCCCAGCATCGTGGGAAGTTGCTGCAGAGTAGGTCTTCCCAATTTGAGGAGGATCAACTGTGACTTGTGGGAGAAGCCTTAGCAGGTAGGTGTTGGTGAATTTGGGAGAAGACTTGTTTCCAGCGTAGTGCATGTGGCACATGCTCTGCTCAGTCCCTTTTTGCAGCCTGGTTGTGCTGGCTTGTCAGCTCTGTGGGTCACTGACTCGGTTACCCTCTGCTCCTGGCACAGTGAGGCCCTTTCTGCTCAAGGTCTCCGGGTGCTACTGCAGTACAAATATTTAATGATAAAACATGCTTATCTCCCGCCAAAAATCTGGCAGCGTCCTTATCAAGATATTATTAAATTGTCAGCTCAACCATATGCCGAGCGTTTTAGGCGAACAAATGTTCGCGCTGGCTCTCGCGCGGTGCGTGAAGGCTCCGGGGAGAGACAGGTGGCCGTGTTTGCACCGAGTACTGCCCGGTTCCTTACAAACAGAAACGTGCATTAAGTGCCTCTTGCTTTATAGCAGAATCAAAATTTATGGACTTGATAGGCTTGAGACCATGTTAATTTGATTACACTTAAAAACGTCTAGTGTAGGTCGGTGGAACCTGCATAGTTTGCATATTAAAGATGTTGCTGCATTGACTATGGGGAAAAAGCAATATGGGACAAGTAAACTTATCAGAGCCTCCCCACAAGAAAAAAAATGCTTGGCAACAAAACAATGGTTTAAAGTTTATCAGTACTTTTTTCTCTCAGTAATTAACAGAAAAATGCCTTTACAGTAAATTTGACTACTTCTAGTATTTGCCACTGATAGACACTCAGGAAAATCCTGGTGCATTTTTAGGCATTTTTTTTCATCTTTTCATCCCCTTTCTCTGGATGACATCACTTACTATCACACCTTGGTTCCTGGAATACTTGAGCTTTAAGATCCACCAAGTAGTTGTCAATCTTTTCATTTTGTCTTCAGATTGTCTCTTTTTTGGGAGTGAGAAGTAAGGATGTTGTTCTGTCACTGCACTAGCATTTTTTCCCAGACTTTTATTCTTGGAAGGTAGCCTGTTTGGCAAAAAATCAAAATAGTCTGATTTTTGTGTACATGCTTGGAATTTTATTTCAGAATATCTGCAGCAATACTGCACAGTCTTAGCTGTGGTTCATCAAAATGATATATAGATTCATTTCACGGCTGAATTTTTTTCCTCTCCTATGCTCTTGTTTTAAGAATAAATTAATAAATTAGTCCCTTGTGAAAGCTGTCCACTAGCACAGCTATTTGTATTCTTTTCATTAAGAATTGTATTATGTTCTGGGGGACTGCTACAGCTTGTGGAGTTTGATTCCCCTTTTTTCTTCCCCCCTCCTTTTAAAATTTTTTTATTTCTGTAAGGACAGACTTTGTACCAAACTTCCATAATGATAAATGAGAGAAGAGAGAGATGATATTTCTTCTCTTATGTCTTTATTTGTCGATGGCATTTGGATGCATCAGGAGGTAATGAGCTGAAAATGAATTAGAATTTATACTGAACATTTTCTTCAGTAAAAGAAATGCTTTTGGAATGCTTAATGCAAATTAATTTCAAGGAAACTGCTTAGCTGTCTTTATTGATGGATATTACTTTGTAATAATTGTGTTTGTTCTGCCTGTGTAATTTCTTCAGGAGAGAGAATTTCACAGGCCAATAGAAGTTTAAAAGTATAAATATCAAGAAAATTAATACTTGCAATCTTCGATACAGTTTAAGGTCACCTTCTCTTACTCAAAGCACTAGTTGCTTTGCCAATGACTTAAAAATCTCTTTGACCTGTGTATTCCTTTCTCTGCAGCCCTTTTTTTGCCAGAATGAGAGCCGCTGACTATAAAGCTGCCCTGCAGCTCCAGAGTACCATCAGCATTGTCACCCAGCCTCCAGACACCTCCCAACACCATCCTTGCAGGCTGAAGCTGGAAGAGTTGGACGCCACAGATCCATTCAGAGCTGCCTTACAGCTGATGGTTGTCCCTGGGCCACCAAGGGAGCCAGGAGAGGCTTGCTGCTGGTTGGAGCAGAGCTCCTCAGATGCGTGCTCTGGGCATGCTAAGGGTGATTTAAACATACAGCAGCTGAAATACAGCTTGCAGTGACTGTGTCTGAACTTTGTTTTCCAAAGCAGAGAAGCACTAACATCTCCTTAACCCATCTGTTCTTCCATCCATCCTGTTCTCTAGAGAGACATTCATTATTTCTATTTCTTTATTTCTATAATGAAGCGAAATCATTATTTCTATACTATATTCTACAGGGAAATTCCACTGTCTCACCAAAATCTCCACTGCTCCAGAGCAGTGTAAACCAAAGTTTTGCTGTGCCAGCTCTGTTTCAAGAGGTGGATAGGGTACATTGGAGCAGCAGTGACAGGGTTTTGGAAACCTCCAGCAGTGATGAGTCAATGTCCAAGGTGGTTTGGGAACATGAGGGTGCTTGTAATCTTCATTTAATATCTGAAAATATTTTATGCTTTTTGTAAAATACAGAGTGCAATTCCTTTGAAATTGCTGTGTACCAAGTTGTCAAAAGAGCAGAAAGGCAGTGTGGATCATAGTGATGCTTAAGACAGGGGAAATGGCCCTCCCTCCTGTGGCAGTGTAGGGTCTCCAGGCTGTATAAGATGACTAGCAGTGGAAACAGGCTAAGAGAGAGAGCACAGAATTAAAGGGTAGTGGAGGCAGGAAGGTACCTCTGGAAGATTGTCTAGTTCAGGCCCTTGTCCACCGCTGGATCTGCCAAGGCTGTGCTCAGGACCAGATCCAGCTGGGTTCTGAATGTCTCCAAGGGTGTAGGCTCCCCAGCCTGTCTGAGCAACTTTTGCCACTGCTTGACTACCATCACAGTAAAGATATTTCTTATGACATAGAAATTATGATCCCCTAGGGAAAATTGGAGATACTGCTGGAGACCTGGTGAGGTGCTGTCATCTGAAAGCAGATGACTGCTTCCTATTTTGCTAAGCGATATGAAGCATATTTCAGTCAAATTGGAGATCACTGTTGAGAGATAAGAAGCTGGTTTTTGTATGAACTCTGCCTGTGACCATGAGAAAAGCACCATGCTTGTGTCCATTCGCAGTGTGGTTGCAGAGTTAACACCCCATATCCTTAACTGGGCCATGCCGCATCCTTCGTAACCACCTCCTTCACCCTCCCTTGCCACATCTGATCTCAGTGGCTCACATTCACTTTCAGGGCCTCATTAAACCTACTGTTGTTTTCCTCTCCACTTTTACTCCCGATCCTGTGATGTTCACACCAACCTCTAGTGTGCCTGCAGTATCTGTTTCCATTGCCTACTTGATGCACCTGTGCAAAACCTATTTCAGTGGTCTCCTGTTGGAGAGAAACCTTCTACAACAGTGCTTCATTATCCTCATTCAAAAGCTTATTTCAGCTCTTTGTAGGGTTTTAAAGACCCTGGTGATGGGCAGTGCTGCTTATGTGCTCAAGCTATTCCATTGCAGATGAATGTTCCCTTATTGGTTCAGTGTTATACTTCTCCCATATCACTGCTTGTCTGTTCCTTTATTCTGCTTTGTTAGATTGTAGCATCATGACTGAGAGGCTGCTGGTTTTCCCCCTCTGCAGAAGGCCTGCTAGAATGGGATGCAGTCCCTGGGTTGACAGGATAATCCACACACAAGAAAATGATGGTGGATCTATGAGACTGAGATCTGATTTGTTGTGTAGGTGAACTTGGATGAGCAGCTCCCTTGTACAGGGAACCCTGTGGTCCAAAGGGTGCAGTCAGGTTTAAGTACTAAAATGAAAACATTTAAAAGGAGATAACAGAAAAATCTTAATTAGTCTTGTAAGATGAGCTTTGTTAGATGAAGAGGTCTGAACTCTTAAATAGCCTGGGCTTGGTTTGTGTGTGGGGGTAATGGCTGTGTGGCAGTTTCTTTTTTGCAAAGCTGCTGTGCATCAGTTTAGGCAGGGTTATTGAGAAAGATCAGCCAGATGAAGCACAAAGAAAATAAACTGGAACAAGTTTGGTTCCTGAGAATTTTGGCGTAACTCCCCGTGTCTGTACCCCAGTGTACTCCATCCCTGGCTTTTGGGCAATACACTGCCCAAATCATCCTTGTGCTTGTGGTGGCAAGAAGCTGCTGCTGGGTGGGTTTGAGGCAGGGAAAAGTGATGTAGTTGCTGTTGGGTCCTGTTGGCTTTGGTGACATGACCAGCCTAATCTGGGCACCACTGGTGTTACCCTGTCCTGTTTGTGGTTGTGGTTGTAATACAAAGAAGCCACCAGTGGGCAAGATTTGGTGGTAAGTCCAGTGACTGCTGTTATAAAGTTTCTAGAACATGCTTTTTTCCCCTTTTGAGATGTTATATAGGTAGCATCACTACATAGAAAAAAGTGAGACCTTTTGATGCATTAATACAGAAAATTACTTTTCATTCTTATAATGTGACATCTGTCTGTGGCCTAAAGCAGAAGCATGTTTTTGCCACGATTGAGATAGTACGGAAGTAAATGACACCAAAGTTAAATGAATCCATTTAAAAACAAGATTATCTTTATAATTGGATGCAGAAAGTTGTCTCATCACAGCTGTGCTTGATTTTTTACAAGCAGTAAATCAAACTTAGGGATACATTAGCAGTCATAGGGACACAGCGACAGTTAAATGCTGGCTTTGAATATCTGAGCCCTTTTTTAAGGGGTGTTCTCCGAAATGGAAAAACTGAACTGAAAATTAGTAGTGTTTCATCATTGAGATTACCGTTACACTGATGACTCTGAAATTCCAGTTTTAATATATTTAGTATTTTTAAAAAGCTGGAATTTCTGAGAACTGGGTTTGTTCTTATTCTTTTTTATTCTTGTTACAATGCCTAGGTGCCCCATGATTTGGCCTACTCAAAACAAATCTATATTGGATGAGCATTAATTCAAGCCTTCTTGTGTGTGTCTTTTTTAAGATACATTTTCACCATGGCTTAGAAAAGTCTTAAATGTGTTGAAGCAACAAAAATGGCGCATGACTGTCCAACGCATGTAAACGTATTTGGTTGAAGTAACACGAATGTGATGGAGAGCAAGTAAAATGCGGGAAAGTGATTGAATTTCGAAAGTCATCAGCTTGATGGCTTACTTTCTGAGCCCCAGAAAGCAAACACGTTTTGGTGTAATTGCCATTTCAATTAATTATGTGTTGAGAACTGTGTATACTCTACATAGCTGCTCTGGTAACATCAGCGGCTTTGATTTTTCTGGAAAACTCAAGATTGTATGTCAGAAGTTTATGCTATGTCAAAGAATGAACAAACTTCACTGTGTGGCTTTGTAATTATTATAACCAAAAATATATATGTGTACTGTATCTTCTGACGTTATGAAGTTCTGAGTTTGTTTTCTATTCCCCTTATCATATTCCTTTGGACTATTGTGATTGACTCAGCTTTAAGTTTAAGCTCTGATTTTTATGCTTAAAGAAAGTTTTGTTAATTTCATACATAGAGAGAAATGTGGAAGGGAAGAAAGGAAAGGAAGGACACTGTTTTCTTACATGCACTGGACTGTAATGCTCTCTGTTATCATGAAATGTCATTATCCCATTCTTGTTTCACTTCTCCTTCCCCCATATCCATATTACATTTTTTTAAGCCTTTTATGCAAATCACTTCAAACCAGTTATTTAGTCATCTTAACGGAAAAGTTTGGTCTCAGATGGGTGCTGAATTTCAAAAAAATTGTATTAGCTTTTTCTTCTCAGGCTAGAACTGTTAATGTGTGCCTGTCTCCTGCCAAACACCACTAGTTTTGCATAGCCTTTGTGAACAGCAGTTAATCAGTATGAAGTTGGCCATTGCTAGGGAAGATGAGTTATGGTGAAAAGTTTGTTGAAGGCTCTAGATTGCAGGGGTTGGAAATATATTGACTAAATATGTCTTTTAAATCAAGGACCTGTTTTCTTTCTATCAGTGCAGAATATCCTAGGATTCCCTGTCCGGTCAGTATGTATTGACCATAAAAACAACAAAAAAATACAGTAAACATGGATGTCTAGCTGAGTAAGATTATCAAAATAAAAAAAAAAGCAGTGTGGAAGCAGTGTGTCCCAAAGCCCAGGAATCACTTCAAAAAAGGTCACTACCGTCCAATGAACTTTGCTTTTGATTCCCCTTACGAAAGGCGAGGTGGAGCAATAGCGTGCAGGTCTCAAGTTTCCCCGTGGCTGTTTATGGGAGCAGTGTCAGACATCTGTTTCTGCTGCGGCGTGGTCATGCTCCGGTGCCCCCCGCTGGAGCTTGACGCGTCTCTGTGCCTCGGCACACATGGGCTCCCCCCGGGAGGGTCACGTCTGAGCTGTGCCTTGGCACCCGAGAGGCCTAACCAGCGTGCCCACATTCCAGCTGCAGGCAGAGATGGTCCTGGCCCTGCATGATCGGATGATCCCTCTTCTGCTGCAGCTCGGACACCCACGGATGGTGGCCGTGGATTTCAGGGCTGCCCCAATACTTTGGTCAGAGTCCATTGGCAGTGGGCTGGCTGACCGTGTAATTTCTGGGTTGTGCATCCAGGACGTTGGCCTCGGTTGCGTTTCCCCAGCCTCGTGTGTTTAGCTGAAGTTCAGACTTCAGAGGCTTTTGGTTAACAAGTGTCTTGTGTGTGTGGCAAGGGTGGGACCCTGGAGAGGGCCTGCAGTACCCTGCAAAGTGAACATCCAGTTTTTGTTTGAATTTAACTCTTATTTTTGGAACCATGGGTGACTTATTCTTGGAACCCCATTTTTCAGAAACCCATCTGCATGCAACGTTGCCAGGATTTCTGGTACAAATATTTTGTCATTTGCTCTTGAGACAATCTGTTGTTTCAGTCCTGGATAAAGTTTTGTAATATGTTGCTCGAGATACCATGGAAAAATATCTAAGTGGTGGTGTAATCTTCTAGGTGAAAACACAAGGTTAAGAGCTTTTTCCTTTTTTTAAGGAAAAAAATTGATTATTCAGGTTTATCAATTCATAAAGTCTATAAATGAAGCAACAAAATAAAACACAACCCAAGAGATTAATGAATCTATTTTTTCTGTCTATGAAGTGATTGAGTTAGAAGTGAGCCATCTTTAGTTTTCTGAGAAATATTTGGAGTTCTCACATTTGATGCTCATTTGGCTCCATCCTTTCTCACCTATTTCGCATACTCAGAGCATTCATTGTGCTTGGATGCCTGTGTGTTTTCATTTGATTTTTTTCCTCTAGCAGCAGAACTCCTTCCCTTCACTAATACCTCCTTTAGTGTGTGTACAAAATCCTGCTTTTTGTTAGACAGTGAGGTAGCAGAAGAGTTGCTGGAACTTCTAGAAGTTGGAGATTTGAAAACAAAGTTTGATCTTTACTTTTTAATGGCAGTTCTTATTCTTTATCAGATTTGTGTGATGCCGCACAAATCTCTTAATGTATACTGAGATAGATAGTACTTTGGTGTGCTGTGTCAGTAAGAAATGGCAGTATGCTACACATATGTTTCCTAGGTTACCCATTCAGAAATATAGAATGGTTTGGGTTGGAAGGACCATAAAGATCATCCAGTTCCAAAGCACTTGCCATGGTCAGGGACACTTTCCACAAGACCAAGTTGCCGAGAGCCCCATCCAACCTGGCCTTGAGCACTGCCGGGGATGAGGCTTCTACAGCTTCTCTGAGCAACGTGTTCCAGTGCCACACCACCATCACAGTAAGGAATTTCTTCCTAATGACTGATCTAAACCTACTTTTAGTCAATTTGAAGCTGTTCCCCTTTGTCTTGTCACTACATAGCCTTGTAAATCATCTTTCCCCATCTTTATTGTAGGCTCCCATGAATACTGAGTCTTACAGTCAAGTGTTTAATGTTGTGTTGGTATTTGCCCCTTCTTGTGTTGCCAGCACTGTGATATCTCTGTGGGTGATGATATAGGAGGCACAGGAGGATGCTGTAGACTGGTTGCTCTTGCTACCACCATAAATAACTACATCAAGGGGGTAACTGCTGTAATTCCGTTTACTGGAATTACTTTTTTTCTTGCTTTTCAGTCTTTGGTGAATCTCATGACCCTGCTTACAGACAGATCCAAAAACTGGAAGCAGCTCCAAGACGCTATGGGAGAAAACTTTAATTGAGTTAGGTTCAGTTTGGTGCACCTAGGAAAGCTGTTGCAGATGAGGCTTCTAACTGTAAAGAGAGAATAATCTCCTCCCACTCCAAAACTGGAGCATGAGTCGTGTGGTTGCCAGGTTTATTTTGGCAAAATAAGCATTGTAGGTGGTGGCTGATGCTAAAGGTGTGTTAAGAAAAGCACTTTTCTGTGATGAGCAACTTTGAGCTTGAGAAGGCTTTACATAACCAAAAAAATTCACATAGAGACCTTATAAACACTTGTCCTTTTGGCACTTGCCCCTCTTCCCATTCCTCTAACTCTGCCTAGGAGCAGGCAAGTGGTGCTCCTTTCTCAGTCACTGGCAAGGAATTAATTCTCCTAGTGCTTTGCTTCCTCTTGTTTTGCTCTCTGGATACCTTGCTCCTGGCGAGCTTTCAAGTGCTCGTAGCTCCTTTGTGCAGGAGAGGTGGGCAGGTCTGGCCGCACGTAGCTCTGCTGGTGTGCTTAACTTTCACTTGTCTTCTCCTTGCAAAAGAAATAAATAATTGACGAGTGAACGGGAAAAGCGTGGGAGGAAAAATGTCAGGAAATTCAAAGGTGAAGCTATTTCCTCCCTCAGTAATATTTTTCTTCTACGTGTTGTTTCTTCTCTTCAAACAATGGGGTGAGTTAAGAATGGATTCAAACTATCAGCCTTGCCATTGTTTATTTAAAGCCTTTCATGTGTGTGACGGACCTCAGGAAAAGCCCGCACTTCCACTGCGAGCCCTCTGGGCAGCCTCTCTGTAGTGCAGTGCCAGTGCAACCGGGCTCCAGAGTTCTATGGTTCCCCAAGTGCCCGTGAGTTAAAATCAATGGCGAAACATTGGTAAGGTGTGTGATTTAAAGGTGTTGACTGTGAAATCTGATAGCTCTGACAAAGCCTAATTTTTTTTAAAAAGCAATTACGTAGCCCACACACTCAGAACAAGGATTTCAGATGTTAACTACTTAAGCATAAGGTGTTTGTGAACTTTTTGTGTGTGTCCATGTGTGTGTCTGTGTGCACACTTCCATTTGGGGGAAGGGGTGTTTTGCTGAAACAGGTGAAAGTCAGTTCTGTAGTATAAAACAGGAAGCAGATGGGTACTAATTAAAGCCCTGTTGATAAAAGCGTGACTGAGCTTTTGAAGCAGCTGCTTTCCTTACTTTATATATAGCCAGTGTGTGCTTCATATGAGAGCCAGGCTCCCCACACTTCATTGTTTTCGCCAAGCCGCAGGAAATGCGTGTGCATGTGCGTGCATGCTGCCATGGCTGAGGGATGGCGCTTGCTGTTAGCTTCCTTCTCTGCCCCAGAGAAAACGGGGCTTTCCCAACCTCAAACAAAGGTGCCATGCACCTTTGTCTCCCTCCTCTTCTCCTACAAGCTTTCCAGCCTCCAGCAGGCACCAGGCTGCTGGGACTGCCTGTTTCTAGTGGTGCTGTAGATAAGGGAGGGCAGCTTACTTTGTCTCACAGGTTTTTGTGTTTCGACTCGTCGTGGTGAGCTGCAGCTGGGAGGGAAACCAAAACACCAGTGAGGGTGTCAGCCTCCTCTGTGTGTGTGACTTCCCATTGTCATTATGGTCTTTAATCTTCACAGGTACTCTTTATATTGCTTTTACTGCCTTTTCTCTTACCTTGGGGTTTGTAGAATGGATAATAAACTAATTTTCAGGAGGCAAAAAAAAAGGAAACAAGAAGATTCAAACATAATGTAGACAAAGGAAAAATTGCACCAAAGCAGAGAAGATCTTCATATGGAAGAGCTACATAGAATGGTTGGCAGGGACCTTAATGATCCTATAGTTCCAGCCACCCCTGCCATCAGCAGCAGTGCTTCTCACTGGATCAGGTTGCCCAGGACACCTTTCAGTCTTGCCTTGAACACTTCAGGGGTGGGCATCCACAATTTTCCCGAGCTACCTGTTCTAGAGCCTTACCACCCTCTGGGTAAAGAATTTCTTCCTAACATCTAGTCTGAATCTCTCCTCTTAGTTTAAAACTGTTCCCCCTTGTTTTACCATTATCTGCTTGCATAGAATGTCACTCTCCACCTTTTTTTAAAAGCTCCCTTTAAGTACTGAAAGGCTTCAGTGAGGCCTCCCTAGAGCCTTTTCTAACTAGCAGTGTAATTTTAGTATTTTAATGCCATCAATAGAAAAATGTGTGTCAAACATAGAGAAGTGTTAAGTTTCTTTTGACTTGAGTCGGGTAAGTTTTGTCTGTTTTTTGGGTCATTGAAACCTGTTTACTGCTAGCTTTTTGGTGTGGGGAAATTTGTTCTTTCACTGAGGAAAGTGCCAGTTTTCACTCTTCATGTTGGGGCTGACATCATTCTAGTAGAAATAAGGTAAATTTGGTCAGGAGGAAAAAGAGGAGGAAAAAGCAGGAGGAGAAAGAGGAGTAAATTTGGCAGGAGGAGAAAGAGGAGGAAAATTTTTGCCAGTGATGAGTTTGAGTCCAGCAGTGTGCAGATTCAGGGAATGGCCTCTGAGGTGTGAGGCAGTATCTTCTGCATGGGGAAGCTGTCCTTGCATTGGCTGAGTTCCTTAGTGGGTGGTGCTTGGGAATTGGGGTTGTGTTGGGCTGAAGTACTCATGGGCTACTCTCTGGTCATCTGTTGGAAGCTGCAGCTTTCCTGTTTTCAAGCGACTCCTGAGGTTACAAGTTCCTTATTGCATCTGGAGCAGAAACAGCTTGACTTGAGCATCAGACCCCTACCAGGGACAGGTGCTCCTATCACCCTGTAAGCCTCTGACTGCCTCAGAGGAGCTGGATGGCCCAGAGGGGTCAGGGAAGCATTTCCAGGTCTGGCAGCCAATACTCCTTCCCACCAAGAGGGACTGGTATTTGCTGTGGCTTCTCAAGCAGCTGTGGTGGAACTGCTGCACAAGACAAGCCATGGTCTTTAAAGCCCTGGTCTTCTCTGTTGACAGTGTTAGTGGGGACTATTTTCATCATGTCTTTTCAGTCTTTTGGCAAGACAGCCACAAACTGGTAGAGCTTCTTGACCTGTGAGCTGTTCTTGTTTTGTCCCTCAGTGTGAGGAGCTGATAGGTTTTTTATAGAAGTAATTCCAAAAGCCTTTTGCCCCTCATAGCAGGAGTGAGAGGAGGCAGCCAAAGCATCTGTCTCTTTTTCCCTGTACCTTGCTAACATTGCTACTGGAAGAACTGTGCGCTTCTTTGCTTCTGCATCTCTCACTGACTGCTGTCAGATGAAAGGAAAACTGGCTGGTCCCATAGGGCAGGGAAAAATGGCAGTGCCACCTTCTCCCTTGGACAGTGTGTCTCTCAGAGGATTTTTGTACTCTGAAGTCATCTGGGTTGTCTGTATTTCTGGTTATGGACTCAGTGAGTTGTGCTGCATCACTACAGCCAGAACCATTTGCTGGAGTTTACCAGGAGCCAGAACTTGGACTGGGAGAGCTTTCCTTCAGGCACAGACTGCACGGTTATGAATCCTCCTCTTAAACGTTCTGGTTTTTACAACCCCTCAGTGTTTGTCAAGAAGTTGTTGCTGTTTGAGTGTACTTTGACATCGTACTTGAGTTAATCTTCTTTAGCCTTATCCTTTAAGTCAGCCTTTTGACAAAGTCTGGGGGCCAGGTTTAATCTTAGATGGTTCTTGCTCTTTTTTCTAGAGTCAGCAACTTAAAATTGTCTGTTTTCTTCCTGTGGTGCACGTGTGTTTAAGCCAGGATTACAGGAAAGCCCAGTGCAAACAGACAGAGGACATTTGACTGCCACTACATCCCCTGGCTGCCTTCTGAGGGATTTTAGAAGTATTTTGGAGCCCCTAAGAGTATGCGGGCTACAAGCTGAGAACAGCTGCAATAGAAAGGGTGTGAGTTTATCAATAGACTTTGATTAAAAAAATTAGAAATCCGCATGGTTAGGGCTTGAGTTGTGGGCAACCTCTGTGGCAGTGTAGAGGAATCAAGCAAGCTGATGCAAAAGTTGTGGTGTGCCTTTAGCTGTGCCAGGAAGCAAGTGCCTTGTCACTCACTGCTGCTCTCTGGCAAGTTCTTTCTTAAGGTAAAAAGGCATTTAAATCTGCTTTTAACAGGTTTCTCTGGTGTTTGTTATCCAGCTGTACTGCACAGAAATCACTGCAGCCAGGGGATTTGTACAAATCACAGGCTTCTTTTCAGTTCTCCTTAGAGGTGAATATGTATCTTAATATTTTGCTTGATAATGTTTTTTCTTGAACGTTTTCATGCTTAAAAACTTAACACAAAAATAGAAATAGGTAAGAATTAGGAAAAGCCCCAATCCTTCAAGTTTAAAATACTACTTTTTTTTTAAGAGCTGTGGAACACAGATATTTTTATTTTTTCTTGTCAAAATTAACTACTACTCTCCTTGGAAAATGAGTCAAATATGTTGAATATATGCATGTGCGTGTGTGGGATAGCTGCTGTTGTTACGAAAACTTTGAGCAAGATAATGCTGCACTTTCTTATCAGATGCCCCAGAAATGCTTGGCATTGAAGGAAGTAGACAGCAGTGGATGAGTGAATGTGGGGTCCTTGAATAATTGACAGAGGAGGAAAAAGGAGGATTAAGCCCATGGCTGCTTTGCCGGTTTCCATTATTTGAGGAATGTGTTTTGAAGTGGTAGGTCCTAAACTTCTCAGATGCCTTGAGAATTTTATTAAAAAGAGTGTCCAAGAGCTGATAAACGTTCTTAAAATTGCAGTTGGTATGTAGATACTTCAAGGTACTACATCCAGATCCTTCACTCATTGCTCCAAAACTGAGTTTCAAAGTATTTTTTACAAAGCCAGTCTTGGAAGAAATGTTCTTTTCTTCATCTCCCTCTCCTTCTTAGGTAAACGACAAATTCTTAAGACTTAGCTGACAGAGGAGAGATAGAAATCTTCTCCGTGATAACTTACTACTTAAAATGCAATGTTCAACTTAAACCCATAGAAAAAAATCCTTGAGAAACTTTTGATATGTAGCTCTGTTATTTCTACTTTGTGACATAGACTGTTTTGTGTGAACTGCGTGGTGTTTGGAACGTTGCCTCTCTTTTTTCTAATCCATAGGGCATTTTCTAGGGGTCACGATGGGTTTAGTAATCACATCCACTGCAGGCCGTGATCCTGCTGAGCAGCAGGGATGGCACGTAGTTCAAAGTCTCTTTCCCAACTCTCTGCCGTGGTGTCAGGGTGAATGTAGGCAAACAGTGCCTTGCTGGGGCTCTGCCTTGTCCAACTGTGTCACCTGGGTGCATGTGAGCTGACTTCAGAAGAGCTTTGTTGGCTTTCCTGTGATTTCAAAACCAGCCTTCAGCAAATATGTTTACTTTATATTCTGTCCCTCTTTGTTTCTTTTTCTTTTTTTTTCTTTACGTCCTATTTCTTGCTCCTTTTTGTGTTTTGTTCTGAGCATGCTTGTGAGTATGTGTTTTATGGGTTGCAAAACTGTAAAATTGTGAATTATCTTGCTGTTGTAAGGCCAGCAGTGGACAGGAAGAAAGTGGAAAATACTGAATAGGCAGCATATTGCTGCGTAGGCATTTAATGTTGTTACAGTGTGATATAAGTTAAAATATTGCTTATTTCCTCTTTGCTGTTCAAAACAACCTGGAGCATGTTATGACCGGGATCTAAACAATAACTGAAAAAGTAAAAACAAATGTTTTAACAGAGAAAGGCACGGCCTGCCAAATACTCTGCGTAATTTATGATTGCATGAATAATCAACAAACAGAATACATGATAACACCTGACTTTCTGGGGGAAGACCTTAATTTTTTTTTAAAACCAAATGAAAATGTGCAAAAATTCCCTGCAATATCTTCAAAACTGAAGAAAATCAAAAAATTAAGCACGAGCAGCAAGGGCTTCAGTGTTTCCTGCAGGGGCCAGCAGTTTAACAGATCTGTGGACATAAACCCAAATATATATCAATGACAAATCATTATAAAATTTCATAAACAAAGTTGGCTGGCTAATATTTGAAAACAGGCTTCAGTAAACATGCTTTCTTTTTTTCTTGTTTCATCCTTGTTTTTAAGGAGGGCTTTTTGTGACCCGCAGAATAAATAACTTCCTGTGTCTTGATAGCTATTACAAATGACAGCTCCTACTGCTGACATTCCTGCTATTTTTAATCAGATGTAAGTTAATGTCCTGTAAATTTTATTTATTTATTTATTTGAAACAAGTCCCTCATTCTGGCCAGCTCAGTTAAAGAGTTTGCACATCTTTGGAGCTGCGCAGGGGCTGCGTTGCTTCTCTGGCTGTCTGCAAGAGGCAGAAGTACTTGAAAGAAGCAAAAGCTGTCAGGAGACAAATACTGAGCAAGTTCCTCTAGAGTAACTTAAAACTTCTTTCTTGCACCCCTTTGAATTGATTCACGGCGTTTTAGCTCCCAGGGTCAGCTGTGCTTTTGCCTTAATATGCTTTAATGCATGTGTGGGGAAAGGTGGAGGGAAGCTCCACTCCTTTCTTCATCTTTGGGCAAAAGGATGGGAGGCCCCTGGCAGGCTTTGTGATTGGGAATGTGACTGTTGCAGTCCTTAAATCTGAATATCGAGGCTGGCAGGCTCAGGCTGCCCAGTTACACGTGGGCTTCTCTTTGAGGGGGATTGTGGTGATGATGGTGGAACTTGCACCATGTGAAGACTGTGACCTCTAGGAGGAGGAAGCCTAATCTGGAAGTTGATTAGAGCTTTTTGGGTTTGAGGGATTACCACAGAGCAGAGGAGGCCTAATGTTTTCTTTTCTGAACTGATAAGAGTGACACAGTGTCCTCCCTGGGACATCTCCTGTTCCACCTGGTAAAAGGCACCTTGTGCCCAGAGCTTCCCTGTGTCAGGCTCTGCCCAGGGGAATGGAGACTGAATGAGGTCTGATCTCTGAGCAGCCATGGTAAGGCCAGTTTCCTTGTGTATTTCAAATGGAAAGATAGAGTAATGAGGGGTAATTTATTAGACCTAGTTGGTAGGAGAAATCTAGCACCCAAAATGTCTAACAAAGCTCATTTTTGCACAAGTGTCCCACTCTGGAAGCTGTCTTATTTTGTGTCCACCTCTTATTTGGGGTTCTGCACCTCTAGCAGCAGGTGTGTACGTAGAAGATCTCAAGCCACAATGGTGCTGCTAATCTTCCTTTCCATTGTCCTCACTGTAATATTTTACTGCTTAAAAAAAAAAAAAGGACGTTTGGGTGTAGTGATGAATGCTGGTGCTTCAGAGCTCTTGGGCTTTACTCTGTTAATTCCATTCTTGTCATTAAAAACATGGCTTTTTCTTATCCTTTTTACTTTTCTTGTTTGTGAAGGAGGAAGGCAAATAAATACAGAGCTGATGACTTAAGTCACTGTTGCCAGATGACATTCTATGGGAATGTGGACTTGCCAGTATGTAGATTGTAAATAGTTCTTTGATTTAATAAGGGTCTCTTAAGTACAGAGCACAGCCTACAGTAGTGAGGGACTAGGAATGCTTCCAAAATGGGTGTGAGGGAAGAAATTGGCCTTTAGATTTCCCTCCTCTGAGTACCCATCTTGTTCTGAGAAATACTGCTCTGCCTCCCATAGCCCAGTGAAAATTTTGAGCCTGTCTGGGGGTAACTGTTCAGAGTTGGGGGTACGTGTTTTGCAAGATTGGATGACTGGCTTTATAATACTGAGCAGATGTCATAAAACCCAGTGAGGAATGCCAGTGATTCTTGAACTGCGGCCCGAAGAACATCACAGAGAGCAGCATCTGAGGGGAGGACACTGGCATGAGCAGTGCAGCCACACAACAGGAGTCCTCTGTGTCCCAAGGAAATCAGCTAAAATCCCTTTGAAGTATTAACCTCACCTTTTGCAATAGGGTGGCTTCAAGTGGCCAGACAGTGGAGAGGGGCAGTGCACGCTGGACTATGGCCAGAGGCTGTCCTGAAATTTGGATGAGGGTGTTTTGCTGGCTTTGGAGTAGTAAATTGTGTTATATAAAATCTGCTAGGCTGTGGGAGCAAACTTCAGTTGGAAAGAGCTCTCCTGTAGAGAGTGTGCTGGTGGTCTGACCTGCTTCTGTGGTGGGGGAAAATAAGTACCAAGGCAAACTGTGTTCTAAGAAGCTGGGGAGAAACATAATACCTAGTTTATGTGGTGCCTCTTTGGGATGTACAAAGAGGAGTAGTTAAATATATATAATTGCTTCTTGTGAACTTGGAGTATAAAAACACAAAGAGAAATTAACAAATATTGACTGTATAAAGCAATATCCTTTACATATTTGCAGATATGCTGGAGCTTAATGAGAACTTAAATATGATCCTATTTAGCTATTTTAACAAAAATGTAAGAAATCAATTCTTTTCTGCTACTGCTTTGTTATCAGGAAAATTGTATTATATTTCCTTTTCATATATAAGACAGATAAAGGGTAAATTGGCTAGAGGAAACATAAATAGTAAAACAGTGACTATGTACTGGACTGCATTCAGATGCAAAAGAAACTAAGGGAAAGATAAATGTCAGTTTCTTCTTTCCTCAGTTTCTCCTGTTTACTACATCAACATCAGATATTTACAGCACTAGGTGAAATTCATGCTGTGGTTGCTGTTTTTAAGCTGACACTGTCCCCTTACAAATTCTAATTACCCATTAGACGCAAGAAATAGTTTCTAAAGATGACCTAAGCCAAACAAAAAAATCCACTTAACTTTGTTTTAGTTTTCTTTTAGTAGTTTGGGGGGCTGTATAAAATTTTGCTAGTATATCCTTGCACTTGTTATAGTCAAAAAAAAGATCAAATACATGGTGAGATGTAGCCTAAGATACCATTCAGCCTGTAAATAAAAGGTTTTGCCCTTCTTTTCACAAGCCTTGCAGCTTCCTCAAGCCAGGGATTTCCTGTGGGGCACAGCTAACCCTGCTGCAGAGGAAGCTTGCTGCTTTCATTGACTCTTTGTTTCTGAAAAACTGATACTCAGTGACATCCATGACGACAAAATGTGAGTCCTGTACTCCTTTGCTTGCTAAATGAAAAGACTGCCTCTGCTATTCTAATGCAAGTGTAATAAGGAGATATTTAATTTTTTGTATTCTACACAAAGGCTTGGTCAACAGAACTTTTAATAATGTTGGATCTGTACATCTCCTTTGATATGTTGCTTCTCAAGGTATGAAATACAGACAGCCCTCGAGCTTCTCCAGGCATGGCCAGCCCATGGGCAGCACAGTGGATGGGGCAAGCGTCCTGAACTTAGCCTGTGTCTCCAGTACATCCTGCTTTGCTTTACTCGCCTCAGTTTTAACTCATTTTCAAATGTTTGCTTGTAAATCCATCACGTCTTCACAATCATTCCAGCCTTTTAGACTGTCAGTGGTTTTTTGGGAGCAAATAGCCTTAATTCATGAAAATGGAGATCTGTGGCTCCCTAGCAAAGTATCCAGCTGAAACCAAACATACAGGTCTAGGTTTGCTTGTGCCTTTACCTAGACAAGTGACAGAGATCTGCTTTAATAATGCAGGTATTTCAGTCTGTAAAACTTACGTGGCTTCTCAAGCAGGGATCTTTACAGTTGTTTCACTTAACCAGTTAAAGCTTTTTGAGTAATCCTCTCTGGGGTTTTCGACTGTGCTTTTTTTCTTGGAAGTTCTCTGTGTGCTCTCAAAGGCCAATGCAAAAAATCAACCCTATTTTCTACTACAACGTGTTTTCACCTCTGTAGTTTGCATTTAAGACCTTGGCCTACTTCTGACCTTATTGCTTCTAATTGGTAAGAGCATATTTCCAGTGTTGCTTTTAAGATGATCTGCTAGTCTAATTAGCATTGATATATTTAGCATGTATAGACTTTTGTACCTCTTCATTAGAGCTAACAAATGTCAATAAGAGGCAGTTTAGTTTGAGAAAGGAAAAGAGCTGGGGGGAAAGATTTCTATAAAGAGTGCTGTAGTCTTTGTGATGAATTGGGTGTAACAGTGGAGAGTGGCAGAGGTGAAACAGGCTGTCTGTTAAACAGGAAATGAGTGATTAACATTTTTTGTCCTACTGATCATAATTATTCCCACTGGCTGAAAAAAAAATAAACACTGCTTAGTCTCTCTTTACTATAGCTGCAGATTAAAATTTTGAGCTATTAGTCATTCTGACATTGTATGCATGAACTGCTACTTTATTACTTAAATTTTTTTTTTCAGTTCAGTGAACTTTGCCTATAACTTTGATTCCTGTTTTCCTTTCAATAACCTGCTTTTGCTCTGCATTTGAGGACAGCTTTTCCTCAGACCGCTATGGCTGTGTGCTGCCCGTGTCCCTGCATTCCTGGTCACTGCATTAGAGCCCACAGTGAATATTTGTGAAAGGGCTATCTGCCCACCACGGGTCACAGCAGCCTTCCTCAGGGCTTGATGGACTACAGGTGATTCCAGTGCTTTGAACTCCTTTGAAGGGCAGGGCACACCTTAGCAGTGGTGCACGGTGCTCACCTAGACTGCGCTGTTGTTCATTCCATCTGGTGTTGGCATAATGCAGGTGTTCCCTCACCTTTCCTGAACAAAAGATGCAGGCTGTTGTACGTGCAATGGCAGTATTTTGTGGGACTGATTTGAAAGACTGATTATTTCCCTGACCTCTGATGTTTTATTAATTGAGTCCTTTACCAGCTTTTGTGTGATAGCGCCTGGTCTCTCAGGTTATTCACAAGTCCTCCTGCTTTGCTGGTTTTGTGTTACTGACGTAATTGCACAGGCTGCTTGTGAAGGCCAGAGGTCTGAGAGTGCTTAAGGAGAGCAGAGAAGCCCTAGTTTGAAGGGCATTCTGACTTTGAAATATTCCTCTTCAGTGAGGTCTCCTTGTTGGCCTCCTCTCTCATTGGTGAACTCGCTTCATCACGAGCTGTATATATCCATATATATGTTTCATATTTGTGGGAAAGAGAAATGCTTATTTATAAATATGGAACCCTTATATTTGTCAAACACTTGTTTTCCATCTGTTGGAATAGAAAGCTTGCAGCATCAGTTTTGTAAAGGCGGTATTAGAATTTGTCTGGATCACCAAAAATAGTTATCCCTGCAATCTTTGAATTATTTAATCTGATATTTATTTTTCTACACTTCACAACTTTTAATGCTATGATAAATGAAATCGATAAATGAAGCCATCATTTATCCTGATGGCTGTTTGCTTTTCTTTTTTTGTAATGACACTGTGGTGCTTTCTTATTGTTGCCTTTCTTTCATCTTTGAAAGTGGATAGATTTTAGACAAACCTGTTGGCTGTCTTGGTTCCCCAGATGATTTTACCAGAGGGATGAAGGTGTATTCAACAGAATTCATTTAAAAATCTCATTTTCTGTATATTTCTCTCTCTTGGACGTACAGAAAACATAGGAGTGATTAAAAGTTTTGGTTGGGGTCATCATGTGTGGAACAGTATCCAAGTATGTGCTTGCCCTGCGTGCACACTTGGCATACTGTGAACCTTGCTTGTGGTTTTTACTTTCATTCTTCCTAAATGCCTGTGTAGGGAGAGTAGGCAGTGTTATCATCTCATTAAAAATGTCCAAGCTGCCATTATGGTAAAGTGCTTTCAAGGAGTCTACCTAGGATGAGGAAGAGCATATAGGGTGTATTGGGAAATACTCAAATACTTGTCAACAGAGTTGCCTGCTCTGACATGTAGGCATGGACAGCCAAGTCTTAAACATCAATGTCTGAAGCTGGGTATGCATTTTCTGTTCCTACATGTTACCATGATCCAGAGATCCACTCCAGTGGTTGAGAAATCCCCTCCAGTCCCCGGTGGCCGCAGGATGCAACCACATTCAGTGTTCAAAGCTTTTTAGTCTTTGACAGCTAAGGAATCACAGGATAGTATAAATCTGTGAACTTGAATGCAGAAAGTACAGGACTTAAATTAATGCCACTCACATGTGGCCACAGGAAGCCCCTTTGTGTTCAGGACACATGGATAACAACCATATAGCAGTAACACACACTCCCTCCTGTTCTTGTACATTCACACATGGAAAAAGGGATGCATTGCTGAAATCTTACCACATGGAACAGTTTATGGAAGTGTCTCCATGTTTGGAGGTGGTGTTTCATAGGTAGTGGTCTGGGAAGGACTCTCACTATGCAACCACATGTAATGGAAAGCACAGAGAAACAGTGCAAGGTCCCCCTAGGAAGAGAGAAGTATTTCCTCACTTTTTCCAGCTGATACTTCTTAACTGTTTAACAGTGCAGGAGGAAAAATGAAGTCAAACAAAAGCACCTCCCCAAGAACAAAGGACCCAAAAAAGCATGACCTGTTTGGGAGGAAATCCTGCCTTTCCACCTTCATGCAGCTGCAGGTGGCAAGTTTCCAGCATCTTCTAAATATGACTCTTTGACCTGAGGCTGAGTGGCATGCTTTCTGTCCATACTCTTATTGGACAACAGAGAAGGTTTCTGAGCTGTAATAAAAAAATACTACAACTGGGTGGCAAAATTAGCTGTTTCATTAGCGTTTGAGGCCTCTGGCACTGCAGTGTGGCTGTGTTGGTGAACATTGTTGTGTCAGAAAATGTGTGCTGTCTGTAGACCAAGTGCTTATGTCTATCCAGCACTAGCTCTGAGGCAAATCCAAGCTCCATGTGCAGCATCAGCATCTGACCTTTTTGTATCTCATAGTTACTAGGTAAGACAAACAGGATTGCCTTACACCAGACTGTGTAAGACACCAAAGGAAATTCTGGTAGGTCTGGAGTTACCAATGTTTTCTTTCCTCCTTGGGCTCTTCATCCAAGTGCCATAAACCTGGCAGCGTGATTGGAAACCACAGCAAAATGGGCACAGGCAGTGCAGCTATTGCAGGCAGACCTGCCTGTTTTGCCAGGCATGATCTAACTTAGCCTTGGAGAGGTGCCACATGGTGCCACTTGCCGTGGTCAGCCCCTGCTGCTGCTGTCCGGCTGTCTGTGCTGGAGGAGCTGTGAGCAAGTGTGCTGGAGAACTTCCTGGCCTCTGCACACTTTCCTAGGAGTGTTAATGACTTCTTCTTAGAGTGGTGCTTGCCACTGAGGCTCCAGGAGGAGGGTGATGTGAACATCTGGAACTGCTGTAGAGCTCCTATACAAAGACCTAGAGAGACAGGTTGAAAGTCTTCTGTAAAAGCATATGGAAATCCTGGGGGATGGAATCTCCACTTCTCTGCTGCAAAACTTTTGCTTTGATGTTGTCACCACAAGGAGATGGTGCTGGCTTAGAAAGCTGCTGTAAGCTGTCATTAATATGATGTGCTACCACAGGTGATGGTAGAACAAGCTGGCAACTGGTGCAGGCCATCCCCTTGGAAGAGGTGTAGAAAGCAGTGGACTCCTGGGATGTTGTCTGAATGAAAACTTAGTGGGTAGTCATTAGACTGTTAATTTTAATGGAAATCCTAGATCTATGTGTGATAGAAGCAGTGCTGCTCCTGTGGCCTCCCAGTTTGTTATGACTGCATCTTCTTCCAGAGGCCAATTCCTTCTTTTGTTACTTGTTGTTTGATCTCCCTGAGATGCCATGGTAGGTCTTACAGCAATGCTGTCAGCATATGCACCTTGATAGCAAATGCACTTGTTTATGTAAAGTGTATTGACTCTCACATCCATTCCCCACTCTCCCTTTTGTCGCTCTTCTGGCACTCTGGTGGGATGAGAGCTGCCTGTACCCATGGATGAAAGTATGAGGGCGGGAGAGACCATGAGCACTTGTAGGTGCTTTTACAAATTTGGGGTCTTGCATCACCCCAGATAATCACAAATTCACAGCTAGGTCCTGCTTGGAGAGGTTTGCAGTTGGGTTAAAGAGGAGCTCTGCTTCCCTCTGCCTTTGGTGTTCCAGTGTCTGGGGTGGAAGAAAGATGGTCAAGTGTCACTGTATGGTCTCACTTCAGTAAGCACAATGTTGACAAGTTTAACTGAGCAACTGAGTTTTCAGGTATTTAGTGAAACACCAACAAAATTTACTAAAAAAATTAATTAAATACCTGAACTTCAGTTGGGATAGGGATATAATTTTTCTCAGCAATTAGTCAAGTTTAGCTTGAGTTGCGTGTTTTGCTATTTATATCTTGGGTTTAAATGCAGTATTGGATATCGGTAGTGCTGTTGGAAATGTCAGAAGTACAGCTGAATTATATAAATATGTAAATTCAAGGGAATAATTATCTTGGCTTCATGAGTTTTATTAGCTGGGATGTGCTCTTCACATGGCATTTAGCTGATACTGGTTTTGTGTATTTTGAGTCTTAAATCAGCAAGTAGCAGTAAGCATGTCCACAGTTCCTGGTCTGAATGCTGAAGTAAGTTTATCTTAGAGGCAAAAGCTCAATCCCAGGAAGCTCTCCACAGGTGGCAGCAGCCCTGCTGCCATCCTGACCCAGATTTTGATAAAATTCCAGAGCAGTTACACCCAGTGCGATCTGGCGTGAACTGCTGCTGTGCAAAGACCCGCTTCAAAATGCAGACTCTTGCTTTTGGAGTCATTCAGGCCAGGTTTTGGGAGGCTTTGCTTCAAAGTCCAGGTGAAGCCCATGGCTGAAGGCATTTCCCCAGCATGCTGGCGCTGGTGGTGCCGCCACACACCCCAGCCACTAACAGCTGCGCTATTCCTCCAGCTGCCAAGATCCACTGCTGAAACTATACTTTTTTATCAGGTCATGTTTGCATCTGGCAAGGGTTTGTAGACACAACATCATTAACAGCAGTGCATATTTTCACAAGATTTACCTCTTCAACACTTTTTCCAAGTTAGTAAATCATAGCTTCTTTAATGTCCTGCTGGCTGCGTGAAAAACAGGAATTTATGTAACAAGCTCTGGGCCGCAAACCTTTTCCTGTTAGGAAAATTTTTTTTTCATTGCTGGCAGAGTTAGGAGACAGCTCTGTTACTCAAAGAGCGACCTCAAATGTCCTCGGTACAATAATATCAGATTATAACGTTTTTGATGACTAAGGAATAGCAGCGATTTTTTAAATATTTAACACTTGTGTAGCAGAGAGGAGGGAGCTGAGCCTCATCACGGTGTTTTCCCTGCCCGATGTTTTGTGTGTTTGGTATGACTATTTTGATAGTAAACAGTGATCCTGAGCCAACCGGGTATGTTTACAAAATACAGTAAAAAAATGAACTGGCGCAGGAGGTTTTTTAATCAACAGAGCAACTTTCTTGCGACATTTGTAGAGCTGGACCTGTGTCAGGCACAGATTCGTCTGTGGCCCTTGAGTGAAAACAAGGGGCTGCGCCAGGCCGGCCTCACAAGGCTTCCCGGGCAGCCCCTGGGGTGCGGCAAGTCCAAAGATGGACTTCCAGGCTTTCCCTCCCTATGGGTTTGCTGCACCTGGTGCAAATAAAACTCCAAGGCCTTCCCTAGCACCCTGTTGCTAGATCAGAGATAGTATTTTGGTTGTAAGATTACTTGAAGCGAAGAAATATGGTCTTACTTTTAGTTTCTAGAATGGCTTCCTTTTGAAATTGAGTAAGGAAACACTCAAATCAGAGTTGTCATAGAATGCTTTGGGTTGAAGGAGACCTTAAAGACCATCTAATTCCAACCCTCCTGCCATGGGCAGGGTTGCCTTCCACTAGACCAGGTGGCTCCAAGCTCCATCCAGCCTGGCCTTGAACACTGCCAGGGATGGGGAATGTTTGATGGCGTCTTTTTAACTGGGATAACTTGTAAAGATGGTTCTTCAGAGGAGAGGTTGGAAAGGCTTCTCAGTTCAGGTGCATGGTTTGACTCAGTGCTGTGCTGGTTGAACAGTCAGTGCCTTGAGGCCATGCTCTGCCATCTTCTGATGTTAAGGAGTGTCTTGTGCCCCTCTTTGGGGTGCAGCTGTGCTTCTGGGGGCATAGTCTCAAGTCAGTAGCACCTGTAAGGTGTTGCAGGACTGTAACACCTCCTTGCTGCCCTCATCTACTGAAAGTCTCCTCTGTGATCCCAGAGTAACCACCTCTGTTGAGCTCAGCAGAGGGCCAGTCCTGCTTTGTCTGTTCTGCTTTCTGTGGTCCAAAGCATATCATGGCTTTTGCAGGGAATTTGAGCCTGTTGTCTCTGGTTTAAGCCATGAGATGACTGTTCATGCCTGGAATGCCTACTTAAGATCTTTAGACAAGTTACTGAAAATTACTCTGAATGGAAGGCAGATAGTGAATTACTGATTTCTCTGCCATTGAGGACTATTCTGGTTTTAAACATTTATTTAATGTGTTGTTTTGTGGTTCCCTTCTCCTTGTTCTACATGAATTGGAGTCCTAGCATAGACCATGGTACTGTTTTACCCTTCTATTAACATCTATGGCTGCCTGTTTCAGCACTCTTTGAACTTGTGGCCTTTTGTTAGCAATTGTGTCAAGATGCAGGAAAACTTTTCTGTTGATACAATGTTTTTTACATGTGCTCAGCAGAAAATTATAGGAGCAAAATAGGGTTTTTTACAGCTTGGAAGTGCAAAGATTAGTCTCTTATTAACAGGTCAGCCTGTGGCCTTCCATTTTGGATTTTTTAAAATTTTATTTGTCTGTATTTAAGAACAAAACATGAAACATTACTCATGGCTGAGGAGGTCAAAAAAAGATCCAGTACTTCCAGCCATTCTTGGTGCAAGATATCTGGTGCCCTCAGGTATTTGAAGAGTCAATTTTCCATATTAAAATGTTGATTTTGAAAGAGGACGATGATTTTAAGACTAAGGGTTTCATTACAAGCTTGTCTATGTTCTTACATGCCTTTATCTTCTATGATTTCTTAGGCAATTTATGATGTTTACTTATAAAAATTATAACTTAATCCTCCACTAGTTTTCTATATGTATTTTCTCATATAACACAAACAATATAAACCTCACTAATGCTCAGTGGCAATAGTGACAGTTTGTGTGTTGCATGTCTGTAGGGTTTTGGGATGTGCAGGATGAAAATCCATTACAAGGACCATAGAACAGGATCTAACATTTCTGAACTTTGCATAAAATAATAATAAAAAAAATCCATAAATACAGTAAAGTTCACTCATTAGATGACTCACTTCAGTCATCTTCTTGATCTTCTGGCTTATTTTTCTCCTTTATGTGGAATTTTTATTTCAGAATGGTTCCTGCAGTTTTATTGAACTTTTTATAATGTCAGATGTGATGGAGGAAGATGACAGACAAATTGACATGGTGACTCTTTGCAAGCTTGTTTCAGCCAGTTCAGAGCGATGAGGAGATAAAAGAGGTTTCCAGGCTGGCATGTTTTCTTATTTAATGATTACCCCTGTGTTTTCTAACAAAATGAGAGTATGCTTACAAAAGCAGGTGTTAGTATGCCATAAAAGATGCATGTCTTCTCCATTTCTTACATGCTATTCTGTTTTTCAGAATTCAATCCGTCACAACCTGTCTCTGCACAGCAAGTTCATCAGAGTGCAGAATGAAGGAACAGGGAAGAGTTCCTGGTGGATGCTCAATCCTGAAGGAGGGAAGAGTGGCAAATCTCCTAGGAGGCGAGCAGCATCCATGGATAACAACAGCAAGTTTGCCAAAAGCAGAGGCAGAGCTGCCAAGAAAAAAGCATCCCTTCAGTCTGGTCAAGAGGGAAATGGTGACAGCCCCGGGTCACAGTTCTCAAAGTGGCCTGCAAGTCCCAGCTCTCACAGTAACGACGACTTTGATAACTGGAGTACATTTCGACCTAGAACGAGCTCTAATGCTAGCACAATTAGTGGAAGACTTTCTCCTATTTTGCCAGAGCAAGATGACCTTGGAGATGGGGATGTGCACTCCATGGTATACCCATCATCAACCACCAAAATGACTTCTACTCTACCAAGCCTTTCAGAAATGAGTAATTCTGAGAACATGGAAAATCTTTTGGATAATCTCAATCTCTTATCACCTAATACATCAATGACTGTGTCAACCCAGTCTTCATCTGCCACCCTGATGCAGCAAACACCAGGTTACTCATTCGCATCCTCGACCACAAGTATAGGTTCACCAAATCCTGACTACAGGAAATTCACTTACGCTCAAGCTAGCATGAGCTCCTTGTCCCAGATTCCTATGCAGACTCTCCAAGACAGTAAGCCAAGCTACGGATCGATGAGCCAATACAACTGTCCTGCGGGACTTCTGAAGGAGTTGCTGACCTCCGACTCTCCGCCGCACAATGATATCCTGGCATCGGTGGACACTGGTGTTTCCCAGGCTGGCGGCAGGGCGCTGGGCCAGAGCGTGCTGATGGTCACCAACTCGGTGGTGCCCAACTATGGCAGCCAGCCGCCCCACAACAAGATGATGAACCCCAACGCCCGCCCTCACCAGGGACATAACCAGCCAGCAGTCAATGGCCGTGCCTTGTCACACACAGTGAACACCATGTCGCACACGTCGGGGCTAAACCGCCTGTCGACAGTGAAGACTTCGCTACAAGTGCCTATGAGTCACCCGATGCAGATGAATGCCATGAATCCGTATGCCCCTGTTAACAGTTGTAATGGCTACGGGAGGGTGGGAATTGTTTCCCTCCACCAGGAGAAGCTTCCCAGTGACTTAGATGACATGTTAATTGAACGGTTGGACTGTGACATGGAGTCGATTATCCGTAATGACCTTATGGATGGAGAAACGTTAGATTTTAACTTTGACAGTGTATTGCCTAACCAAAGTTTTCAGCACAGCGTAAAGACAACCACACACAGTTGGGTGTCAGGCTAGGATGTAGTAGGAGGTAAGCTGTGCTTTTCATAATAAGTCTGCAAAACAGCTAAAGGGAAAAGAAAGAAATGTCAAGATGCTTAAAATCTGGGAGTTCTTCTGTGTTGGCCTGTGAACTCCCTCGGTAACAGTCAGTCGCTTTCCAGTCCTTTGTTAGTTTGAGAGTCAGGTTTGCACTGGTGCATTAGGACTGTCAAGTACCAACTTCTCTTACTTCATGTGGAGCACTAATGTTTTGTCATCGATGTTCTAAACAAAAAACTTGCTGGTTACTAGCCAGTAATGAATATTTTTTTCCCCCCATTTAAATATCTTAAAGCTAGCTTGAGCATATTTTAATAGATTTATTCATCTGTTGTGAATGTTAATTTGTTCTTTTTTGTTTTTTTTTCTTTCTTCCTAGGCTATGGTTAAATTCTCCAGACTTGTCTGACAGCAGGAACTGAGAAAAGCAGTACAAAGATGTCCTTCACCTTTCTTTTTAATTTTCTTGACAAAGCTGTGCACATGCACTAACTTTTTTTGCTTTTTTGGTCTTTTTTTCCTTTTGCCTTCCTTTCGTCAGAGTTGGCAGCAGAGAGAGTATTTTCCTGTACAGGATGTTTGCCCAAGGTTTGCAGGTTATGTGCTGCTGTAGATAAGAACTGTGCCATTGGAAATTTCGTTACTCTGAAGTGCCAAATTCACTACACCATATAATCACAGCAAAGACTCTTACTTGCATCATGTTGTGCTTTCGGTTTTGTACAGTATGATCTGTAGAAGAAGAATTGTTTTTTAAGACTATCTGTTTCGGTCTAAGAAAAGTTTATAAACTTTTGTAAGAATACTGTGATGATCTCATGCCCTAAGTAAGTTTAACCTTCGTTGATGTTACCTGTGTTTTGATGAATTGAGATAACTGTGGACTTGCCTTGCAGCAGTACGAACTGCTTTATTTTACTCAAAATTGCCACACATTTCATATGGGAATAGAATAGCCTGTTGAATATGATCCTACTAAACTCACTGACTATTCAAAGCAACCAGTAGGTTAAATGCCATTTGATAATTTACCTGTATTTGTGTAAATTTATGCAAGAATATATCTGGATTTCGTTGTCAGATTAATCACTTTATTGTTGGGCTTAAGATAATTTTTGGAATACTTTGCAAGTTATTTTTCTTATAATTAAAATCTACTTTTGTTACATAGGCAACTTTAAAAAAAATAAATCTGAGATCTGGCAGCATTCATAACATCTTCATTTTGTACAGTATTTTAACTGGATTAAGTACATGTTTTTATAAATTTCCCTAGCACTTGGGAGTGCTAATAACAGAAAAGCTTATTAAGGATCTTGAATACAAAACATTTCTGTCCCTTTTTTTGTTGTGTGATGTATAAATATAGACAACTTTATGTTTAGAAATATTTAATCAGTTTTATATATGCATTTTTAGAAATGTCATCTGCTTCTATTACCATTTTAACTACCATGAAGTGTTAACTATTCATTGTTAAGATGCTTGTACAATGCTTCACATTTATATTTATTTCATGGAGGTCTCATAATGTTTGTACACTCAAGAGCAGGGCCTTTTGTGGAAAATGTGTAATGGTAGTAAAATTAAGGACAAAATTGTCATTTTTCTTAATTAGTACTATTGTAGGGTTCCTCAGTGTTTCTGTTTTAAAGCAGTAGATTTGAAGAGGCAAAAATGCTACTTTTGAGTGGGAGGCTAAAACTTTGACCTTATTGCAGGACAAAACATTACTTTTTTTCAAAAAGAAAGATAAAGTAAGTGGCAAAGTTATACAAATGCATGAGGTTTAGGATAGGGGAGAGCATTAATAACAGAGATCTTATTTCTGTGGAAAAACCTGGTCTTGCTGGAATAAGCACACTGACAGCTATTTGAGCTTTTTCAGGATTAGGTCTTAGAAGAATTGATTTCTGATTTTTTGTAATTGCATGATGCAGTTTTCATGGATGTGTGAATAAGAGGCCTCCCCTGTCTTTTCACTGGTTGCTACACAACATTTGTGTTACAGAAATCCTTGGAGCTTTTTTTTAATGCACTGACAGAATTAACACTTTGGGGTTTTTTTTGCTAGGGCTGCCAGTTATGAATAAGGGGAGAAACAAATATTTTTACACTGATTTTTCTTTTGTGTAAACAGCTCACAACCAGAAAATGTCCTAATTGAAACTCATCTTTCCTGTAGTGATGGTGTATGGTGGAGAAGGAGACAGGACGTGCCAAGTAAATGAAGTTTAGTAACAAGCCATATATTTAATGATCCTGTTATGACTTTCCTAAGGCTCTGCAATGTATTTATTGATGTGCTAGCATTTAGCTCCCTGTTGGGCTTAAATCACTACTAATTACAGCCGGTCCTACTTTTTTAGATACGCTATTACTGTTGTCAGGCAGTTCCAGAGCCTGATGTGATACAGGATCTTCCCCAGTGTGAAGTTGGTCTTTGAACTTGTTTTGAGCAAAATCAAATGTTCTTAGTGCCAAAGCCTGAATGAAGCCACCTGCTTTTACAGGCAGATATCTCCAGTAGCATCTTCCCCATCAAATGCCTAGTCTCTGAAACATGGTAGTAAATCCTGAGAGTGGAGCAAGTGGAGGGCTCATACAGGGGTTTCTGAAGATCGTTCTGTCTGATGCATGTGCAAAAATATTTGCTCCCAAATAGGCACTGATACACATAGGCCAGAGTTGTCATAAAATCCACCTCTGCATGTAAAGAAAGCAGTAATCAATGCTATGCTCCATGGGGATGCAGCTGAACTTGCTACATTTAACAATATACCTCCTGTTTATTATTTACTGCTACTGTATAACTTCCTGTAAACAGCTATTTTATTCCTTTCCTTTTATACCTATGAATAACATAAATATAGCCTTTCCCTTAAATACAACAGTCTATAGAAAGCCCTTTTAATTATTGTGAGGAAACGGTTGTATGTAATCAGAGATTTGGGCTGCATGGTCTGTTTGGCTTTTTTTGGGGTTTGGGTTTTATTTTAATTTTGAGGGGGGGTTTTGTTCATTTGTTTGGGGTTTTTTGGTTCTGTTTTTGGGTGGTTTTTTTGTGGTGCCATTCTAATGTTTTGCAATTGTAATTCTGGAATACTGTGAAGTTGGTGAAGGAGCATGTTGTCTGCCTTGAAAACAAACATTATGTGACCTCTAGTTATAAATCCTTTTTCAGTAAAAGTACCAAGTTTCTGGAGTAACTTAGTTTGTCAGAATTGTTGTAAATGATTGGTTTGTGAATTGTGCAGATGATCTTACCTATGCAGCCTTGTTTTTGACTTTTCTCTGGTTTGTACTGTTATTAAAAGTTTATTGTATTATAGAGCTGTTGAAATATTTTAAATATAAAGATGTATTGTTTCCATAATATAGCTATATGATATATGTTTAGGTAGTAGATGCATTAATTGGAAAGCTCTGCTTTGATAAACTGACAGTTTGCCTACACTTATAAGCAAAAATCATATTGCTTATTATTGGCTTAGGTCAACAGAGCATCCCTGAGAAGTTAAAATTGGACCAATTATAAAACAGTATAAAATTTGCACTTGTTAAACCACTGGATGTATGTTAGTACTTTTTTATTTTTTTACTGATTTGAAATTCCTATTTTCATTATGAAATTGCTAGGAGTCTTAATTTATGACTGATTTTAAATAAGGTATTCTCATTATTATTATTATTTTGGTAATCATAATATAAGATGCAGCATGGTTTATGCAAGCAAAAAGCAAATTATTCAACATGAAAACTGGCCTCTTTTTTGAAGGTGTTCCACAAACCAGCAATATCTGAGAGATTGGCATGTACATACTGCTAGTTCTATTTGCGAGTGGTGTGACAGCTCTTCAACGCTTCACTGCTCTGACTTAGTCACATTGCAAAATTAAAATTCATATGTGGATATTTTCAGAAAAAGTGCCTGATGTACTTCTACAGACACATGAGAACAATCCCTGACAGTTTGTTGTATAAAGCCATAAATGTATATAAATTATGTTAAAAAGATTTTGTGTCCTTTCTTGTATACAGAGAATGAGATTTGTACCAGGATTCTACTTGTGATTAGTAATCCTTCTACTGAGATGTTGTCGTAATCACTTTCCTCACCGTGTAATTTTTTTAATGATGATGATCCCATTTGGACAATCCTGATGGCATTAGCAATTTTATACAGAAAAATACCTCATGGTACCAAGTCTTGCCTGGTGAGATGATAACATATTAATGAGCAAACACTAACTGCAGAATAGTTAACAAATTTTCCATTACTTGGTATAAAGGAATTTTTCTCTCTTCGCATTGCTTCTGCATTTGGAACTGTAGCAGGTACAGGAACCTAATAGGGCTGAGTTACCAGTGTTTAATCACAACCTAGTGTGCTAAAAGTAACTTGTTTACAAGTCTTTGAGACTAAACGCAAGAAGAATCCATGCCTGACTCCCAGGGCTCAGGAGACAGCTTTGTGTAGAGGTGTGTTGTTGCTGGAAGGTGCACGGAGCGGTGCCAGTGCTTCAACAAGCATAGTTCAGAGAAAATGGCAAAAAGTCCTGAAATCGTTTCAGAATGGGTATTTGTAAGTATAAGCTCTTAATAAAATTGCTATGACATGAGATGGTAATTAGTGTATCAGAATGTTATGTAATACATTATTAAAGAGTAATAAAAAAGGGGGATGTTAACATCCATCAAACCACAGGAAAGAATTAGTCTTTTAGTCCAAATTACATGTTAGAACCTAATGCTATTAGATGTGGAAGAGAGTGGGCCCAAATCCTCTTGGTCCACTTCCCCCTGGTTTTTGCCTCTGCCCCTCCAGAAGTCTGTACCTTTTCTCAGAGTAAGTTTTTTCCTGGCTGAACATTTGCCAGCCTTCCTGGTGCTGCTCCTTTTGCAGCCATGCTTCAGGCTGTGGTGATGGGAGCGCTGCTGATGCGAGTGAGTAGGGAGAACAGGAATGTCTAAATTTTTTTTTCAATTTTTTTTTTTTTTAATTCAGATTGTGTTTCAAAATAGAGCTGGAAGAAAGGATGAGAGGCTGCCAAAACAGACAGCCAATAACACCCACGCCACAGTTGTCTTGTGAGGCCCATATCCCTGCTTGCCTGCAGGTGGGGAGGGAAGGGGTGGCAGAGAGCAGACTCTAAGTGAAGCGCTGGCAAAAATAAAATTGCTGGCAGTTTGATCTTAAAATGAGCAGAGGTAGACGTAAAGAACATGAAAGAACTAATTGCATGTAAAAATAGAAATATTTAAAGATAGCTAAAGAATAATTTCTGCTTGTTCCTTGCAGTTCCATCTTTATTTTAACTTCAACCTTTTTCCTTCAGTGTACATTTTGGAAGGGCTTTTGCATGTTAGGGGAAGCTGAGGATATCTTCCCTGACATTTTCAAAAGCCTGACTTCTAGAATGAGAGGGTTGAAAGATCCAAAGATACTCTATTTGGGTGTTTGTGACGCTGTTTTTGGAAAAGATGCACATCTAATTGGTACATGACTAGTTACTGTTGTCAGGAGAGATAGTCAAAGCTTGTCTCTTGGGAAGGGACTGGCTAGCAATTTATGCCAATCTGGCAACAAGGGATTTGAATCTGCTGATCAAGCAGGAAAACCTCAAAGCATCTTTGTGCTCTGAGTCAGTTCTACATCATTGTAATAAACATGTTTTTGAGTAGAAACGTCAACTACTATGTCACCTCGGTTGATAATCCAGTTAAAACTACAAATGACAAAAGGTCTTGCAGCCATTTACTGTGCAGCTGGTGTGCAAAGATGGGATTTGTGAAGATCCTTGAAAGGAATAACTTGCAGTGATCAGTGCCTGTGGTCATGCCCACTGCTGGAATTGCATGCAAATCCCTGTTCATTACCTGATTATGTTTTGCTTGGGATAATGTTCTGGCATGTGCCAAAATGATAGCTAAAATGAGGAGGCAGGGACAGTGCCCCATCTTACTTTATGTTCTTCTACTTGATGTTGGACCCTGGGGCATATGCAGAAATTTTGCATATATTTTTTACGAGTAAACTTCTTGTGGGGATGTTTATCATTGACCTGATGGGAAAAGGGATGAGAGCTTCGTGCAGTACAACTGGAAGAGCATTGCAGGAAGCTTCTGATGGGTATAATAGGGCTGTGGAGGGAAGAATCAGACAAAGAGCTCATTCATAACTTGGAACCTCAACATTTTACATCCTTCCTCTCTGCTCATCTTTGGTTGCTCATGCCATCCTTATAAGAAGGGGCTTTTCCAAGAAAGATGAGTTGAGTGTTGGTCTCTTCTCCTAAGTAACAAGAAAAAAGAGGAAATGGCCTCAAGTTGCCCCAGGGGAGATTTAGTTTGGATATTAGGAAAAATTTCTTCACCATAAGGTTGTCAACCATTGGAACAGGCTGTCCAGGGAAGTGGTTGAGTCACCATCCCTGGAGGTATTTAAAAAGCCGTGTAGATGAGTCACTTAGGGACATGGTTTAGTGGTGGACTTGGCAGTGCTGAATTAATGGTTGGGCTGGATGATCTTAAAGCTCTTTTCCAACCTAAATGATTCTATGATTCTATGGTTATGTTTCTTCCTCAGCATCCTAGAGTGACGCCACCTGAACAGGCAACAGCCCAGACCTTCTATAAGAGCCTTGCTGGGTTTCTAGGGAACTATGTTTGGCAGGAATGTCTAAATTGTTTCTGAAATACTCAATGAACTTCAATAAAGTCAGCAGAGTTAATGGAAAAGCCCATTATAAAAGTGTATATGCATTGGAAAGAAGGGGGAGAGATGAGAGATTCTGGGATGAGAAAGCTTGTTAAGTGGTTACTTTAAAGACCAAAGAAGACCGGATTTTCTCTAGGGAAAGGGCTAATGTTGCAAATAAAAGAGCTTTCTTTTTGTTGGATTTTGAAGTTGTGTCCAAGAGCAACCACAGACAGCACGAAAACCTGGCCTGAATTGCTGCTTCAGTTTTTTTGACCAGGTGAAAACAAGTGGTGAGCTGTGAAACCCTGTGAGTACTGGAGTTTCATTTCAGGAGTCCAAATAAGTTACCACTTCCTGCTCCTCCCTTTCTTCCTCCTTTCCCCACCCCCCACCACCAATTTCTAGCAGAAGTGTTCCTGTTTGGTTGGGGTTTTAAAATTCACCCTGCTCAGAGAAACTGGACTATGGAAGACTCTGTGTCCTTCTTTCCCTTCCCCACAGTGATGGCTGAGCCCTGCTAAGGAAGTTCTTTTCCTCTTCCTCTCCCAGCCCCTAAAACAGATCTCTCTATTCAATGCCCAGCTGACGCCCGAAGCCAAAGTTCATTCCCAGGAGCCTTCATTCATTCTTGGAAGACTCCAGGAGCCCTTTGAAGTGGAAAGTTTTGTCTGCTTGTGGCTCTCCTGCTTGGGGGGGCTTCTAAATTGAAAATAGCCTGGAGCTGACAAGGGAGTCCCTAGGAAGGGGGCTTATCTTGGAGTCATGCATCTGCTCCACTGCTGACCCTCTCTCACCCAGCCTCAGCGTCCTGTAACCCTCTCACTGACCCCTGTTGGTCTGCAAGGCAAGGCTTTCACAAGGGGGCTTTCTGAGTTCAGGTTTCCACGTCTTGTTCTGCCATGGGCAAACCCTTCTGGTGTAAGCACATCTGCCTGGAAGTTTATTTTCAACATAAAATAAGCAGCATAGCACTCTTTCCTACAGGCTCCTTGAGCTGCTGTCTGCATCTCCATGGTCCTGATGTGGTTGGTACAGGAAGGCAAGAGCCTGCTGGTAACTGAGAAGAATGCCAGGCAATAGGGATAGTAGTGACTAATTATATTGAATATGCTGGACTCCAGCTGCCGAGGTCCTGTTGTTTAAATTGGTCCACGTATATTAAGTTAAAAAAATTATGATGATGGTCACTGCAAGAGTTTTCAACATATTTTGTGACTAGCTGATAAACCAGCAGATACAATTATTGATAAATGTGGAATAATGCATAGGGAGAAGGGGAAAGTAAGTCTAGCACATGTGGACTCATAATCAACTGTGGATGAGGTGTCACCACCATGAGAAGCATCTCAGACTAATTGAAAGGGTTTCTTGCAAGCCTCAGCTTAAAATTAACTGTGGATGAAAAAACCCCAAAGGAGAAGTAATAGTAGAGAAATAGAAATAAAATAATATTAATAAAATAATAGAAATAATTATTTCTAATAATAGAAATAATGAAACTGGCAGAGTCCATAGCAGAGATTAAATAGCAGAAAGGATGAGTGAGGGTGGGTATAGTTGAGTGAGGTTATAGGGGTTTGTAAAACTGAGTGCTGTGGAGAAGGTAAATAGGAAGTGATTAATCAGTATTTCTTATGTCACAACTGGAGGCACCCAATGAAATGATCAGGCAGCAGGTTTAAAACAAGAGGAAGTATTTCTTCACACACTATATTATTAAAATTTGGAACTCATTGCCATGGGATGTGGTGGAGGCCAAAAGCATAAATGGATTCAAAAAAAGATTATACAAATTAATAAAAGATACATCCATCAGTGGCTACTAAATACAATGGTCCGGATGTGGCCTTTAGCTCAGGAAGTCTCTAAATGGCCAGTCCTGGAAGTTTGGAGCGTGTACCAGGGAAGGGATTACTCAGTCTGTGGCCTGTCCTTATGCTGTTTTCTCCTCTGCATCTGCTGCTGGCCAGTGTTACTGACTGGACACTGTTGTAAGCAAGCGTTTTGATCTGACCTTCCAAGGGTTGTCTTCAGAGTCTTAATTATGCTGGGAATAATGCTGTTTCAGCCAGCAACAGATGCTGGACACCCTTCTGTGAGGAGGTTTCAAATCTCCACAAGTCCCTTTCCAATTCTCTGTCAGTGGTCATGGACATTGCGTTGAGTGTCTTGCTTGGTACATCTTGCTGGGAGGCATCAACTAAGATGATGCTCTCAACTCAATACGCTGTGATGTAACAGATGCGAAATACCTCTTTAGATTTTTAAACTTTTAGACCAGAAAAAAATGCACGGATATTTGTAAAGAGGAAGACAGAGCAGAGAGAAACAAAATCTCTTCATCCCAAGCAGCTCTTCCCTAGCAGGTCTATGGAGGCTGTGCTAAGGGCAGGGATAAGACAGTGTTATAAATCCATCCTCCCTCCCACACTCATGACTAAAGTGCTATTTTTTTTTTTTTTTTTACTTTTTTGACCAGTAAGGAGTTAAAGTCCTTTCAAGTGTGGGCATTTGAAAGCCTTTCAGGGATACTCAGCAGCATTTCTGGACAGTGATCATAGCAGTACTGGTCTAGAAGCAGTGGTCTGTCAGCAGGGGCTTCTCCAGTGCTGATAGCCAAGGTCAGCCAGAAGAGAAATGTGTGTGAAATGTGCGGTTTTACTGCTTTTTAAAGGTCATAATGATGCAGAATGGAGTTCCAGTGGAGGATAGAACAGCATTTTCTTGTCAGATCTATAGTTAGAGCTCTTTCCTTTGGATGTTAACAAAATGACAGCAGGCTTGTTAACTCTCAGCAAGTGATTAAGAAGCACTGACCTAAAGATGAAGGAAAGGTAAGTCTTACCCTGCCCGAAGCTAAAGCAGCCCATTATAGGACTTCATGTGAAGAGACGCTGAGTAGACATTGCAACTGAGTCTTGAATGCCAGCAGCTATAAATACTGTGTGAGAGTGAGTTTATACTGTAGCTCACCAGTCAACATGCAGGAAATCACAGACTTCACTCAAGTGTTGAAAATATAATGCTAATGGACTACCACATGCATTGCAAACGTACCTTTCTTTCCTTACATCTGGGTCCAAAGCTTCTTCCTCTGTGAAGCTTTGAAATGTGAAGTCTGATCAATGCTGACTGTTCTCAAAACATTCAAAAAGAATTTCTAAGAAAGCTGTCACCTCTGTATGTTCCTCTTCAAGACTGAGTGGTTATTTTCTCTAAATTTACACTTTTAAAAGAAAAGGAAGGTACCTAAACCTCCATTAATGCAAACTGGTAGGTGTTTAAATTAACTTAATGTTTGGTACCTCACCTGACTGAAATCTGGACTTTTTAATGTATATCAAATTAAATAACAAAGAACCATGCATTTTATAAAGCACTGTTAGACTTTATTGTCAAGCAGATCTATTCTCTCTTCCCTGTCTTTTCTCCCCCACCTTCTCCTTGGTAAGAGGTTTGGCAGTGTTTTAGGGACACTCAAATCATGGGTGCACTGTCAGCATCTGGGCATCCAGAGTTCCTTCCCATTTGTATTGGCATCAGCTGTCATTTAGCAGCTCTTCTTTTGTGTGCTTTGATTAGCAGTGTTCGCAAGGTATTGAGCACTTTCCAAACAGGATGAAAATATTCCTATTTCTTAAGAAGCATGCAACTGACAGTTTGTAGTAAGCAATAGTTTTGCATCACTGGTTCTGAAGCTTCTATATCTCTCCTAAAATTTTCCTAGTTTGTCCTGAACCCTATTTTGACTCCATTGGCCATTAGCAATGTTAAGATGCGTTGAGGTCATTATGAGAACTTCAGGAAGTTCTCTACCACCCACTCCAGAAGCTGCGCAGGTACTCTCAGGCTATTGCAGATGCAAAGTGAAATATGTGAGCCTAATCCCTCTGAATAAAGTTAATTCGGAGGTGATGTGTATTAACTATTTTTTTTAATTTATTTTTTAATTGCCTTTTTTCCTCTCATGTGCAATGGCCTGCTGGTGTTTACTCAGTCAGTTACTGCAGCTTTGTGGAGAAGTTATGACTTTTACCTTTGGCAGGGTAAAGGGAACCCAGAACACAGCTGACCCTGATGGCTCCCTTATTCACTCTTACTGTGCATCTTCATAATTTGACTGAGGAAGGCCTCATAATTCCATAATTTAAGAGGCAATTGCATACCAACACCACAGTTGCCTTCTGCGTGTTAGTGAACTGATTGATGATACAAAGCTGTTTCTGGCAGCCAAGGGGATGAGATCCAGCTGGCAGATCTGCTGGAGCCGGGTCTCAGCCAGCCAGCCCTGCACGCTCTGCGTTCCTGGGGCTGCCGTGCTAATTGCTGGAATGTGCCTCCTACCCACGGTGCAAGGGGGGAGCATGAGCCCTGGCCAGCCAAGGCTTGCCCATCCCTTTGCCAAAGCCATGGCTGTCCCCAGCTCCAAAGGCTGCTGTGCTTTAGGTATGTCACTGCTGCTTCACAAGCACCTGTGAGCTGCCCACGGAGAGCCCTGAGCCCCCCCCGCTGTGGCTGCATGTGGGCTCACAGTGGCACTGGTTTTACAGGGTTTGTTAAGGGTTTGGTTTACCCAGTTGGAAAAATGAAAGGGAGGGTGTAGGGAGGATGATCTCTGATTCTGCATGTTCAGGTTCTTAGAGGCTTTAGTGGTGCAGACATAATAAATTGTACTCAGCAGCTGCAAGAGCAGCCTCTAACTTCAGTGGCACTGATAACCATAGTTAAGCAGCATCTGTGTTTACTAGGGGTATTCTCTATCTGTTGAAAAGATGATCCAGTTCTCTAGGAGACTGTTGTGTTTTTTACACCAATAGCATTAAAAAAATTCATAAGTGATTTCTTTTAAGGTCAAGATATATCTAACCACATTTGAAAATTATTTACTTATTTCTCACTTGAGAAAGGATTCTGATATTTAATGACTTATTTTGAATTTTTTCCAAGGCAAGAAAAAAATACAGCCCTGATCAGTGAATTTAAATTAAAAAAAAAATCTATTTCTTCATGCTCTTTTAGCTTATAGAAAACTCCGAAACACATCTATATATACATTTGAACAAGGCACATCTTAGTTCCTAGGTTTGTGTGGAGAAATAATCAACTTGCTTTTAATATGACACAGTCCTAAAGAACTTCAATGTTGTGGAGCATAGATATAAACATACTCTTTGAAAGATGATGGAAATCAAGGAGCAATGGGCTTCTGGGTACCTGTTTTTATTACATTCCTATGGTTCTCCACTCTTTGAAGAGTTTTATGCTCCTACTTATCAGCATTGTATGTGGCAGAATGGGGTCCCACCTGCCTGAGTGTTGGAGAAACCTTCTCCAGGAAGTAATTTCTGCTTTGCAGTCTCTGGTCTTTGTTGTGAAAAAGGAAACATGCTGGGAAAAGGGGAAACAAATAAATGGATGAAATAACATGCTGGCAGTCATTGTTATGATCCAAGTCTCATAAGTTTAGGAAGAAAGAAGCTAAGGCGAAGGAAAACCAAAAGGACATGAGTTGCAGAAAGGAAGGAAGGTGAATGGAAGGAGGCTGGAAGAGGTTAAGGCCATGTGGAGAAAGAAATGGCGAAGGACAGACCCAGCTGCTGGTCAGTGCAGAACAGAGAGGGAGAGTTACCAGTCCTTTGAACCAGTGGCTGGGCAAGATGTACCTGGTCTGAGAGTCACTATAGTGCAGAGAGCCAGCCAAAATTGCTGGGAGAGCATCTTCTCAGTCACACATGCAGGCAAAGCAGCTTCTCAGCCTGTTTGTGCAATGTGACAGTGTGTGGTCTTTCTGCCAAGGCTGGTAAAGTAAGCCAAAGCAATGAACTTGGAGGAGGTATTCATAGCTAAATGAATAACTATGTCATATCATGGAGCGTATTTACAGTCTTGTATAAAATTAATTGTCTGGACTACATATGGAGATAATTTGGCCACCAGGCTGCTGAGAAACAGCTCCTTGAGAAGCCATTAATGGAATTTGTGTGGCTGGTCAGGTGTGAACCATAAATGTGAGCACATTTTCAGTCACTGGGAGAGTCTGATGTCAGGTAGAGATGTTAGTGCAGACTTGGAACCAGTGGAATCAAAATGAGGCAGATGGCAATGGAAATGGAAGTTTTTCAGAACTGAAAGCAGTCTTCAAAAAACAAAATGTTTCCTCAATCCCTAGGGCTACAGGCAGGGACATACCCTGGGTTTAGTTTCCAAGACATCAAATCTGTTCTCAGTTTTTGCTAAATATATCTTTGCTTACTATATCAGCCTCTATATCTATCACCTATTTACTCCCAGGGCTGAGGTGAAGCAGATGAATTTGTGATGTGTAAGTAGACAGTCTCAAGAAAATGATGGGTGCACGTGCACCTCAAAGACCTATTTTCAAGGCTGGTTTTCTTTAGGAAACGGGAAATGGGATTCATCTAGCCAAGTGCTGAGTTTTGAGATGAGGCTGTTAGTTGTGTGCTCACCAGCAGTCACCTGTACAAACAAACAGCTGGGACACACCTTTCAGCTCCAGCCAAACCCAGCATCATCCGTGGCTCCGCACACTGGTGACTACAGAGCCTCAGAGACTCTGGGTACTTGTCCTGCCCCTTCTGCTGACCATGCAGGGGAGCTGCTCAGGAACCGGCTCAGGGAGCTATTTAGCCCAGATATATATAACAGGCCAGAAAAGAGGTTGTGGAGATTGTGCAGTTAGCAGCTGTGGCTAAGAGATGGAGCTGTGCTAGGCCAGCACCTCTTCCAAAGAAGGGTGTAGGGAAACCCAGGCGTTACCCTCCACCTAAAAGGCAGGTGTAGAAACCTACACCACTGACTGTGCCTGCGAACCTAAGTGACAGTGAGCACTGGCCAAGCAAGAAAGCTTTCACTTTTGTGAAAGCCCTGAAGGATCATGCTTTAAATATTACTTCTTCCCGGTCAGTTCAATTTTTTTTTCTCTGCAAAGCCAGGTCCATTTAATTTATAGAACTACAAACAGTGCTTCTGGTCTAGAAAATTTGGAATAATTTTGTATTTTTATCCTGTTGCCAAGAGATTTCAGTTGAGAGTGACCTGGCTGCAACTAAGCAAATGCTGAAGACAAAATCTTAAAATTGGAACATGGCTGTGGATGTAGCACCTTAAATTTTCCAACAAATGCAGTAAGGCATGTCTGACTTGGGGTCTAAACTTATTTCTGGCATGGAAAGTCCCCAGTCTCTCTTTTTTCAATTCTGGTCTGAGAGGTCTAGCCCCATTTATGATGCTAGCCACCACATTCCCATTTATTTGAAAGAGTTCATGACAATTGACATATCCTCTCTAGCCATTTTCTCACCCTCTGGTAGCTCTGCTCTGCAGTTTAGGCCCCTACAGAAACTAGCAGAAACTAACAATCTGCTTTATTTGTAGTATAGAAAGATTCCTAGGAGGCCCTTTACTTTTAGACATGGATGGATCTGTGCAAAGTAAGACTGTCTGTACCATAGTCTGATGCTCAAATTTACTCCTAGCGCCTCATAATAATTTTGAAGAAAAAAGTCTGTTTGGAGGAGAAGGTTGAGACTTTTTTCTTGTGCCATTACTTTCCTTTGGTTTTGGTCTGAGCAGTGTTGTTAGAATTTTCTGAGCCTGTGCTTGGTGTAAGTGTGGATTCCACCATCAGAGAGTTGGGCTTCTCATTGTAATGGACAAGTGCTCCACAACCAGGTGTAGCAAGCTGCTGTTTCCAGCCCAGCATTGTGTCCAAACTTTGGCTTTCATGGCTTTGTGATAATGCACGAGCATGCCCATAACACATGATACTTGAAATAGGTCACAGTTGAGATGTTTTGCTGTGCTTTTATTAAACTGGCTGATGTCCCCAGTTTGAACTGTCTGGTTCTAGCAATAAAACTCAGCAGCTGCGAGGACTATCAGGTGCTGAGGGACCTTTAAGCATAAGTTAAGCCTGATGTCTTTAAGTCTGAGATGTTCAGCTTTGGAGGCTTCATGCTATAAAACTGCATTTGTTGGAAAATTTAAGCTGCTAAATCCAGAAATGTGTTCCAGTTTTAAGGTCCCAGCTTCAGCATTTGTTTAGCTTCCAGCCATATCACTTTTAACTGAAATGGGCTGGTAAAATTAAAAAAAAACCCAAAAAACCAAAAAAACAATTACTCCAGAGCTTCTATGCCATGTCCCTAAATGTATTTTACAGGAAATGTTGGGAAGTTAGTTAATGACAGTTTATAAATATTTTGAGTTCTTCAGATGAAATTACATAGGAATGCCTGAACGTTGTTCCTGCAGGGGCTGTTTACTTAGGCTAGAGCTTCCCTCTCACCTTTGTGCACGCCATAAAATGGAGATCTGTATGTACAAACAGGAAAACTGGAGAAGCCTTTTGGCCATCCCCTGATACTTTTGAAGAACGGGGCTGGCAAACACAACAGGAGCTTAAGCTAATTTCTAGTTTTGGACTCAAAGCAAACACATGGTTTAAAAAGTGCCTAAAAACTCCTATTGCAATCCTTTTCTTTTGGTTTTGTTTTGTCACCTGGCACTACAAAAAGTGACCAGACGTCCTCTACTCTAAGCAACTTTTCTTAGTAACACTATCCTCCCTCCATGTGTCAGCTCGATCATTTGTCAGTGGATTGGGTTCTTGCTAGGCAGCTGTTCTTATTTGGTTTAACAGTGACCCAACAAATCTGAGTTTTCTGCTGGACTGGAGAACAGATTTCACTTGATAGTCTGAAAATAGCCATGTCACTTTCTATTTCTCTACCCATTGCTCTATTATCTTTGTTCCTAGGGCTGCCAGGACAGTGAGAGTACCAGAACCAAACTAGCATGGACAAGTTAAGCTGATTGTCTGCTTCTTAGCCACACATAGGACTGTAATAGCCCTTGGCTGGATTTCAGAAACCAAAGGTGTGCAGTTCAGGGGCAGCTCCACCCCAGACAGAGATGAAGGAATTATTCTCCCTAATTTACAATAGCAAGAGCAAGCATTCCCTCCCACAAAGTTGCAACACAAGATGTGACCTGGCCCAGGTAACTCCTGCCTTTCCTTCGGCCTCTGCTTCTCACCAAGGCAGCGCCTGAAGAGCACAAAAACAATCAGCAGTTGTGAATGTTTTTATTAGAGATGCTAGGCCAGCATTTGTAGGTATCTTCTTAAAAAATCTCAATTTTTGCTCAGAGCATGGACAAACCAAGAAGAACTGGTGGCCACACCTTATATCTAGTTACTGAGCAAAACAGTTTAAATGGTCCTTTTGGATATATTTCTGCAGTTGCCCCTGTCCCTCTAGATTGAGGAAGATTGTCATTGCTTCACAGGGGATCAATGAACAGTATCAACTAGCTCTGCTGATTTTTTTAACACTATGTCAACAAACTGGTAACTCTTCACCACTCTAAGTGTCTAGATGTAAACTGCTGCTGTGCCCAAAGGGTCTGCTTGGTGAGTCATAGAATCACCAAATCAGGGAACGATTTGGGTAGGAAAGGACCTCAAAGATCGTCAGGTTCCGACCCCTCTGACGTGGCAGGGATAACTTCACTAGACCAGGTTTCTCAGATAGATAAACTGCATCCTGCAAGAACCCTTTTTTTTTGTATGGACTATCAAGGGAATCCAAAGTAACAAACCCTCCTGAAGGTGCTGCATCAGTTGCCTCTGCCTTCAACCTGTGAATCTTGTCCTTGTATTTTTGATGGTGGGGATGAATTGCTGCTCCTTGGTAAAGTTTTCTTTCTTTATCTTTTTGGGGACAAAAATGGAGCGATGGGTTGTAATCTTCATAAGGCACATCTTTAAAACCCCTCGGCCATTCTGTTATGGGGTTCTGTCTGATTTCCAGTGTTTCCCTTGACAGCAGAAGTAGATGCACTGAAGCAGCATTATTCCTATGATTTCCATATTGGATTTAGTACAGATATGTTCAAAGATCCAAGGTTTGCATTTGTGTTTTGGCCAAAGTGCATCACTGAAAGTTTGCTATCAAATCATGACCCATGATTGCTCAGAGCCATGGATGCCTGAGGGATGCCTATGGAGCATCCCTTAAGACTGTTGCTTAATGGTCATTGCCAATAGAAATTGATATTTTGATAATACAGTTTTGATTAAACTTATCACACACTTCACTGATTTCTTCATCTTCTCTCTTTACAGTGCAAATGTTGGTGCTTGTTGTAGTGTGTTCATTAAGTTCATTTAATTCCTCCCCCATTTTATGTATCTGCTCCCCCCTATTTTGTGTAAAATGGTTCTGCCGTCCTCAGTTTTCCCGCCACAGCCCTGCCAGTTCTATTGTCAATCTGTTAGGTTATATAATTCCTCCTCCCTTTTTTCCCTTATATGTATGCTTTTTCTCCTCCCTGGGCCTAGTCAATCACCCCCCACTCCACCTAGTATTCCAGAAGCTTCTCCTCTTTGGGGGTTGTGGTTGGCTGTGGTCCCGGGGCCCCTCCCATACCTGGTACCTATTGGGCTCTCCACTATGTCATTTGTGTTAAGCTCATCCCCTCTTCTCCCCCTATTGGTCTTCTGTAAACCCCTCCCGGGTCCACTCCTTCCCTTTATAACCCCTAAGCACCCTTTGTTCTTGGTCATTCGCTGGGACATCGTGGGCTTTCCAATAAACCAAGTTTAGCCCCCCGGCGAGAGTCCAGCTCCTTCCTTCTCGTCGTTTAGCAGCGATCCAGTCCGCAGCCAGCACAGCCCGAGGCCTTACAACGCCAAGGGGTGCTGGCAGGTTATGCAGCGAGGTGTCAGCCTTAACCTCAGCTAGCCGGACTCTGACCTTCTCTGCTGTAGAAGGCTAGATACTCGTCGCTGCAGGTGCTCATCAAAATCCTTGATATGTATTTAAGCTGTTCTACCACTCCTATTACTGCTATAAAAAACATTATAAGACATTGATTTATTTGATCGGAGTTATTTGACACAAATATGTTGATTATCATTATGTATATATAGTTCTACATAGTTCTCAATCCTTTTGTCAATTGTGTTGATGTTTTACTAGGATCAATGTCAGACTGACAGAAAGGGGTTGACCTATTTATTTATTCAATAGCCTGGGGTGCTAATTTGACATTACAATTTCTCTGTGCTCTTCCTCTTTTGCAACTTTCTTTCACCCTTGAGTGCTGAGGGTTTTCAAGTCCTGATGCATGTCTGTCTTTAGCTTGCCTCATACCTTGCCTAGCACAGCACTAATGTTCTGAATGTAGTCACACAGAAGTTATGCTACAAATGAATCAGGAATATAAACATTTGGACTGTCTTGATTATCCTACTCAAAAAACATTTGTAGTGTTAGAGGTTTTCCTCCTTTGGAAATCTGAAAATGCTGGGTGGGAAGCTTGGAAACTTGGCTTTAAGATGTGAGCAGTGATTGTGAGAAAAGTTGTTGTTTGCAGAGACATAAATTTGAAAGTTTAGACAAAAAAAATTAGGCTGTCTATGAACTGTCTTTATTATAAAAGCCTAAGCTGGTGATGCTTAAATTGCAGTTTGTGGATCCTAATGATCTCTGAGTCCATGGCAAGTACCTTTGGTGTTTCACTGGCACATCGGGTTTGCCACTTGCAATGTGAGCTCTTCCCTTCTGTGAACTGGGAGTAGATCGCTTTCTTCAGCCTCTGACTGCAATCTCCCATCTTCCCTTGGGAACAGGATCATAGCAGACTAATCTTTTCTCTGAAATACTTCTCAGACCACCAGATATGATGTAGTCTGCTGCTACACTCCTCATGACTCTGAAATATTTCATGGAAAAAAGACATCCAGGCACCTAGATTTCCTTGGAGGTTGCCTCAGCTCAGGACCTACGGATGAACTGGAATGAATTGAGTGTCCTTAGTTCTTTGCAGCCCAGAGACTCCTGCAAAACAGGCTTAATTGCAGAGCACTCAGAGGCATTGAAAGGCATTGCTGTTTGCTGCAAAAAAAGGGTGTGGACCAAGATGTTCTGCTAGATTTTTGTAGAGGTAATTAAGGGGCCATCTACAATGTAAACAGTCCAAATAAATTTGGCAGAGTCTCTGCAAGAAGCTAGATAGCAAAAACCAACCTAGCTTATGTTAGCCCACTGACTACATTAGTTTATTGTCTTAAATTTAAATCCTTTGCAAAGGATTTAATGATGTCGAGGATATTGGCTTTTTAGTTGTGCCTTTGGGTTATAAGGATGTATCCAGCTAAAAAAAAAATTTAGAGAAAGGCATAAACTTATAGACCTGTCTGACTGGTTGATCTTGGAGACAGCACAACTATCTAAATGAAAAATATTCTTCTAAGGATATTTTTGATGGAAATGGAGTTGTTTAGTGGGAGGAAATGGATATTATCCGGTGGAAGCTATTGCCAAGGTCCTTCTATTATTCACACAATCAACATATTCCTAGCTCTAGGGAAAGGTGCTCCTCCAAGCAGGGCTATAATCCAGGAGTTACTTCTCTGGGAACAATAGGAAATTCAAAAATGTCGAGAAACCTGTAGAGGGAATGAAACATTTGCTCTCCAGGATAGTTGTTTGTGAACAGCTTGGGTGCTCTCTGTGGGAGGATCCAGGCGTGTCTCTGCTGGCAGGAGCTGCAGCTCATGTCACCCTGAACACCTACGCAGCAGGATGTTCTTGCCAGCCAGGGGCTCCAAGTCTGGAGTGAACCACTGAAGTTGGACTTGTGCTGTGTACGTGAATCAGGTAGACTCTTCCCATGGTTTGGCAGAAAGACTGAGGGATCAGGGAGAGCCTTTGTGTTTAGAGTGAGAACTTGCACCACCTGGGTCCCTTCCAGCTCACAATGTAAAATGTTGATTGCCACATCAACATCCTAAAGCAGATTTTAGCTCTGGTGAAGAGGTGATTGAAAAAGCAAACCAGGCAATGGAAAGGTTATACAGGGCCTCCAAAAATCTTCTTTGAAGTGTGAGTTGATGTCTGGCAGATAATACTTTGAAAGTTTACCTTTGCCCAAAGAGGAGCTTAAGACCACCTTGATGCTGATTTTCAGAGTGTCAGCCAACAGTGCAGTATTGGGAGAGGCAAAGTGAAGAAAATACAACCCTAAAGCACAGGAACACTTTTGAAATGGAGAGCTTGCTGGTGCACATATTGCTCTGCTGTGAATTTTATGTGTGCCTGTAGATCAGAACAGGAAGCAAGGCTTTGAGAGCTTCTGTCAGAAAACCTCAAAGCTTTTGATGGTATTATAAATGTCAAGTATGGTATAAAAAGGAGGAAAGTACCAGTCTCTGTTCTGTTCAAGACAATAGGGACTTTATAACATTACAGGAAACTGCATGTAAGAATTACAGAGAAGTTAAAGTCTGTGGTATTAATGCACTGTAATAATGGAGATCTCCTAGCATTCAGTTTATTCCTCTTTCAGTATATTCCCAAGCACAAGCAGTATCACACTGGTTGAACTGTGGAGTGTAGACTGGTCATTTTCAAGAGCACTTAAAGAGAATTTTCCCCCAAGTTCCAGTCCTCCTAAGTAAAGAGGCTGAAGCAAAGTAGTGAAAGCCAAGCTCTTGTGCTTAATTGTACGTAAGATAACTTGGTCAGTAGAAAGCATTGTCTGTAGCATCTGATCTTGGACAGAACCAGTGGTATTAGGAGGACAGAGAGTGGGAAGGCAGCTATATGTGGAGCCTGCATGAGTGGTGAGCTGGTAATTATTGACATCTTAATGATGTTTGAATTAAGGAGGAAAGTAAAAACTTCTATCTCAGACCTGGATATGTGCTGAACATAAAAAGGTAGGAGTACTTTATGTTTGGACACACTGTAGGAAGGTTAGAAAAAGAAGTGTCCCTGAAAATAGCTCAGCAATCTTCTACTCCTTTGCTGCTGGCTTTGTACCAACCATCTATGATTCTGTCTTGGCTGAACTGAAGCAGAAGCTATTATAATCCACCCAAGACTAAATTGTCTGTAGATAATTAGACAGTGGAGAAACTGAATTATAAAGTACAAATATATCCATGGGAGAATACATTAAGAAATCCTGAACAACTGTTCTGTCCTATTCAGGAGCTTTTTGTGTGTTTTTGTTCTTCATTTCTTACCATAGATTGTTCCTGGGGATTTCTGTGTTGATCATATACATGGGTCAAAAGCACTATATTTAACATTTCAGGGTTTTTGTTCCCTATTTCATACCAGTAGACCAATGCTGACTGTGTATAAAGATGGATATGTGAACTTTTAAAAAAAATCAAGTTGTCTTTTTAAGTTGAGAGAGAAATAATAACAAGTGATATGGACTACCAGAGACCACTGGGGCAGTTTCTAGACTTAATTTTGTTGCTGTGAAATGTTTATCCAGTCTAATGAGTAGTAGGGGGAGAAGTTATCCTGTAAACTTAAGTAAAATCTTGCCTTTCTAAAAACATTTATTTATGAGCCCAAGAAGAAAACTCCACTTTTCACCTTTTTCAAGCATTTTCCCTTTCCACTAGCTTTGCTAGAACATGCCAGCTCTCCCACACCAGTAAATATGAGAACAGTAGATGTGGCGAGTATAAAATTTCCTGAATTACTGGTGAGCACTCGGCTAAGCTGTTGCTTGCAGCTGTCTTGTGTTCTTACCACAGGAACAAGTACCAATCTGCACCACAGGCTGCAGCAGGGCTCCGGATCCCCAGGGCTCCTTTTCCTGCTATAAGGATTCCTCCTGCCTATTGACTTTTTCTGGCCACATCCCTTTTGTCATGGGAGATGTCTCCTTGGTGGACTGAGTTGTCTGCTTTGCATGGCTTCTTGGTCACTTTCCTGTCCTCCTTGCTACTCCCTAGTGAACAAAAAGATGCTCAGAAGGAGAGTTGCTGACAACTCTCCCAAAGTTCACTTGTTTCTGCCTGTGCTCATGGTAATTAATTGTATCACAGAATACTCTGGGTTGGAAGGGATGCACAAGGACCGTCAAATCCAACTCCTGGCCCTACACAGCACCATCCCCAAGAAGCACCCCATGTGCCTGACAGAATTGTCCAAACACTCTTGAACTCTGTCGGGCTGGTGCTGTGACCACTTCCCTGGGGAGCTGTTCCAGTGCCCAGTACCCCGGGGGTGAAGAACCTTTTCCTGATACTGAACCTAAACCTCCCCTGGCACAGCTTCAGGCCACTCCCTCGGGCCCTGTCACTGGTTGTGAGGGTGGAGATCGGTGCCTGCCCCTCCTCTTCCCCTCACAAGGAAGCTGCAGACTGGGATGAGCTCTCCCCTCAGTCTCCTTTTCTCCTGAATGAACACACCGAGTGACCTCAGCTGCTCCTCATATGGCTTCCTCTCAAGGACCTTCACCATCCTTGTAGCCTTCCTTTGGACTCTCTCTGACAGTTTAATATCTTCCTTAAATTGTGGCGCCCAAAACTGCCCCCAGCACTTGAGGTGAGGCCGCCCCAGTGCAGTGCAGAGCAGAGCATAGCAGGACAATCCTCTCCCTTGCCCAGCTGTCAATGCTTTTCCCAGGTCTGAACCCAGTCAAAGGGGTAGCTTAGGGTGGTGTAAATTCAAATGCAGTTCCCAGCTGATTCTAGTGGCACTTGGTGTCTCGTTGTACATGTACGTGTAAGTGCTTCTGTGAACTGTGTCTCTTGTTGGTAGGGAAGGAAGAGCAGAGAGTAGAAAAAACAGCATAATTTCCAAAAGCTATTTTGAAGCCTTATAAAGCCAGCCTCCTTTTAAGTCCAAGAAATTGAACTTCACGGAAATATGATGATTTACGCTTGTGAATTGAGATTTATCGTGTCAGCAACTTGCACTTGCTTAGTATTGCTTTCCTAATTGTGCTGAATCTCTGTATCTTTAGTTTTTACTAGTTAGACCAAAATCCTGGTGCCTGGAGTAGGATTTGTGTAGCCAAAGAGTAAGGAAGATGAAAGTCTAAATAATCATTATTATTTCAGCTCTGCTTTCATGCCTTTAGAGGTCATAAAAATCATCCCTTGCCACAGATACTATTTTTCACACACTAAAAGGAAGGATTAAACTGGGGTTGCTTTTTTTTTTGTTTGCTTCTTGGTTTTTGTTGGTTTTTTTTTTTTTTTTTGTCCTAGGCTTAGCCAAAGATTTTCAGGAAGTATATTTCCCTTTCTTAAAACAAAAACATGGGGTGATTGAAATGCAGTGGTATCATTTTCATATTTTTAATTTCCTACTGCAGCTCACACTGCAACAATCATACTTTGGAGCTCCTCAGATCATAGAGATTTTGATAACGTTAGAGATATGCTCAAGATCTAGTCACCCTTGAGTTAAAAGGATGCAAACTGTGTCTAGCAAACATGGCATTTCCATAGAAGATTTGAATTAGTTTGCTTTCATAGTGCTGTTGCAAAACAGGCACACAGAACCACCTCACAAGCAAAACAGGGGCATCAAAAAGACAATATACCTTCCTTCCTGAGGCAGATATTTCAGGAGTTGGGGAAACACAGCTTCCTGTGTTCTCACATGGATTTAGATAATTAAACTCTTGACTGATTCAGAAAGAACAGAGCATTACACAGCTGCTTGAAAATATTATGATGTTACTGTACAATGTGCTGTAGCATTAAATGGCCAGATGTAGTGAAATCTTCCCTGTACATGTCCTAGTAAACAATCGTAGCCCTCAGGCTGTGACTGCTCTTTTCACTTTATACTCAGGCTGGGATGGGAGGAGCTGGACATGAGTGGCAGGTGGGAAAAAAAGAAAAGCACAGTAATAATGAATATAAAGAGGTTGGAAGTGGCTGGTTCATTGCTGTTCTTTTAAAGATGTGATTATAGGTGGAACTGGTGGCTTTGGTTATCATTAAAATCTTGTGATATCTGGCAGCTCAATATTATGTTTTTAATTATTATTCACGTTCTCAAGGCTCAACCAGGCAGGCTGAAATTTTCAATGCAGTGCGCTGCCACAAGGCAAGTGTATCAAGAGAATGAGGCCAGAAAAGTTTTTTTTTCCCCAAAGAAGAGTTCAAGGTAGAATTAAAAACAAATTAAAATTTACTATCGCTCTAATGATTTTTTTAATGGTCTCATTTGCATTCTTCCCTCTGCTTTGTAGGAGAGATTCAAAATACTGTAGGAAATTGTTACTTTTTAAATAAAATATGGCTCTTTTCCATCTCTCTGAAGATCTCTCAAAGCTTATTCAAGTTACAAATAATGAGAAATATGCATTTTGCACAAATTTGCCCAGTAAAAAACTTGCAGGTCTTTTTAAAATTCAAATCTTCTGAAGACACCTTCCTCACTGGTCAACTTCCAGCCCTGGCAATGTCCTCATGTGCAGACTCCATCCCTCCAAAGCATCTGTATTTGTGGTGGGCTGGAAAGCATCTCCTGTGACAGTGTCTTGAACTGCTCCGGACAGCTGCTGGAAGTGAGAATAGAATGGACAGCAGCTCTCCAGTACGTGAGATTTTCCTGATGCCACAGTAGTATGGAGGAGAAAGCTGTCTTATCAAATGTGGGGAGGTTTATATGGAGCTCAGCAGGTCATGGTGGCAAGAGGAGAGAGAAACAGTGGCATGGAGGCTGAGAAATTCAGTGTAAGTGGATGAAGGAAATTCAGTGTAAGTTTGGCCAAGTGGGAGGTGCATGGGAAGACAGCTAGAGTCAGCTCTGTGGCTCAAGAGAAGGAGAGGCTGGGACTGTGTGAAAAGGGAAAAATGTAATCAGTGGACTCCAGTGTCCAAGTCTGGGTATGTTCCTCACTTTGTGAATGAGAAGGGTGAGAGGCTTTTCTCTTTGGACAGGATCCTAACATGGGAAATGTTTGCTCCTTCTCAGGGTCCTGATGAAAGATGCCCTAAGCAGCCATACTGTGCTGCTTCTACTTCAGTGTGACCAACTTCTTTTTCCCAAGCATGTGGCAACCATAACCACTAACATTAATGTGGATTTGGCAGTATGATCTATGCACACCTGAGGGTTTCTCAGTGCAAGATGGCAGCATTACAGTACTTGGGGAAAAGAGCAGAAAAGGCAGCTTTTGACTGGAAATGAATTTCTAGACCTCTTGAAATATTTTCATTACTGCTGATGCATCTGTGTAAGAGAATTGGGAATTTTTGTCTTTCACTTGATTCACGTCAGAGTCTTGCTGGAAAGCAAAGCACAACACAGCTGCTATCAAGAGCCTTGAGTTCATATTCAGCTGGAACATTTGGTGTGCACGGGGGTGAGCAGTGCTGAGACAGCACTGCATCAAGGGCCCTGCTTGTCAGGCTCACACATTGCCTCTCAGCATTTAGCTTCTGGATAAACAATTTGTCCTGTCTTTGAGGGCATTGCCATGTCATGTCTCTACCTGAACAGAAGCAAGATCTCGCTGAAAAACAGCTACTGAACTTGGCTTAATGGCAAAATCACGAACTTTAAAGCAATTTCAATAAAAATCTGTCTCCAAACAAGTCAGCCAAGGTGAAGTAAGGCTGCAGCAGTTCTGGTGGGAAAGTGAGTTTATTGAGGACAGGGTACCTCCAATTTTAATGGGTAGTCCGTGTTTAAATTTTCTTCTCCCATTTCCTTTTTCCCATTTCAACAGAATTAGAACTGATGTGTAAAGTGCTTATATTACTAGGAACAACAGTAGGAAACCCTTTGTTAACCTTAATTTCCCATCTAATATTTCTCTTCAGCGTCAGCCAGTCTCCAAGGCGATAGGGTTGTTGACAATAACTCCAAATTGCTGTGTAACTGTTAGACTGTGTAGCTTCTAAAGAGCAATTTGTTTATTTTGCCCCTGCTCCTTTGTTGGTAGTTGGTGGGGTTTTTTCTTCATTTCCCCAGAGTTTTTGGACTTCTCACATTCTCAAATGTTAAGTAAATGACAGACCTGAGTTTCCTACTTAAGAAATAGTACATTTTTATCAAGGGGTAAATCCAGCAGGTCGCTGAGAATCTGCTGTAAAGCACTGAGAATCCTGCACTTTTTAGGAAGCCAAAGAGAATGGAAGAGCACTCAGTACCATAGGAGTTACACAGTTATTTGCAGAATCTTAAGTCATTTAAGATTAAATAATAAGATGAGTAGAAGCTATGCTTAGCAGCACAAACCCCCAAAGATGGCCAGCATGATACATGGATCCATTTCTGCACAGTGTGATGGTGGGTTTGAGAGCCCACGTGGCTCTACAGAATGTGCTCAGAAGCAGCACAAGTATCTGCATCTGTAAAACTTCCTTGGTAATTACAAGACTCCAAAATGTTTGTTCAGTTTTGCTATTTTCACAGACATTTTGATGAAAGAACCACAACAGTTCATGATGGAAGTGTTCAACTCAGTGAAATGTCAACTTTTCTAAATGTATCTGGTTCATCAGTTGTAGTCTTCCAACAGAGCCTGTGTCACTTTCCTCACCACCTACCTATGGCACCTGCTCTCCAGGGCTGTTGGTGTGATTTTTATTCTCCTGGCAGCAGGAAGTGTCAAGACTTTGAAACGATCATATTTATTTTTTCCTTCAGGAAAGGTAGGGAGGTGGCCTGCTTGAGGTGTTTTACCCATTTCTAAGGTAAGAAAGCAAAGCAGAACAGGTCTTATCTCTGTGTCAAAAGAGCTCTTCCATCCCCTGGAAAAGTAGCAGGTGAAAGAGGAGTACAGCATCTAAATTAAAGGTCTAAATTGTCATTCAGGCTCCTTCCAGCTCCATGAAAAATGTGTATCTCCACAGGAGGGACATTTTTGGTGAAAGAAAACACACCATTTTGGTGTTTTACCCCTTCTTAGCTATTAAATAGATTTATGAAGGCTGGGAAATTCAAGTGTAGGTTTTGGAACATCAACAAACTCTTGTCAAGGAGAAATAAAATAAATAACATTAAAAGAAAAAGATTCAAGGTAAGAAACATTGCAAGATTGAAATGTCCCTTTGCTTCACTCCTGAAGGAAAAAAAAAGTGAGGCAATGTGTAGAAACAGTGACTCAGAGCAGTAACAATTAGTGAAAGAAGTAATTCGCTTGTGAGTAGTCTTTTTTTTCCTGTGTGTTCTCATGTTTAGGTAAAGTATATTGTTCTTACAAATGTTGGACGGACATTTATCACATCCTCTGTCATAATTACTAGTGACAAGTCAAGCCTGAATGAAAACAAATGGAAGAAGTGTTTATCTCACTGTGAATTCTTTCTGATAATGTCTCATGAAATTCTTTCCATCTTGTACTTGCGGAAACTGGAGGAGCATTTTGACCCTGGGACATGCTGCCTGTACTACCGTCGTTAATTGGAAAGAGCATCCCCTTTAATTCCCTCAACAGCAGAAGAAAGAGGTCAGTTTCATTCCCAGGAACTTTGCACTTCTATTGTTTTCACACATTTTTTTAAACCTGAATTGCACTTCAGTTAACTTGTACAAAGTGTACAGTTGGTCCCTCTGATCTGCTCCTAGAGCACCCAAAATGTCAGCAAGTTTATACTGGGGAATTAAGCCTGGATGAATTTCCTCCCAGTCTTTTTTCAGAAGAGGAGAAGTACAAGAGGAGATCAGATTCCCTCTAATGGACCCTCAAACTGAGAGATGTAGAACCATGTTTTAAGGATTACTCCATTGCCCTAAATGGTGACAGGAGCTGAAACCTCCTGCTCATTTACAGCCTTCCTTCCAGTGGTGAATTTATGCCGTGAGTTGTACTGAATATCAGCAGAGGAAGGAAACAAACCTGTTTGGCAGAAAAGGGTATTAATGATATTTCCATGTGTTTGCTTCTAGAGACTAGACTGGATTGAGAAAAGGAGATTTTAAAGGGGAGACCTTCAGAAGAGCCTTTTGATGGTCACTGCTTTTGGCCCTTCAGAAAAAAATGTCTGTGGATTTCAGTTACAGCTTTATCCTAAAGATCCTGAATTGATCCTTCATTTCTGAAGCCTTGTGGGGCAACACAAATCTCAAAGAAAAGAACCCCAAAATTGCCTCAAGTAGTTTTCTTAATGATTAGATGACATTCTTGAGGATTTTTTTTTTAAATACTCTGAGAAGTTTTACATTAAGTACAGGCTGAATCTACATTTCCCACATGTTTAAGAAGCATGAGCATAAGCACTAGGTATCGTGTCTAAAAACAAGGGTGTTGTGTGAGAGCTGCTGGAGATCACTGTATGGAGCACTGGGACTCTGTAGGTGTTTCACTGTGGGGAGACGGTGCATTCATGTGGATCCTGTGAGCCCTCCAGGGCTTTCATTAACTCCCCATTGCAGGGCTACTCTCCAGAACATGCCTGTTGGACTGGGGGAATGCAGAAGCAGGCAGAAGAAGCAGCTTTGGAGGAAGAGCTGATGGTTTGGACAAGGAGCCCCAGTGACTGCATGTTAAAGGCAGTCGGCTTTGGAATGGGAGGGACAAATTCACAGGCAGGACCAAGAAATCTGCTGTTCACCTACAAAATGTGCCAAAAAGGTGCTTTACTTCCATCTGCTTTGAAATCTACCAATCAACATGAAAAATATCACCAAATTAATAGATGTCTAGCAATTGATCCAAAGCCAAGTGCCTTAAACCCTCTGTAGCTTTACAAGTCCCAGGAGCTCGTATTGGGCTCCTTAATGTTGAGTGCATCAATGGTAAAAAGAGTCTCTTCTCTCCTCAGCATGTTAAGAAACATGGCTGGTGTCCTTTTAGCGTCTAGAAATGCTGACTTTTGATGCTTTGTTATTAGATGGGGGTGGTTGAGATGGGGATGGGAGAGTTGGAAGCCTGAGTGTGGTCTGAAACTCCAAGGAAATCAAGCCAAAAAGGCAAGCATGATTTAGATGCCACTTTCAGCAGATTCGGTGGAGATTATACTGCCACAGCATGAACATAAAATCTGAGTGATATCCAGCACAGTGGGCTATTGTGTAGCAGCAGGATCAGGTAGGTCAAATAGTCTGTGGGTGGTTGTGGTTGGACCCCATAATGTGACTTATGGTAAAAGGAACCACCTCTGGGACTCAGTTTCTTGCTGTTTGGGATCTCTGTAAAGCACTTCCCTGCTTTGGTGGGATCACTGGTTTGCAGAAATTTTGTGCCATTAGTATACGAAGGCAGTGTGAACTTTATTGGATCTGGTTCTAATAGTTTTTCTTGCATTTTTTCCCCCCTACTTCTTCTTTCCTTGGGCTTGCTTGAGAGCAGCTCAGAGATTCCTCCCCTGGCATTCATTTGCTCTTGTACTCAGCATTTTGAAGGTGTGTTTATGCAATTGGTCATGAAGTTTTGCCGAGTCAAGGCCTGCACCTGCTTCTGGCCCATACATAAACTTGGGGGGGAATGTATGGATGAATTCCTGGGTGCTTGTGAGGAAAGGGGCCCTCAAGGTTGGTAGCCAGCAGTCAGAAGGAGATTCCAGCCAAACTCTGAAGCAGTCACATGCACTGGGGGACAAGCAAGGGCTGAGCATGAAATTTTCATGTTTAAAAGCCAACTGCTATTTAGTTTGCTTGCTTTTTGGAGAGGTTTCCTCAGCAGATGAGTTTCACTGGGTAAAGAAAACAGTCTTCTGGTTTAAGCCACAGCCACTCTGGAAAAAAGAGAAGAGAGAACTGCTTGATGGTGAGCTATGTGAGGCTGAACTCAAAGTAATTTGGGGAGCAATGAGTTTGGCAGGACCAGTGACCTTAGGTTGAGTCTGTGGAATCACACCAGTTTGAAACAGACAGATCCATATTTCAGATAATTTGTTACATAACAGCCCTTTGTCAGACAACTTTCCTGAGGTGAATGGACAGAGATTACTTTCAGGCCACACTGCTTTCTCTTTATTTTTCCAGTCCTTGCTGAGCTGAAAATACAGTAAAAAGGAGGTTTTTGCATGCAGTATTTCAGTGTTTCCCTCCCAGTCTGAACAGAGGAAGCAAAGAAGAATGGGAAAATAAATAAAATCAAGTAAGTTATTCTGGAGGATCAAAAGAGTTTAATTTGAGTTTTGGGGTAGAAGTTTGAATTGGTTTTTATTTTCTGTGAGTTTATTTTCCTTTCACCTTGGCTCTGAACACAGTGTACTTTCAAGATAACATTGTTCAAAGCCTCATGAAATTTACACATAAAGTCTCTTAAATGAAAGGGAATATTTAAGTTTGGAGATAGTTGTAGAGTGTCATGATCTAATTACAATAGCATTTTTGAAGGATAACAAACGTCAAAAAAAAAATAAACTGGATGTTATGGAAAATGAAAGTAGGGCCAAGAATCTAAGGCTAGCCAGAGAAACTAACATTGAGGCTTTTCCTCTGGAAGGTTTTAAATCAATTTAGTGTTGGTGAAAAGTGCCAGGTTCATAGCAGAGGAAAATGATGCCTTTTATTTATTTACAGGCAAGGCTGGCATGCGCCTGTGACAGCATCTCTGCTTTAGACTATTGCTGTTCTTTGACACTCAGCTGAACTGACCACCAGGAAAAGCAGCTCAAAAGTCCTTCTGTCTCTCTTTCCTTCTATCCTCTAAGCTTGCCAGCAGCCTGACTACACTTTGGTTTTGAAAGTGGTTTTGATCATGTGGATCTATCCATCAGCAGCTACACTGGGACAAATGACTCCTCGCATTCAAGTTCAGGAACAGCTGATCAGACAGTTAAAAAATATTCCATATTTAATTTTATTTTTAATTTGCATACAAGTTTGAATGCTTGTGGATTGGATGAATAGATAGACTTAAGACAGAGTTTCACTTTTTGGAGCACACAGTTCATGCTGAAGCTTATTCATGATCTATTTCCACCATGCTGAGTGACAGGCAAGGAGAACCTCCAGAAATATTAGCTGCTCTCCAGTGGGGCACTAGCAAAAGAAAGTGTTGGTTTTCAAACTAGTTATGAAGAGTATAGATCTCTGATAGCAGTAAATTCATCTTTTCTTAGCTCTTTAGAGCAGCTTTCTTTCATGACTGAGCTTTCAAAATTGGCCTATATAGTAGGATATAGTAAACTTTGTACTGTGGGACTCCCTTGTGGGAGTCCTGAGGTGGTAAGTTAAGAAGTAAAATTGGAAGATTAGGAACTATTCCATAAAATACAATTTTTTAGAGAGATTTTCCCTCCTACTGAATGTAGAACTGAGGCTGAATGAAGGAATTCTTTTTTTTTTAATTCTTTTTTTTTATTTTCGGTGAGTAGCTGAAAAGAGAGTCCTTTCACAGGGCTCTGGTTTCAGTGGTGGGGCTTGATCACACAGTGAGGAGTGCCTAGGTACCTGGAGGCCTCTTTAAACCACACAGTTCAAAGCATTCTACAGCTCACACAGGAGGTGTTAAGGCATCAAGCACATCCCTTTTCGAAGGAGATGCTGCAGCCTTGTAGTCTCAGGCTCCACATTGCTGGCTGCTAAGAAATCAGGGCAGAGAAGCTAAATAACTTCATGCCATTTGTGAGTTGCACACAGTGGAAAGGAAAAAGGCAGTGCCTGTCTGCAGCTGCAGATTACACAGCTTTGAATCACTGGGGCTAATGGGATCCACTGACTAACTGGGTGTTTCCAAGAGACAGCTATTTGCCAAGGAAGTGATGGAAGGGAAGGGAAGGTGTCTATCAGAATGTCTCTCTCTCTGGCATGTGGTGCCACAGATGCTGTGAAATTTGGCCTGAGATAAGACAGAAGTTGCACAGAGCCAGTCTCATGTCTGGTTGTCTAGGGCCTGGGTGTTAAAACAAAGGCTGAAAAGGAAATAGTGATCTGGTTTGAAAATTAAATACAATAAGGCATGGCAAGGAAACTCCAGAGGGAAAACTAGTGCTCAGAAAGCTGCTCTCAAGCATCTGAGATCAAATTCATAGCAAAGAGACAAAAATAAATGGCAGGGTGAGGAATGTCCGGGACCTGTTGTGGATGAGGGAACAGAGGCTGGAGCCAGGTTTTGTGCTGCCCACTGCAATCAGTGGACGGGGGATCCACGCTCACCATGTGAGCAGCCCCCTCTGGTCACAGCCCCTTTCCAGAGAGTTTCTGTGCTGCAGCAACTTTGGCAAGTTCCCTGTGACTTGCAGCTTTGGAGAATTGCATTGCTCTCTTGAGCAGAGAGACAGGTTTGCTGCAGGCAGCTCCCAGCTCCTGTGGGCACTGCTGTCTGCTTGGGATGGTGCTCCAGGGTGGCTGGCATGTCAGGGATGCTGCTGGGAGCAGAAAGGGCTGAGGGCCGGCAGCCTCCCTGGGGGAAGAGTTTTCATGCAGAAATGTCACAGCTGGGTCTTTCAGGAGAGACAGATGGCTCCCTGCAGGATTCAAGAGGAAAACATGAAAATATTCCTCCCGTGTATGATAATAAACTTGAAATGGCCAAAGGAAAAAGTACTTAGCACTCACAAAAACGTTTGGCTTACTGAAATGCCCCAGAGATAACAGCACTTCAGTGGTTTGTATAGAGGCTGTGCACTGGCAGAGGAACCTGCCAGCTTTTATGCACTGCCCCACCAATCTAAATTAATTTGAGATCTTTGGGACTGACTCCAAAGGTGATAAAGTTGGTCAGCTTTCATTTCCTCTTATTCTTTGATCTCTCTCCTGAGACTGCCTTCAATGGAATGTAATGAATTGATTTTATTGTTATTCTTGATGATGAGATGACACAACCCTGGGGGAATAGAACAGAAATTGTGAGGGGTTTTTTTTGTTGTTGTTGTTCTTTGTTTTTTTCCAAACAAGATTTCAAGCATTTTAATTTATTGGACTGTGTTTTAGAGAGGTTGCATTGTGCTCTGCTGATCTCCATGCCTGTGCATTTGGGAGGTGTTTATAGGTGGGAATCTTTGCCTCTGCAACTCTGCAGCTGCCTTTGTGATACACCCCTCATCCAGCCTTGAAAGAAAAATTACAGAGTGATTATCAGACCCACCTTTGTGTGCTTCTGTGATGGGAAAAGTATATTTTTGTTGAGAAAATAATGATTTGTGCATTACCTGCATACGCCAAAGGAAAAAGAATTTTAAACAACCTTAACACGCGTTTTTCCATGCACCTATTAGAAAATTGACATTTTTTTTTCATATTTCGTATTTTCATGTTGTAAGATTATTTAACAAGCTCTACCTGTAGTCACCTTCTTTGTCCTTCTGGATGGTAGGTTTTGCCTGGGTGACTTTGGCACACAGCATTACAATCAACATTAAAGAGCCTGGCAGCTGTGGTAAAGAGTGTTTCACTGCACCAGTCTTAGTCTTTTGAATTAGGGCTGTCACCTCTACTGACAATTTAGTAAAGAAGACTTTTACTTTCTCTGCCTGTGAGACAGGACCTCTTTGAGCATATGGAAATGGTCCTCCCAGTTTTCTGACTTCCCAAGAGAAATGCCTTACAGTTGCTTTATGCTTCTCTGAAATGTGTCTGTGTTATGCCAGCATATACAATAATACCTTTGGCTAGTTAGCTTTCCAGCATGTATCCTCCAGTGTTTTAGTTATAAATCCAGTGATAAGTGAGACAGTGATCCTGAAGACTTCTGGCAGCTCTGTCTTCTTTATTTTCCCCCCTCTTCTCTTTAGTGTGGTGGTAGTTTGACGTTTTGTAAATGCTGAGACTGGTGAAAAAAAAAAAGCCTAAAAAACTACCAAAAAGCCTCTTATTCCAAACCAAATCAGTTCTTTTTTTTTGCCTATCTGGTGCCTAGTTACACGCTTCTGTTATCTGACCTATTATAAGTTCCGGTATTTGCAGTAATGGTTACTCCAAGATTGTCTACACAAAGAACAATAAATGAGGGGATTGGTCAATCCATAAATAATTGCTTAAATGATTTAACTATTTAATAAGTATAGAATTATTTAAATGGTTAGGGATTATGTAGCCTGCTCCTCCTCCCACCACATTCCTCTGCAGCAGGATTCATGTGGGTTTCTTACTCCCATCTATCTGCTCAATAATTCTTCACCTTGTAATGGCTTGCAACCTTTTACAGCCTTTCTTGCTTTCTCTGCCTTTACTTCTCTGTGAATGCTTTTGGTAGATCTCTGGGTGCCTGTGTGCAAAGAATTGTACTCTGTCCTAAAAGGAAAGCAAGCAGCATCGCCCTTGGGAAGGCCTAAATAGAGCCACAGAGGGAGGGAGCTGGTGGGAAGCACCTCATGTGTTATTGAATGCATACCTAGGTGGGGCCTTCCTGTGTTATGAATCTCCCAGTACCTCAGGTAACCAACATTTCACAAACTGACTCTGGCCCATCCTGAAACTAATTTAGTTTCTTACCCTCTTTTCTGTTGAAAGGTTGTTTCAGAGTCTCTGGTCTTTGTTCTAATTGACAGTCTGATTATATCTAAGCCTCATTTACACACAAACTAAATGTACATTTTTGTCCCTGCACAGTCCCAATAGACTTAAAAATTACTGAAAAGCCCCAGTAATTATGTACAGAGAAGAATAATAACTTTTCCTTTAAATTCAACTAAAAAAATGGACTCCATGTCACTCATTGTCTTAGTTTGATTTTGTACTTCAGTTCCTCTTCAAGGTGAAGATAATATTTATTGGGCATGGATGACTGGATTAGACATACAAACACTAGATTTTTACCCATCAGAAAGCAAAATAAAAATTCCCATCCACATCAAATATAGGAACTATTAGAAGCAGAAGGAGGACACATCTTCATGACATAATGTGTGACTTAACCAACCTTGAAAGCTGTCCTGCTTTCCTTAGCTTAGAAAGGGTCTATTTATTATGAAAGCAGGGCAGCAGGAATGACCAGGAGTACAAAGTGACTGAATATATGGGACTTGTTTGGTCTGAAACAGAGGTGTCTTGGGAACTTGTGACAGAAGATTACAAAATTTGGGAAAAGGTTGATGGAGATTGGCTACTCTGTGTGACATCCTGAAGAAGAATTAGGGGAAACATTATGAAGTTACGTGAAAATGGGCTCAAAACATTAAAAAAGGGAGTGATTATTCATATGATAAGTAAATGTAAGGAAGTCCTTGCAGAAGGACAAAGTGGATTCAAGAAATTTACACTTGCTCATGAGTAGATAGAAAGTAATTTAGAAGAAAAATCCATTGTGGGTTGCTTAACAGTCAAACGACAATTAACGAAGGAAATCCCCTTAGCTGAAAATGTTTCAAGGCTGTGAGAGTATCAGAAGGAAGTCTTAGATGTGCTTGTCCTATTCTTATTCTTCCTGTTCTTACTCTGGCCACAGTGGAAGAAAGGGTAATGGGCTAGGAGAAGCTTTGGCCTGAACTAGTACAGCCATTTTAATGTTATTACCATTCCTTGTTGCACCACTGCTTTATGTCCTGACAACCACTACCTGCCTTCTCTGGAAATATCTTGGCTGACATATCCTAGGATCACATTTGCTTTTTCTCATAGTTGCATCACCTGGTAGCTTAAGTCATCCTATAATTAACTAATGCTTTCTGCTTCTCCTCAGTCATCTCCAGTTAATGAGCTCTCAGCTCAGGGTGGCAGTTCTCACTGTTACTCCACAGATATATGATCTTGTGTTGAGTAGCTTTGAATTTCATCCCATTTTGGTGTTTCCTGTCACCTTCTCCTCCAGTTCTTGGCTTTGCAAGCCTCTCCTAGAAAAATGGGGCCTGTCTCCTTTATGCTATGAGCAAATACCAGCAGCACACTTGCTTTGCATATCAAGGTCACTTGCAAAAACATTAAAGACGACAGACCCAGGGCTGGTCCCTGAGTATTTCTATTAGTAGCTTCTCCTCATATTGATAGTTCCCCTTTCATCAAAACTCACTGCAGTCTCTTTTTCACCTACTTCCTTCCTGCTTGAAGTTCTGCTATTTGGACCCTGATTTTTCCTAGCCTTTGCACATGGAGGACCCTCAGGGCAGGGTCTGGGTCTTTAAAGGAAGGCAGCACAGGTTTAACCTTGCTCTACTGAAATCAGCTGCTGTCTCCCCATGCCTTTGGCTTTGGTGATGGTGGTGGGTGGGCTAGCATAAGATTGCAAAAAATGCCACTCACATCTTTCTTTGAAAGAGCAGATCTACTTTTAGAGCCAAATATGTTTTCTTTCATGGAAAACATGGAAAATTGCATTAGGTTAGGATTTTGGTGTTTGCGTCTCTCCCATTTAGAAAAATGACACAGTGACACTCATCATCTTTGATTAAAACTTAATTTGCCTCTGAACTCTGTTTACCTATGCAACATTAACTGATGGGCTGTGGTTAAAACCAGAAGGTTTTGCTCTCTCATTGCTATGGTTCCATATAATGTGAAGCAAGTTGCAGGGACGCTGCTATATTCCTGCAAGTTAAGAGGTATTTATAAGTAAAACACTTGACTCTCAAAAAAAGGGTGACTAGCTTCTGATTATTTTAGAGATGAAGATGTGGACAACACTTGTGAAAATGTCGTTTCCCAGCAATAGAAATTCGTTTAGGGTCAGAGTTGCAGAAGTATCTGGCGCCTGAAGGTGCACTTGAATACTGGAGCTGATGCTTCCAAGGACCAATTTCACTGAGCAGGGAGCCCCTCCAGTGCTTTGATACCCATTTCCTTCCTTCCAACCTTTTGGTTGCGCCTTTTGGGTATTTCTTGGCATGGTGAGAGGCATTTGAAGTTGCCTAAGAGGTCTGCATGTGGGTCCTGTGCAGTTATTTTTGTGCATATGGAGTAGTGCTACATGGGCACTGGTCCTGTCTGGGTTTGTGTCAGAGGAACATTGCACTGTAGATACTTCCAGATGCTAAGCCAGGTTTTTCTGGAAGCTCATATCCATGCTCCTCTCCTGCAGGGTTGCTCCTAGCTAAATTGCAATTCATCTTTAGGACTTGGTTTCTTAATTACCCAGACTGGCCTAAGAAGTAGTTTTAATATAAAGAAGTCTGTCAGCCTCTCTGTCTCAGAAGAGAGTTGCCTGTTTCTTGAAAATCAGCGTTCTAAAAGAAGAAAGTTGGCAGACTTGGAATCTGCTATCCAGGTGCTTGCTCCTCAGATTTTTATTTGGAGGAAATTAATGCCTTTCTATGAAGTTATCAAGAAAAATAATGTGGGGCAGGACAAGTGCTGCAGTCAGAGAGGAAATGGAATTCTTTAAAATTTCATCATGTGTCAGGTGCTTTTTTGGCAGGAGTGTGTAACATAATTGTGGCTTTAAAAAGTGAGCTCAGTGGATATGTGATTAAGGAGGTGAATGTTCCAGAAACTCTGCATACATGAGCAGAGCTGCCTGATGGCTTCCCTCCCTGCCAGACCCTCACTGTCTTGCTGGCACTGCTCTCTCTATGGACTCAACAGTGTGGCTCCAGGGGAAACTAAATTACTTGGAACTTATCAAGAGGTTGCTTGGTTACTTAATCATTATAATGGCTTGCTGGTCATTTCCTCCAGCCCGTGGTTTTTGTGTGTGTGTGTGTGTGTGTGTGTGTGTGTGTGTGTGTGTGTGTGTTTTACAGACTCAAACAATGATAAGCACATTGATTATAATTGATTATAATAGACTTCCCATTGGCATAAAAGTGCTGAACACCACGGGTCTCAGGATGTGCACCTCCTAGTAGCAGTACAGGATCTACAGCTGAAACCACCTGCTTGCAGAGAAAGGGAATTTTTCTAGTGTACACACTCAGTAATCACTTGCCTGTGGCTGTTCACTGAATGAATATAAACCCATCCCTTTGAGAGCACTTGCATTTAATTTTGCATTTAATTTGCAGAATAGAAGCTGTTTAGTTACATTATCTGTCACTGCTGGTGTGCATGACAGGGACTGTAATTTTACTGTCCTCAGTTTGAAAACAACTGTTTGGGCCAGTCAGTGCTAGACACTGATTTCTAAGCAACTTTGGAAACAGCATTTCTTCCTCTCATGTCATCTGGTCAAGGCTGATTTACAATTATGCTTTCAGTGAGTGAACAAGAGGGAATTATATTTTCTTCCTCTAGTCTAAGCAATATCTTTTCCTCATTGCTAAGGAAATTCCATCATGGTGGCAATATCTCTTTGAAGTGTTACAATCCCTCAGCTAATACTTAGCACTTATCTCATGCATTTGTGTTTGTAGATTTCCAAAGAGGCAAAATATTTTCACGTCTGTAAATGAGACTGGCAAAGACCTAGCTTGGAGTGAAGTGATTTGTGCTGGAAAGAAAACACACTCTTCCTGATGTTTATGCAGTTACCATCTCCTCCAGCTCATTGTGAATTGCAGCTCAGCTCCTGAGTGGATTAAAGTGGCTGAAGCTCAGCACCTCAGAGGGTAGCAACATTTAATGGAAACAAGCTTTGCACATAGGCACAAAACTAAATCTTACATGTAAGTAATACATAAGGTTTACACATCAAGACAATTAGGAAATAAATTGAGAACTTGAGGAACACATGTAGTCTCTCAACATGCTTGAGCTATGATCACAGAAACAATGCCCACACATGAACTGCCCCAGTTAAAGTGTTCCCAGGGGCTGCCCCAGCTCCTGTCCTGTCCTGTCCTGTCCTGTCCTGTCCTGTCCTGTCCTGTCCTCTCCTCTCCTCTCCTCTCCTCTCCTCTCCTCTCCTCTCCTCTCCTCACTTGCCATCTTTCCCACTTGGTGTAGCAATGGAAATGGTCATTTTGCTTCTTACTCCCTAGCTGAGGAATCTCCAGAGCTTGGGTGAGCAGGTCATTGCCAGGGAATTATTCCTGAGGGAATGAGGCTGAGGGCATCATAACAGGCAAGTACAACACAGCCAGGGCCACCTTCTTGTTTCAACTATTGCATGTGATATCATCATCAGTCTGCAAATCACTGTGGCTTCTGCTCCTTTATGTCCATTTAATCTAATTGTCTAAACCAGAGGAAAACTATGCTTAGAAGTAGATAAGAGGATTTAATGCTCTCCACTGATAGTGTTGTAAAAAAAGCCAAATTCTCATCTGTCCCTGGGTGAAATATGATGCCCATTGATGTGTTCCACTATGGAACAACTTCCTTATTCTTTGAGCTAGTTAGAAGAACATGCTGTGTTTGCTTTTCTTTTGAAAAAGGCAGGATAAGAGAAAGAATGCACTTCATGCCCATTCCCAATGCTGGCAAAGCATCTTGCTAGTTTAGATTTTGCACAATAAAACAGGCATTATTGAGGTCTAGACCTCTGGCCTTGGAGGTGGGAACCTGACCCACTGTGCCTTGATCCCATTAAACCTTCATTTTAATAAATTCTTGCAGTAATAACACAAATTAGGCACACCATCTTTTCTGAAAAGTATAGGATTAGCTGGGGGAAAAAAAGATTATCAACTGAAAGTCATGAATGAGCTTTGTAATGAATAATTTTAAACTGTTCAGGGAAGTTGCAAGAATTATTGTTTCAGATTAGGTCTACGGCAAGTAGTTATCAACACTAGGATTGTTAATGCCTATTGGACCTATGCAGCAAGAGGCCTGTGTATGCAGAAGAAAACATGCCCTTTACATTTCCTAGTTATACAGAAGCAGTATTTTGTGGAAGAGTTCATCTTATTAAAGATTGTATTTGATGGAGTATTTCACATCACTTATCAGAGCTCATTTGGCAGAAAATCTGCAGTTTCAGGTACTGAAGGCAAATAGCTCCTGGCTGATGCTATTAATATTGATTCTTCTGGTGTGTTCCTTTGAAGAGAAAGCCTTGAATCCTGGGAACAGATGGTGGCAAGCTCTTCACCAGTTCAGATGGGTCCTAGGCCTGACTCCAGGTTAAGGGAACCAGCCCTTTTCTGTTTCTTTGTTTCTTAAATGTAAAATGGGACAAATTCTGTGCAGGAGAGAATCAGTGCTGTGCTCATACCAGCAGGAAATGCCTGTTTTCTTCTCAGTTAAATCCACCCAGCTGAGGCCCTTCTTGGGGGATTCTCACAGAGCTCCTGTGGCACGCAGATGGCTGAGGTGCAAAATCTCTCAACCCTGGGGTCTCTGCTTTCTGGCCAGTCATGCAAAGGCACTGCAGACACATCTTCAGGTGCAGGAAACAGGCCAGTCCATTTTTCTGTCACTGCCAAGACTGGGGTTTTGTGTGCATGCAGGTGGAATTGCAGTCTACCTGCCCAAAATCATATGGTCCTTCTTTTTTCCACTATCACATGTGTTCTCTAGACATTTGTATTTCTATATAAATACAGTTCAGTTTCTTTCATTAACACAGACCTTGAAAGCCAAAGCAGTAACTAGGAATAAGTCACACTTTATTTTTCACCTCAGATGACACCTGCAGACCCTGCCCTTCCTGGGTAAGAGGCAGGAAGTCTTCAGAACCCAACACACCAGCCACATACTCATCTGCTCTGCACGCTATTAGTATGTGACTTTCCCAAAACCATTTTTTTATGGCAGTTTAGTGCAGGGACATGGGGAGGGTCTGGCTGTAGGCTGCAAGCAGCAGCCTTGAGATGAGTTGGCCCAGAGTATTGAGGTTTGGGATGGTGTTCTTAGCAGTCTTGCAACCTCACCTCTGGGTTACGAAAGGTTTTGCACAGTAACTTGTCATAGGTGCTGGCATCAGATGTGCTGATATTCACACAGATAATATACCACATGTAAAAGCAGGTCCTTCACCAGATGTACTCCTTTTGTAACCAGCTCATCTTTACTGCTTTTCCCAAGCATGGGTTTGGCCTCTCAAAGCAGTTTTGTTTCAGTACCATGCTGTTCTCTGACTAGACCTTGTAATTTAGCAGCATCAAATGGCTGATGCCTTAATGGGGCCATTTTCTGATTTTTATTATTGCTGCCTCTTCATTTGTTCCTGACAGCAGCAAAGGTGCTTCCCTCATGTGTTTCCCCTGACAGATCAAGAGATCAGACCCTCAACAAGTGATGGCAACACATCTTTTACGTGTTCCCGTATGATGCTTCTCACAATATTCTGTGAAGGAATTGCTGTTTCTGTTCTGACCAGGATAGCCTAATTTGCTGCAGCAGGCCACTGCCATTGCCTAAAATGGTGAGGTGGCTGCTGGCAATTTGATGGGCAGGAACACAGAACTGCAGACCAGGGTCTGCACTAGGCTTCCTTTCCTGTTATTTCACAGGGATACAAAGCAGGAATAAAATCTCAGGGGAGTGAGCCCAGTGCTATCAAAGCTCCAAGCGCCCAGACCACTCTGGAGGAAACTTTTTGGGTAGTACAACCTCTCTCAGGAGGCTCTTGTGTCAGGTGCAGGTGCCAGAGCAGTCTGCAGTGCAGAGGTTGCTGCCACAGTCCCTCCCAGCCCCACAGTTTGTGGTTTTTCAGGTTTGCTGGCAGCAAGGGAGGAAATGCTCTTGCTGCTCTGCCTGCTGCTTCCCCAGAGCTTGCAGACCTGGTCCTCAGACATAAAAAATTATGTGTGCTTCAGACAGCATGTTAGGATCTGGGTCCTCCAAAACTGGCTGAAGGATCACCCCAGGGCCTTGGCAGCTGCTTCTGCTGCACAAGGGCTGTTTCAGCTCCTGGTAGTTCTCTCTCAGCAGCACTGGTATTTGTCAGAGACATGCCAATGGGAGTTCATGGTCACAGGAGGAGAGCTTGTATTTCCAGTAGCTTCCCTCTGTGAGATGAAACTGGTCTTGTCAAGCAGGGAGGGGTGGAGAGTGTGGCACAGTCCCTTTTGGGAGCCAGCAGCATCTGCTCCTGAGCTCCTAGGATGCAATGTGTCAGGAAGGGCAGGAGGAGGACTGGACAGAACTTGAGTTTTATTTTGTTGACTGTCCCAGTCATACTGAGGAAACCTGGCCCTTTTGTGACAAGTGATGACTTTATTCTGCCCTGGCAGAAGAATTTGGTCATTATTTTTATCTAACAGTGTGAGGAGCACTGTGAGGTCTGGGACAAAATGAATCTTCAAGCTGGCCTGTCTCATGGCAGCAGTAAGAGACAGTGTCACAAATCAGAGGCAATAAAGGATGCTTTCCACAAAAGTGCTGTTGTGAGGGGTGGGCAGAGACCTTTCTGAGCTGGAAATGAACACCTGCAGCTGATGGGGTGGAGGAAAGGGAGGGGGCAGGTCATTTGACTAACATGGTATCTTGCACTGAGCAGGTTGCTTCCACAGGGGTACTATTTGCCACGATCACTAGGCTTTACCATAATCTTCCTGTAGGAATGAATGAGTATGTTTATGCTAAGATGCTTAGCATATTCTAGCAGCTCTTTATAAAGATCATTATCTATAATTAGGTAAGTGTGTTTAACTGTTATTGCTCTTGTGCTAAAAATTGCTGCAAATGGAACTGAGGAGGGAGAGGATTCTAATTTAGACATCAGATAATTGGATCTAATTTGCTTATGAGAACTACTAGTTGTGGCTGCTTGAAACAGTAAGTCCTAAGCTCAGAAATAAAATGCTTTTCTAAAAGCATTTAGTGCCACTGTTCATATTTGTGTCAATATTTCCACTAGAGATGTGGTTTTGTTACTGAAACTTAGCGTATGAAAATATCAGTCAGTGCACTGCTGAATGTGATAGTCCTGATTTTGCCTTTTCTCACAGACATCTGAAATGAGAAACAGGCTGCCATTTCCTAAACTTTAGTCAGTTCTGCTGAACTATGCTGCAGTTCATCAGTCCTGTTCCCACCATCAGATTCCCAGGCAGGGTTTAGAGGTACATGTGCTGTTCCTGTGGTCACAAGTGTGGTAGTGATGGATTCAGATGTAACTAATAAAGGTGTCTGTGAAGCTAACACTGTTCCCTAAAGGATGAGCTTCACCTCTTTGCACAAGCCTGGCCCAGGTCTAGATTTCACCATCAGTTTTGTGGAAGTCTGTGCTGTGTTTCAATGCTTTTGGAAAGGAATTTCTAAGTGAATGTAACCCTCCCCACTCTCATCTGCTGCTCTGCACTGGTACCCAGCTGCCCTTACATTTCCTGAGCCTGCTCTGGACCAGCCCTGTTCCTGGGTGGGGTGGCTGCCCTGAGTGCAGAGTGCTTGTGGTACAGTGAGTGTGATGGAGAGTACTCAGGTCTGTGTGGACTGTGAGCTTCAGTGCAGCTCAAATTTACTCAAATTGACATCTCCAGAGAGTCAACACTGCCCTTACTCTCCCTCTGTCCCAGCTTTGTGGCCTCTTCAGTACCTTCTGGAGGATCCTGATATATTTTCACTTCCAGAAAAAATGGACCCAGCTCCCATGATTTTAAAGCAATTATTTCTAAATACCTGTACTGCATTCTCACTTTTGTCACTGCAAATTTAAGGTTTTTCATGCTTTCTGTTTTACTGTGGCCAGTCTGGAGATGGAAATTGACTGCTTGTCTTAGTTGAGATGTGAAATAAATAAAAAATTAGCTATGCTGCTTATACAGAGCTGTTGGTGTGCAATACTTGGGGGTCAATGTTACCATCTGAGTGTAAGGATTGAATAGTTGTACAGTTTCTTGGGTGCCTTTGTTGGAGCCCAGGTGCTGGAGCACGTAGGCAGGAGAGGTGATGGCTTCATGGAGAAGCCAGCAGTAGGTGCCAGTGGCCCCCAGAGACAGGGGGCCTGCTGCAGACTGAATCCTCTGCAGAAAGAATGGAACCCTGACAGTCAAAAGCTTCCTCCATCAGGTTCAAATTCTTCTCCTTGCTAGCAAGGTGAATCTGTGGAGAATTATGGTGTGAGGCTTTCTTAATCTCAGTTTTTGAATGCTGCAGAAATGAGTTATGAGGAGGATCTGATTCTCAGTCTCTTGTACCTCAGATGGAAACTCTCTTGAGCAGATAATAAAGCCAATTACCAGTTGACATGGATAAGGGAAGAAGTGAAGTAGCTCTAGCCAGAAGCACACCCCAGAATATCTGAAAGCTTAAGAGGAGATGAATCAGGTAGAATAATCTCCAGATTCTTTCTTCGTTACCAGGTAAGTAACCACGGAGATTTATGTGCAAATATAGTTTCTAAATTACTGCTTTCTGAGAAAATTATGCAACAGTCTGATGAGAATATATTCTGGATGCATGTTTTTGCTGTCTTTTCCCCACCCAATGAATTTTAAATCCTTTATCTAATTTCAATCAAATTAAGAAAATGGAAAGAAATCTCAAAGATGCCATATTCCTCCAATGGTCCTTAACATTGTATAGTCTGGAGATGATGTGTGGCTCCTAGAGCCATTTGTTTGCTGCACGAGGACAGACTGATAGGCTCAGTACTAGTCATGAGAGAGCAACTGGGCAGCTGGAGTGTGGGAATGCTAAGTGGCCAGGAGACACATGCTGCTGATCCATCCAGACTTTTAGGCTATGTCTGTCCTGTTATTACTGTGTTGATGTTTTATCTTGTGGAATTCCACAAAAGAGATCCCAGATGTGAAGAAATAGAAATGCTATGTGGATGCAAGAGGACCAAGATGCAGAGTAAGCACAGAAGCAGAGCTATTAGGTAATGAAAGCAACCCTTGTATGTTTTAAGCACCATCTCTTTCCTTTGTGTCTTTGATAGCTTTAGTGAATCCCACCCTGGCTGGTTTCCAGGATCTCTTTCTTTGGATAATCCATGCTCCCTGGGAATTGCATGCACTTGGGGACAAGGATTCCACTGTGGAGTGGGGTGCTGTGGGGTCAGACATTGCAAAAAGAAGAGCTGAGTATTTTTGAGGACTTTGAGTGTATTTGAGGACATTCACCAAGTTAATAGTGGAATGAAGGATGTAAACCCAAACATTTAACCTAGAAAAGATGCTGCACACTCTCTTTCTTTTGTGTAGCAATGATTTTGTTATGAGACTTAACACCCTGATTATGTGTGGCTGTGGCAGGGGTTGCTTTGTCAGCCAGCCTGAGTTATTGCAACCTAACAGAGAAATGACTGAAGAACAAGATGACAGTCTACTCTAGAACCACTGTGTGTTACCATCACCTGTGGAGAAGAGAGATACAACTGAGTATCCTTCTGCAGTAGTCATTGTTGGCTTATTGACTTGATTATTCTCCTTGGATATGTATTCACTCAACAGATCACAGCAACCCCAAAGAGATTAATTACATGTATTTTTAAATTCCCTAAGTGCACATTTGCATAACTAGCATTTTTAAATATTCATAAATACATATTTGCTTGATAGATTGTAGCAGCATCATTTGCAGCTTCAAAAGGGACCTTCACTTAATCAAACCAGAAATGTTAATCATTTCTCCAGGCTCAGACATATGATCAGCATATTGTAGCACAATAAATATATTGAGTATCAGCTGGGGCACAGTGACTGAGTGCATGCTCCAACCCTTTGGCACATGGGAGGAAATCTGAACAGCTTAGCCCCCTATTACTGTGGTTTAGGCAGGCCCTCTTTGCATTTGCTGCAGACAGAAACCCATACATAGCTGCCATGCATCAGCTCATTTGGCTTAAATGAGTCCTGCACACTTGCTGGCTCCTGTTTCCCAGTGACAGGAGCCTTGCAGGCAGGCCACTGTGGATATTCCCAGAAAGGCTGTGTGCTCACATGGCTCTCCATGGCCTTGGCCCCACAGGGTATGTCCATAGTGTTAAAGAGAAAAGGCCAGGAAAGAATTGTGGGCACTGGGGCCATGATTGACTCTTCAGCTTGACTTATTGCCAGGCTCTCTTTTGAAATCTGTGAGTGAGCCCAAGACACAGTCCCAGCAGAGTCCTGGGAGCAGCTCCTGTTGTCCCCCAGGAGGGCAGCATGCCCTTGCCCTGCACAGTCACTCTGTGCTCCCAGAGGGCTGTGTGTCCTCAGCCGTGCCCACACACCTCTTGTCACACCAGGAGTATGCAGCAGGGGCCCTCTCATAGTGCCACAGCACTATACCTGGGCTAGAGCCAAATCCTCACTACTTAAGGAATTTTCATTTAAGAAATGTATGAAAATTAATAATAATCACTGGAGCAGGCTCCCCAGAGAAGTCATCATGGCACCAAGCCTGTGAAGAGTTCATGGACCATCCAGAAAATGCTTTTAGTCATATGGTTTAGCTTTAGGTAGTCCTGGTATGATCAAGGAATTCAATCCTTAGGGGTCCTTTCCAAGCTGAAATACTTCATGATTGTATGAGTCTGATGCTGTTGTAGGGGACCCCAGTGGAAGAGATCTGGGGCCATGAGCTGTATAACAGAGCCCCTCTGCCATCCAGGGATAACCCCACAGCACTGTGAGTGTGGGCTGGTCAGCACATCCCACACCTGCAGTGTGCAGGCAGAGCTGCTGCTGCCAATAGCAGCTGGTGTGTCAAACACTGAACTGCAGCTCCTCATTCCCCACTCAGTCTGGCTGGATGCTAATCCAGCATCCTGATCACCTCCAACTCAAGAGAAAAAGGAGTGTAATTTTTATTCATGCAAGCAGATAGTGACCAGGTGTTATAAGAGATGCTTCTCCCCCTCTGCCTTTTCTTTTTCATTCTTTGCAGTATCAAAGCAAGAAACCTCAAAGCAGGGTGACAAGGAAGTCAACTCCTGGGTCTGCCTGTGAGGTGGTGAGTGAGATGTGAAGGGTAGTCCCTCGGCAAGTAACTGAAAAGGAGAAAGAGAGGACAGCTGTTCCCACCAGCTGAGTTTGAGCTCAAGTTCAAGAAAAGAAGAGCATGAATTCATAACAAACCAGAAATGTCAAAGTTGGCATTCACACATTGCAGCTCATATCTGCAATGGTGCAGGAGGTGCAAGGAGGTGCAGGAAGTGGGACTATGAGAAAAGATTAAGAAATGCCTCTCGTGATGTGGGTCTGGTGGGAGCAGGGTACAGGGGAAAGGCGGAGGGACAGTGGGTTTGGGAGAGGGAAGAAGTAACCCAGAAAGAGGGAAGGAGGATGATATGGTTCCCATGCATCTGCATCCCTGAGCTCACAGAGGTCTCTGGTGTCTGGGCTGTTGGTCCCATATCCACAGGTGCACTTTGGGGTCAGTAGTGACTGAGTGCTCCCAAATCTGCTGTGCTGCCCTGTCTGTGGGCTACAGAACATCCTGAGTAGCTGCCAGGATACCATGGCTGCTTGTGGGCTGTTTGTTTGCCTAGGAGGAGAGAGGCCATGAAAGGGGAACCAGTGACCTGAGCTTTTGCGTGATCCCTCCTCATCGGACCACATCCCTGTAGCCCTGTTCTGCCGAGTCAGTGTGGGACACGTGCATTTTGGTTTTCTGCTGGGTGATATTGCATAAACTGGGACATCTACACCCAATCAGATCCTCCCTGGCCTGGTGAGTGGGAAGCAAGGCTTTGAAGGCAAAGCCTGCTTGGCAGATTGCCCCAAAGCTGACCTTATGTCCCAATGCTCGTATTTTGAAATATTTTCATAACATCGCATCTTAGCAGAAGCGATTTCCTGACCTTAATCCTTCAGGGCAAACTCAGTCTGAGCTGTTTGGGGCTCAGTAGTTGATGGTTGACTGTCTTATTGAGAATTATTGTGGTTTGGTTCATTGTGAATAAGAGCCAAAGTGCAATTACAAGTATATAATTTTATTTAAAAATGCATACGCCTTTGTGACTGGATACCAGCCTCCACCCATTAGACCATCGCCTGCAGTCAGTCATTTATTTTGGAAACACACAAATTCTGGCCAATCACAACAACAGTTTGATCACTGAGGAATAAAAATTTTTATATTACCTAAAAGCCAATCTTAGCTTGAATATCATTTTGCCAGGAACCTACTGTCCTTTCAAACTTCTCAGCAGGGAATGGTGGAAGATCCTGACACATCAAACGTTTGGAGGTTTTTTTGTATTTCATCGCTGATAGATCCTTTTCAGAAGGATAAAGCCACCTCTATTTGTGATTGCAATGGTAAAGATAAACTACCCCTGCAGTTTTGGTTGAGCCAAGATTACGATGGCAATGAATGTTTAATATGAATCCCTGCTTCAAGGGTACCAGAACAAGCCCCTTACATCAAACAGCAAAGCAGTCTCACATGGAACAAGTTTATCTGACCTGCCTTCATTGAGAAGCAAAGGGAGAATGGAATAATGAAGTGGATTTTTGCATTGTACAGATTTGGTATCTGCAGGAGAGGAATCTGGAGGCTGAGAGTTACCAGACCCATGAATTAATCTTTGAGTTCCCACTTGTCTGGCTTCCCTTTGGATGTACTTTTTATAATTTGGATATATTTTAACCCATAAGAGATCATAGAGCCCTGACCTACCTCAAAGTGTCAGACCTGCAGATGGGATGGTTTTCACTAAGAATTTGGGAAAATAATGTTAATTGTTCAACATACCCTTTTGGGAAATTATGACTTTTTTTGGCTACTTTGAACCCTCCAAAATTCCTGCCTGATCAGATTTATTTTTATCATTAGCAAGTAATCATGGCACGACATGAAAGTGTGCATACTTATTCTTTCTAAACTGAGTTATTAACTAACGCATATTAGGAAAATGCATGTCTCTGCATGACCTCATGGTGGGAAAAGAGAGACAGACAACTTGTGTAATTTCTTTTTCTTCTTTTGCCAGGCAGTACAAGGGCAATTTTTGCTGTTACATGGAAAACAGACCAATTGATAGCTATATATTAATAATATTATATTTAGCTGGATTTTTCAATCAATAAAATTAAGTATGTCTGTCAAAACATAATTTCTAGTTCTGCTCATCACCGAGAAACTGAATCTCATTACAGTGTACATATTGGTAATACAACACTTAGCTTAATTACTAGTCATGCCCAAACTAAGATTAAAGAATTCTTATAATTTTTTTTTTCTTATAGACTTAATTGTTTGGGCAAATATATCATGGAGAGGAGAGGACCCTCTGCTTTCCCTACATTCACATCTTGTTTCTACTCCTTTTACTGCTTTGGAGAGGTGGCTGTTGTGGGATAATGGCTGGAGATGACAGGTGAGGCGCTCCCAGACCTCGGAGCCTGAGCAGGGAAAGCCCTCTGGCTCAGTCAGGTGCTTGCTCCCCAGCCAGGCAGGGGCAGCTCCTCCAGGGCTGCAGGATGGAGTGGGTCTCCTGCTTCCTCCCAGTCCACGCTGCCCCAGGGCAGGAGGGCAGTGTCCTTCTGGCAGCCCCTCCCTGAGGTAAACACCAGAGACTCTGCAGCCGAAAATATCAGCCTCAGGTTGGGGACAGTGAAAGAGAGGTAGCCTGACATGCGACTGAAAAGCCACAGGCTGAGCCATAATCGACCCTGCTTGCTGTTGGTAGGCTGGGAGGGCTGAGTTTAAAGGATTAGGGGGTGCTGCCACAGCCTTTCCAGCACACAAGCCTCAGTGCTGCAAAATGACAGGGAATCTGGGGTGCAGACAACCCTAAGCCTTTTGAAATGATCATGTCTGCAATGTGTGAACACTAACAATATACTGACTAAGTTCCTACTGCCAGAAAATGAGAGGTTTGATTTAAAATCTGGGATGCATTATTTTGGGACAGTCTTGATTTCGGCTTTTTAGGCCCTTGGTTCTCGGTGAGGAATCCACAGGGAGAGACACATGCAGACATGCCTGTGTGCACAAACACAAAGAGAGCCAGACAGCAGACATTCAGCTTGGTATATTCAGTTTTGCTCTAGGACCTACCTTGCTGACATATTCTAATCCCAGCTACAGAAATGAACTGATCACTTGGCCTGCCAAGATGGGAACTCTATGACCAGAATCAGACAGGGTTCCTCTGGATGCTCCATGCCTTTGTGGTTACAGCTGTCCTGTAGGGGAAGTGGTCTGAGATGCCCTCAGACTGGAGGAGGGCTTGGCATGGGGTTCTGGTGACCGCAGGGAATACTCTGGTTTCTTGCACTGCCTTTTTTCAACTGAGCCTAGAGGAGACAGAATTCCTGTGTGGTCCCTGTCACAGAGAATCTAAAAGGGATGAAAACCCCTTTCTGTGCTCTGGGGTCAAGCGCTGAACTTTCTCAGAGGTTATTTCTTAGAAAAACATACAGGCCTCTCTGCTCTTTCATAGGTTCACAAGCCCCCGAGATACCCACATTGCACAAGACGTGAAGTTGCCCCGTTGGCATTCCACCAAAGGAAATATCTAATGTAGGAATCTGGATGCTCCAAATTTCTGCAATGGTGGAAGAATGAGCTCTCTGAGAGCAACATAGGGCCTGAGTGGACTGGAAATATTTATCTCCTTCCACTGACTAATGAGGTGACCAAGGGTGAAGAGCCTCTTCAATCACATGCCTGAGTCAGAGGGGTGAATTCATGCACAAATCCCCTGGAAGTCCAGAATGGGACCACTGAAAACCACTCCAGTGTTCATCTGTTCTCACATCTGTAGTGTTTCATGTGCCATCTGTTTCATTCTAAGGGTTCTCGGATTTTCTTTTACATCATAGCCTCTGCACGTGTTTGAGCCTCCACACAAGCACAGAGCCTGCAGATATTCTTGCCAGATAATGGAAGTAAAAAAAGGAGGTGGCTCAGCCATCATTTGGATGGGGACCAAGTGAATGATAGGAACTGAATAGAATAAAATTTTAATGGAGGGTTTGTGATTGCGACTTGGAGTTTCTGCTTGGCTTTTTTTTTGTATTTCTTTTTCTTTTTTAACTCTCATTATCTGGTTACCATGGAAAGCTTTTTCAATAGAGCAGGAGAACAGCTTCAATATTTTTCTTAAAAAATTTAATGAAGAAATAAGATTCATCTCTGTTTCTTTCTTTTTAAAGTCAAGAATCTCAGGCACAGAAAATTGAACTAGCCAAAATGGATTGGTTTCTCCTGGCCTCCATTTTCCTTCTTGAAATGTGGAGAGTAAATAAGAGCTGCTAGCCATAACACCATTAAAAATGCCCTTTCTCTTGTGTCATTAAACAACTGCTCTTTCTCTTTTTTTTTTTTTTTTTTTTCTTTAAAACAGGCATGTATGAAGTAAGCACGCATTCATGAGGCTATCTGTAACTAAAGAGGTTTGATTATGTTGCAGGGAGTGCCAGTTTAAATTGCAAACTCAGTGGGCCTTCTTGGAAGCTTCTTCTTTTTGCTCATTGGCAAAACTACTTGGAATATATATTTGGCCTAATCCAGCCTAATCTGATCTTTCACAATGCCATCTGGATCTCATCACAGGCTGGATGTTTTCAGTATTTGATCCAAGCAATTTTTTCCCCCCTTAATGTCTATTCTTTAAGAATTAAATATTTTGGAGAAGTGTAGTTCCCAGTTCATTCTTATTCATTGTGTGGAAGATATCCAGGAGCAGCCACTGAGATATTTATTGCCACTAAGGAGCCAATGGCTAATTGAATCTGAATCGGTTGCTATCAGTTATTGTCTTGGGAGTGGCTCAAAAACATTTCTGTATCTTTCAAGGATGGCATATTCCTTACCAAATGTTAAGCCTGAGTAAGCACCTGGTGGATTTGGATGACAGCACAGCGTTATCTCAAAGCATTTCTCAGTGACTGATATGTCTTCCAGTAGATGATCCTACTTTCTGGGAAGAAAAACTTTCTAATGATAAGGGTAGTTATGCTCTGGCACAGGTTGCCTAGGGAAATGATGAAATCTCCATCACTGGAGGTTTTTAAAAACCGGTTAGACGAGCAGCTGCCAAGAACTGTTGATGTATAGTCAATTCTGCCTTTGGGCACTACTAGATGACCTCCTGAAAGCCTTCTAAATATTTTGATCACTGATCTTATAGCTGAACAATGAATCAATCAACAAGAAATTACAACCAGGGAATTGGAACCAATATTTTGCTTGTGTAAGGATTAAAAGAACAAATAGAATAAAGAAGCACACTTTGTATATGATGCTCCATTAAAAAAAAAAAAATCTGAATCATTAGAGAGACATCTGCAAAGATACAGACCTAGGAATTTAGGTGTGAATGTGGAATTCCAGAAAAAGCAATCAAAAAAACCAACTAGAGAAAGCCCAGTTACTGTCAAGAGATATCATTTATAGGGCTTAAGGGAGAGATGTATAATTGGAGAATGTGTTTTAAGATAGTCTGTTGAAGTATATTTAAGTTACCACTTTCCTTCACCTCTTACCCAGACCTTGCAGATATAGAGGGCTTTGTGTTCCACAGCTTTAGACCCATAATTTAAGGCAGAGCTTGATGGAGACAGAGATTTATCTCACATCTTCCTATATAGGAGCCCCTTATTCAAAATATGTGAAAGAAAGAAAACATTTTATTGCAAGCTCTGACAACTTAAAGGCACAAAAGTGTGATCTTGAATAATAGAGCAGAGACTGTTTATGTGGCAGGTCAGGGTTGGGACATATGGGTAAAAAATGTAAAGACAAGACAAAGTGAATTTATTTAGTAAATACCACAGTTTGTGTTGTGTGTGTATTACATGTGTCTTCACAGTTCAGGAGGAAATTTTGTTTGGTTTTTAATTTTTGGTAGCTGCTGCTGTTGCTTGTTTTGTGTGAAGGACACAACAGTAGAATGCTGAACAGATGTATGGGTGACAGGGTGGCTGCAGCCAAGCAAACCAGAATAGGGATGAAATTCAATGTCTGCGGCTGGAAAACTAAGATGGCAAAACTCCATGAGGAGAGAAAGGCAAAGTCTGACTTCTTTCAAGTATCTTCACATGTTCACTGAGGGGATCTGCATGGTTAATGCAAGGTAGTCCATGATAGCTGTATGTTTCTGTTCAGTTACTAGGTATGTTTTGGCATGCAGAAAGATTTCTTTCTCGTTCTGACTGTAGGATATATTTATGTTGGGCACAATGTCTGCTCACCTGCAGCCACAGCCTGAGCTACAGCATCCCTTAGGAATCTGATGGAAGTCCAGATGCACCATTGCTTGTTTTAGACAGCAGATATTGGCCTGTGAGACTTCTCTACCTCTTTCATCCTTGCTGCTGTTGACTTTTTTTTTTTTTTTTGACAAGCAGAAAAGATTTGAACAAAGTACCTGATCCTAGTTCTGATAGGAGCATGGTCTCATTGCCATGGACAAAATTCTCTCTTTTAGCATCATTGAGATTATAGTGTCTCACTGCCTAGATTCTTTATTCTTTTTCATATCACTGCTTTCTTTTTTTGGTATAAATATCAGATTTTTTTTAAATCTAAAAGGCCTAATTTTAAGGGGTCCAATTAATTACCCAACTAAAGGTATAAAACTTTGTTTATAATTTAAAAGTGAAATAAGAAGTAGAAGCAAAAATGAAGTTATTATTTCTGTTATTGGTTGGATCTGGGCCCAGAGCCCTGGCTGGCCTGTGTGAACAGGACATCTGTTTCACTTAGCAGGTAAATTTTTAGTCTTGAATAAGGTGGTGGTCCTATTACTTTTGGTTTCACTCAGCAGGTATAATTGCACATCTATAAAGCAGGACAGCAATTCTCAGTCAGGTTTTCTTTTTTCCTCTCCATAGCTTTCAATTGTAAAAATGAAACAACCACAAGTTTATTTAAATTCACTAATAGTTTAATTGGATTATTTCCATTTCAATAATTTGTCTTTCTTTCTCTTACCTGCCTCCAGACCTCATCTTCTCAGAAACCTGACCTCTACTCTGCCTCACTAACCCCTCCTCCAAACTTTCTACCTTTCTGTGAGTACAGCAGTCAGCAGTGTCTGTACACACTGCCTTCTGCTGCAGTGATCCTGGCAAATTCCTGTGTGGGTCTTGCTCCAGATCCCACAGAAGGGTGGGACACTGGACTTGTACATGGTCTGGATGTAGCATTCACACTGTGCTTGACTCTGGTTCCCCGAGGCTCAGCTAATCCTAAGGGCAGTGAACTGGGAGGAGCTGTTGAATCCCTCAAAGAAAGGCCCTGCAGAGAGACGCTGACCATTTAGAGGGCTGAGCAATCACCAACCATATAAATTTTAACAGGAAAAGTGCTGGATTCAGCAGCTGAACGGGCACACCTGGATGTATGGACAGACTGGGGATTGAGAGCCTGGAGAGAAGCACTGAGGAAAGGGACCTGGGGGTGCTGCTTGGTGACAAGCTGAACAGAGCTATCAGTGCCCTGGCAGCCAGGAGGGCCAGCCCTGTCCTGGGGTGCATCAGGCACAGCACGGCCAGCCAGGAAAGGGAGGGGATTGCCCTGCTCTGCTCTGAGCTGGGGCTACCTCACCTTTAGTGCTGATTTATGCACCACAATGTAAAAAAGACATTAAGCTATTTGAGAGTGTCCAAATAAGTGCAATAAGGATGGTGAGGCAGCTGTATGAGGAGCAGTTGAGCTCACTTGGTGTGTTCAGCCTGGAGATGAAGAGACTGAGGGGAGAGCTCATCCCAGGCTGCAGCTTCCTTGTCAGGGGAAGAGGAGGGGCAGGCACTGATCTCTTCTCTGGGGTGACCAGTGACAGGACCTTCAGCATTGGTCTGAAGCTGTGTCAGGGGATGCTCAAGTTTGGAATCAGGAAAAGGTTTTTCACCCAGAGAGTTGTCAGGGACTGGAACAGGCTCCACATAGAAGTGGTCCCTGTTAGCACCAGCCCTAACAGGGTTCAAGAAGCATTTGGACAATGCTCAGGCACACAGTGTGACTCTTGGGGTTGGTCCTGTGCAGAGCCAAGAGATGGACTTCAATGATCCTTGTGGGTCCCCTTCCAGCTCATTCTGTGATTCTATGAATGATCCTCAGGGGTCTGTTAGAAAGAGGAGAAAAAAGGGTCAGGGGTGAAGTCTTGATAGTCTGCTCTTTTTTCCCTCCTTTTCCATTATGAAGACCTGTGAACAAGAGAATTCTTCACTGTGGTTTTTTGCTTTGACATCTAAGATCCTTGGCCTTCTGTACAGAATACTTAATTTTTTTCTTTGTTGCTTCTCTTCAAGTTGGAGGCACTGAAATTAGCACAATACAGATGACATTGTCAACTTATAGAAATGCTGTTCCAGTAAATAAAAAGAGGGCCACCAACACTTAAGAGAAATATTTTATCAGGTTATTTCCTTCTCTCTTTCTCAGTCTTTATTCAGACCTCCCATTGAGTCACTGAAATCAATATGAGGTAACACTGGGTTTTTCTCTCTTATCCATTCATGTACTTTTATACCTCTGAGGTTGATTGTACAATGAAACCACTCTGATTAGGCCAGGTCTAACTGATTACACAAATCTCAGAACTGTGTAGCAGCAGGCCTGATGGGAATTTAGCTAATTAGTGACTAAAAGGATGTCAGGGTTTAGCATGAAGTGGATAATCCATCTTAATAAATGGAAGTGAAATGTAATGCAGAAGAAGCATTGTTGCAATGCTGAAAAAATATTTTAGATTCTTCCTTCTTATTTGAGGAGTTTTAAGAGGTAAGACAATGTCACATGTACTCAGTGGCTCATGAGCATGGTGTTGTGATCCTGGCTTCATAGTAGAATAGCTTCCTCTGGCTAGAGACTGCAGTTAGCCTCATGAATCTTTATAATCCATTCGTGTACCAGCATTTTTACATCATTCATCTGGTACGAATACAATTTTTAAAAATGTTAGATTTAGACCAGAAAGATCTTGGGTTTTAAAATAGGAAATTATTCTTCTTATGTGACGGAAATTTGAAGTTCATCATTGTCAAACATGTGGATGTATTTCTACTCAGTTTTATGTCCTGTACAACTTGTTGTATTCAATGTGTGTGTTACTGTTGTAAACAAATGATCTAGTAGTGCAATTTGCAAAGGCCATTAAAATGAAAACAAATGCTTTTACAGGTAATGCATAATTATTACTTTTAATTTACAAGCAGATCTGGGCCATATTTAAGACTTAGATCAATTGGATTACATCTTCCATCTCATCTTCCATATTAAATCCCAGGCTCTAAGAATCAGTTGTACCTTAAACCCATCCCTATAGTTTTAAATAAATCTGCCATTGTCTATTAAGTTCTTGCTGCCTTTCATACTTTATAAATAAATGCAAAGCTTTCCTTTGTGCAGAGCTCTGACACAATCTACTGAACCCTAATAAGGGGATGTTTTGGGGTACCAATAAAGACCTATGGAAGAGAGGACAGTAACAAAAGATCAAGAAGTGAATAGGAATATTAAGGAGCAGAGGGGTAATTGAACTGAAGATTTCAACAGGAGGCAAGAAAAGAAAGCTGGTTGCAACAAGAAACGCCTTGTGTGTGAATGAACGGATAGAGGCAGGAAAGGTGGTTTGTAGCCCTGACACACACACACTTAGAATGGATTTGGTCAGGCACCTAATATTTCTGCCCCTCACTTTTCTATCTGTAAAACATGGATGATAAAACCATTGCAAATTCACCAGGGTTTTTTGGGACTCATTTGGGCTATTTAGAAATAGGATGTGGAAGAAGGAAGAAGGGAAGAAACAACCAAGATGAAACAGAGAGGAAAAAACAAGAGACAATGAAGCTCTGGGAGACTGAACTAAGACAGACCAGAGTAAATCTGGCTGGTTTGACATCTTAATTTTGAAAATTTTCCCCCAAGATGTTCCACATACTCAATGTGGCTGCCTGCAGTGACATCTGCTTTGGAGGGAGAGGAAGGGTGAGGAAGTCAGGGCACTCAACACTTCAGCTTTTTTCTTTACAATACACCAAAGTCTTGTTGAAAGCAGGGATTCTTAGGAGAGCCTCCAGAATGTGGTTGTCCCTCAAAGATGTTATGGATTTAACTATTTGCAGCACTCACTCCTTGTTTCTTTTCACCAACAGCAACCAATGCCAGATATGGTTGTTCCCCTCTATCAACCCCCCGGCTTCCCTTTCAGCTGACACTGAAGATTAGATTCAAGCTCTAAGCTTGTAAAGTCTTTGAGGAAAAGCCTTAATGAGGATCTGATCCTTTTAAACTCTGATCTAATTACTGTTAGTGCAATGTTTCTATTTTGGATGCTGCAAACAGATCAAATTTGCATGTTTGAAGACAGCACTGTTTGGTGGACAAGAAGCAAACCCCACCCTGCAGGTTAAATACATTTTCATACATAAATAAAAACATGAATAGCACCTATGTAAAGCAGCTGGCATAAATTCAGAAGATGTTTGAGAACTGAGACTGGGGAACTACAGGAATACAGAAATATTTTTCTTGCCTTGCTGTAATTTTACTGGTCTAATGGTAGTGGAGGAGATTTGAGGCCACAGTGGTGTAATCTGTTAAGTGTCTCAGTAGGGAATAAGGGCAAAGAGGACTGAAAGCTACGGACCCAGCCATGAAGATTGCTCTGGAGTGCACAGAAGTATTACCCAGAGCACAGCTGAAACCTCATAGGCTCCAGCTTAGTGACAGCAAAGGAAGGTGAGGTTCACTCCTACAAGCCAATACTTAATCTATTTCCAGGGCTCAGTGTTGTGTGTGTTGTTATCATGTGCTTTTATCCCTGCTGGGGTATGATTCCATGTGCTGAGCTCCCGACAGTGCGGATGTTGTTCCTGTCACATGCGCTGGGTGGTTTTGCCCACCGTGGAGCACATGTGTACATATTTCTGTACAATAAGCGCTGACAGAGGAGACAAATCTGAGTTTCAGATATAAATGTGATCAATTCACAGTCTGTGCCTGAAACCCCCATGCTTTTTTCTAGGGGTGGAACAATGTTTCCTGCTTTCCTGGCTGAAAACCTGCCAGTCACTGCGTGGATGCCTGCGCTGCTGTTTGGCTTGGCTGGCAGCCTTCAGAGTGTGAAATGCTACCACTGACAAGCCAGGTGTGAAGTAAATTTGCCATGTACTGCTTAATGGGGTGTTACTGTAACTTCAAACCCTCAAGGTGACCACTTCTAGGTTAACACCCTTCAGTAACTAACCGAAAGACAAACAGTAAGTAGGAGAAATGTTAAAATGCTATTATGAGCCATGGTTTTGTCCAATTAGCAGACTCTGCTTTAGAGTCTTTTGACTCAAGTGGCTTGTCTATATAAGGATGTATTAGTCATTTTCCTTTTTTATTTTTCTTGACCATAAAAACAACAGATGTGATGCTCTGTGGTCAGCATAGACAAGAATGATTCATGGCTAGGCATATTTAAACCTCCACTAGAAAACTCTCCATCTGAGACCCTTTCCACCTCTTCCCCCTCATTTGAGATAACCAGAGCCAAAAGCACCTGTCACATAGTACGTCTCAAAATTCATCAGCAATTCTCTCCATATGTCTTAGTTCTGAGGTGGCTGGAAGATATCAGCTGCTCCTGCCTAGTCTCTTAGGACTGCATGGACTTAAGGAACACTTAGGTAGTGATAGAGAAGAAATTCCTGTGCAGCAATGATGTGAGTGAGCAAAGGAGCTGTTATGGCTGAGCAAGGATCAGCTCAGAGATGCTAACTTGGTCTTGTGTAACATGGCGAGTTTGGCTGTGATATCTGTTCTGCGGCCATCCCTGGAGCACTTCAGTGAGGAATTTAGAGAATGTTGGAGTCTATGTTTTCAGATGAAGATGTGGAGAGGGATGGGCTCAGAAAGTAAGGGAAAGGGGGTGTGAAAGAGGTCAGCACTGAGTGCTTCATCTCTGAAGTAATTGTAGGAAGAGCTGGAAAGCAGACATTTAGGCACTGAGGCTGTGTGTGAAGCTGTATGGGGTTTGGGAAATATGAGAATCAGAAATCCTGTTACCTGTATGGGCTGTGGGTCTTGGCTTGGGGAGCTGGCCCAAGCCAAGCTGGCTGGAGCTTCCTGCCCTTTTGATGAAGGGCAAGAAGAGGGCTTCCACCAGAACAGGCACGAGAGAGGAAAGGGCTGTTATACCATGCGCTTTTTGGTGTTAACATTGAGTCTTCTTGGCTACTCCTAATCTGTGTGGAATTTCTTGGAGCCCTAGGGAAAGTGCTCTGCTCAGGCTGGGATGTGTCTGCACACCACTAGGTGCTGTACAAGAAGCTTGGTCCTGCTTGTGAAGCAGGACTGAAAGCTGGGGCTGTATGTGCTGTTGCCCTCCTCTCAATACTGCTCTCAGGTCTGTTCTCCTGCCACTTCAGCAGCACCTGGCTGTCTGGTGGCCTCCCAGAGCTGCACCCCCAAGGAGTGGCCTGCTAAGGACTCTGCTGAATGGTGACTCATGAATGATGGTGACATGTCCCCAGGAAGTTAAAGTGATTATCTGAGTCTCACTGAGTAAAGACAAACAGTAAGTAAGAGATATATCAGTGTTCAAAATATGTGGAAAACACAGCACAATGAAATTCAATGTAGGTAAAAATAAGCCAATCCTGTAGAGGTGATGCAAGGTCTCCTCCCACAGAAATGAGAAACTGGTGGATTAGTAAGCTTGAAAAACTGGGATGGGGGCAGGTAATGGAGATGAGACAGCTCTGATGAACCTTGTCTGACAACTGATCAGATGTGAGATTAGGTACTGTAATGTAGAGCACAAGCAAGACAGGCCAATGAACTTTTCAGTGGAAGACTCAGGAGCTGTAAATCACCAAGAAGGAAAGCCCTGGTTTCGCACTCTTGGCTTCTGGCATGGAATAGAACCCCTCCTGTGCCCCAAAGTACAAACATATACATGGACCAAGCATGTTACAGGAACTCCAAGGCTGCAAAATCCAGCTCTTCCAAATTAGGCCAAGTGTGAAGGCTCCTTCTGGGTTTTAATTTAATAATAATTTTCGTGTCTATTTCCTGGCACAGCCTTTAACTTCCTGATGAAGGGCTCAGAAGCACTGCTTACTTCAGTGTACAGGATCAACACATCCTTCTGCCTCATCCTGTGCCAAATTTGGCTGCCTGTTCCAATCTTTCTCTCCATGACCAGCCAGCTTTCTTTCCTCATTGTAAATTCTCCTGTGTCAAATTCCCACTTCCTCATTCAGCAGGTGCTCTAATGACCTCCCAATGTAAATTCTCCAGTTGGTTTTGACTGGAACTAACCTGGTCTAGTGGAAGGTATCCCTGTTCATGGCAGAGAGATTGGAACTAGATTGTTTTTGAAGTCCCTTCCAACCCAAACCTTTCTATGATTTTATGATTCCCACCTGGCATTGCATCACTTTTATTTTGTCATCTGTTTCTCTTTGCTGAGGATTTCTTCCCTTTCAACATTCCCCATCTTTTGTTGTGCTCCTGGTCATCTCTCCAGATTAGCTCCATGGGCCAAACTCTTTCTGGGACAGCTTGTCTGATGTCAAAGTTTTGCACAGTATGAATCTGCCCAGTTCTCACGCACAACACAGCTCTTTGTCAGGTTGTCCATTGCCTTTCCCTCAGCAATCTCTCTCATAGTCAGTCATGGGATGTGAGGAACTTTCCCCATCTCTTCCTCCAGACTCAGGCTTTTTTGTAATTCTCTCATTCCCAGTTGTCCTTCCTATTTTGCTACACCCTTCCAATTACTGTCTCTTGATCTTGTCCAGTTATCAAGACATGGGAACTTTTGATAGAACCTTGGAAAAGAAATAGCAGGACTGTTTATAGTGGAGAAAACAAGAGGTGAATTAAAAAAAATCCATCCTCCACTTTGCTTGAGAGGGTAAGCTTCCCACCACACGTGGGTTCCAACGCTACTCAGACTCCCTGATTTCCTTGGGATCTGAACCCATCTGGGTGAGCTGCAAGCAAGAGCCTAGGGTCCTGGTCTAGTGTGGGGTTTGTGCAGAGCAGCTGCCTGACGTGAGCTCAGCCAAAGGTGTGCACACCTGTATATTTTCTACCTGCAGAAATCACCCATGTCAGAGGCAGGGGCCACGTGGTCAGTGAAGCATCACATAGCATAAGAGCTGCTACTGATTAAATGAAAAAGCTCAGCCAATTACAATCCTCTTCCTCCTGCACTGCTATCCAAAGCCTCCCCTCTGCAGGGAGAAGTGGGGACCATCTATCTCCTCTTGGCTCTACATCCTTCTTTATTCCTCTCTGCCCTGCAGCCCTGCTGCTTCTGAACTGATGCTACTGGTTGTCCACTTATCACCCAAAAGTGTCAGTGTTCTCCTCTGCCTCTTCTTTTCCATGTTTAGTTTGGGGTAATGTTATACCTTGTGGCAATTTTGAGGGGAGAGCTGGGAAAAACAATGATTCCAGGACAAAGCATGTGGCATTGCATCAGTTTTGGGAGTCTAAAATCCAATTGCAAGTGAGACCCAGCACTGAAAATCTTCTCTGTTTTTGCCTATGTTCCTTCCAGTTTTTGCTAAAGTAATAAGTGTATAAACCAATCTTATTATAAGGTTCATATTTCAGTTGCTGTTCTTGTATATAACAGCCCCAAAAGGAAATTCATTAAATCTTGGTGGAAGAGGGAAGAACCACAGTTTTGTACTTGTTGATTTTGAAAGCTGAGGTTGGAGTCAGGTTTCATGTACTTTTGGATGTAAAGAACGTAGTTTAATTAATCAGAAATTGTCATGATCACATAAGAACTGTTTGACTTCTGAATCTATGCCAATAATGTAGCAAGATGGCACTCAGCAGCTTGAGTAAATTCTCTAAATTGCTCTGAAAAGGTTTTATAAGTGCCTGTCAGGCTTTAATGATTCTAGATACAAACTTAGCTAAAATTCTACTCGCTCTTAATGGGACCCTTCAAGCAGTACCCTGTCTGCTTTTTAGAGAGCCTCACATGAGTTGCACTTACATACAAATCCTAAATTCAAGGGAACAGAGAGCTGAAAAAGCCACTGGTTCTGCAGGGCTACAGAGCTGGCTTTTTGTCCAGCCAACAGAGATATAGGGGCTGTGTTCTCTAACCAGTACTTACACAGTGCTTAATGTGGACACTATGACTATTTGTCTCCCAAGGCTCTGCGGGGAGCCAAGCCAAACTGCTCCTGTCTTCCTGAGCTTTGGCTCCAAAGCTGGAGTGTTAAGGCTATTTTAGGTAGTCTGAATATAACCCTAAGCATGTGTTTATTATATTAGCAGGTAGCAAATGGTTGGAATTAACAATGGTACTAAGTGTAAGCTGCGGGTTTTAGGAGTTTTCAGAAGTCCACTATTAGACTAGTACTGTTGGAATTAAAAAACCCAAACATAACAAATATGCAAATATAGCCATACTATCAATCAGACCTTTTGAGGGGGTGGGCAAAGAATGAAGACAAGGATGAGGTGCTTGAGTTAGTGTAGCCTGAGAGATAAACAACAGGGCAGATGTGTCAGATATTACCTGCTTGACAACCAGAATGTTTGCTGGGTATCAAGAATGATGAATATACAACCATCAGTTAAACTAATCATTTTTATTTATCAGCAAGAAAGCTTACTGTGCTGTTCCATGTCAATAGGCTACTGATGTAACATAAAGTGAGTTCTGTTTTCATACATGAGTGCTGACTTCTCCCACACTCCTCCAAAGAAGCAGCAGCAACAACAACAAATCAGGAAGCTGATGGAGGCTGAAGTGACCACTGGGGCTGCAAGTGATGGGAAGCTCTGAGCAGGTCTCTACATCAAGGAGCTCATTTCTGCAGAGACAGGCAGCTGGGGGACACAGGGGACGCACAGGTGCCTGCCATGTAAGGTCATACCTGAGAGCAGCACTCTCCTTTGCAGGGACCTCCACAACACAGACAGCTCTTGGGCCAGCCTGAGGTGGCTGAGAGCCAAAAGCAGATCAGAAACCCTCCTGGTGGTGCAGGTGATGGGGAGGGCTGCCTGATACAAAGGTGCAACCTGCATGTCACCATTGGTAGGACTATGGAAGTCCTCAGGACAAAGGAAGCTCAGAGAGCACCTCCCTCTTATGTGAAGCATCTTATGTGAACCAGACTTAGAACTTCTTAAAACTGGAGTTATTTAGGTCCGAGGTTTTGCCTTGGCCCCCTCTCAGTGTTGACTTTAACTTACATTTGGACTGTCTAGGTCAATACTACATTTTTCAAACCCTAGAAAGCTCCTACTTTTAGCTGCCAAAGGAGACAGTTTTGATCTATTTTTCAGAAAAGGGTACTATAAGGATAGGCTTAAACCTGTTTATTCAGATCTGTCCTTTGGAATTATTACAAATACAATAATGCTCCATGTACTGAATTTTGTCAGCCTTTCTGATGACTTGTTAGCAAATGAGCTGCTTCTTCACAGACTAGCACTGATTTGTTCAGCAAACTGCTTAAAATGCAAGAGATTTCAGGAATCTCCATTTTAAAAATTCAGTTTTAGTTCAGTTTGGCTTATTATTACTTTACTTTCATAATTAATGGTACTAATACCCAGTTAGAGTTAGATAGAATAGCAATATAATTAGTAACACTGGTAGCTTTAATGGAGCATATTGCTATTTTAAGTATGGTATTTTATTTTCAGAGCATTTGGAAGTCCCTGATATATTGGGACCTTGCAACAAAGAGTAGTATGTAGCCAAACAGAAAATTCTGAATTCTGCTACACAAATCTTGTGATCTTGGTAAGGCTTTGTCTGGCAACATCTATAAGCTTGTACAAAATTCTGACTATAGTGGGTTTTTTTCAACTGAGGAAACATATTTTCCTTTAAAAAACATCTTACTCCATTTGAGGCAGGATAAATGCCAAGTGGAGGACAAAACTCCAATCTACACTTCGTTAAATTGCTTCTGGCAGGGATGGGAAGTGTTTCATACAACCATTAGGTGTGTTAGCACTGATGGAGCCCTGGCAGATGTGCATCACAGAATCACTCACCCTCACATCTGGAGCTGCAGCAGAGCAGGGGGACCACAAACTCGTGCTGCCACATGAAGCAGCAGTGGTAGGACACTGCTACAATGCCTCTGCTTTGCTGAGCTCCCCAGGTGCAGAAGAGTCTGATTCTTCTCCTTGAAGTCATCTTCAGCTCCATCTGTTTCCAGGAGCTGCAGTTTGGGATTACACATTTCCTCTCCCATCACCTTACTGTTTTATTATTTTTTTGTGAAAAATAATTTTATAATTGAGAAATGCAGTTTTGAGCTGACTCAATTTAATTTAACTTCAATTTAATTTAACTAAATTTAACTTAAATTAGTGGAACAGATGTGATTGAAAACTTTCCTTAGAAAGATATACAAAATAATGGGGAAGCAGTATGCAACTCTTCATCTAGTAGATTTGGATATGTGTTTCTCTGCTTTCTTATGGGTCCTGAATGCTCCTTCCTGTCATTTAGTTGCCAGGTGGTTGAACATTTTGAGATGGCTTCTTCCCTATTTCTCCCGATTAGCTGTTGCACTTTGCACAGAGTGATTAACCATAACAGTGAAATGTTGTTGGATCCCTCTGCCCCAGCTTTAATGATCTGCTGTATGGTCAGTCCCTGGGTCCTGTTTCCTTCCATGGAGCACTGAGCTGTTCCACAGTTCAGTGGAAGACTGGGGGACAGCTCCTCATAGCTCTCCAAGGACCCTTGGGCAGTGGAGCATGTCTTAGCCTCAAACCCCACACACCACCTGACTGCAGGTCACTCAATCTAAGCAGCATTTTCATTAGTTTCATTGGTTTCATTAGCTACCTGCCTTTCTGCCACTGGATTTTACCTATTCAAGAACCATCCATAGCAAAATTGACAAACAGCAGGTAAATCCCCAGCCTAGTTTGCTGTCTGGTCTCTCCTCCATTTGCTTTGCCACGTGCCAGGTAGTAGCTACACTAAAGAGACAGTTGAGCTAATGAAAGCATTCTTTATCTCTGCTTAAGGGGAGATTAAATAGGGATGCATCTATCCCTTACTGAAATGGAGTTCATCACATATTTTTTGGAGTGATAACAGATTCAACCTCTAACAAAGACTGTGAGGTGCATCTGAGTACTTTTGTTGACATGGCAGTCACTGTGTTGTCCCTCCTGCAGTCCTGTTGCACTGACCTTTTCTGTACTCTTACTGATGTTCTCTCTTAGCTGCCTGCATTGCTGTTTGGCACATTTATCAATAAAGTGACGTGAATTCTGAGAGTTTTATGGACTAGAATCATGCTGCTATTCCTAAAAGTACGTTTTCCTCAGATTTGTGGAAAATGATAGCTGCAAAATGTCAAATTTAGAAGGAAGTGGGTGGAAACCTGAATTTTGTCACTTACTGCTTCAGCTGGCACTAAACGAGAGTTTTCAGCTCCCTGCTCCCTCCCTCACCTCCTTCATGGCAGCAGAGTGTGATTGTGCCTAAATATGATGCTGTGACAGGGTCACAGTGCGCTCCTCTTCCCGTGCTCCAGGTGGAACACGGTGTACGGACATGCTCTTGCACAAACATGAGCCTTTCACACTTGCAAGCGTTACATCCAGCCATGGTTACAGGGGGAGCGTTTCCGTGATGCATTCCTGCTCTTCTGACACAGTTGCAGCAATTTATATGCATGCTGAGGTTGAGGCGGGGGAGTCTGGGGGAGCAGCAGGTGCTTGGGGAAAAGCTGCTTCCTCTCACATACCTCTCCAAGCCCTGCACACGGGGGATGATGTGGAATGGGGCTGCCCTTCACTGAGAAGTGGGAACCTGGTCCTGTGATCCCAGTGCCTGTTATGATTCCTTGTTGCTTGAGAAGGGTGTTTTGCTTTAAGGCAAAGGTTTTGTGTGTGGTTCACAGAGACTGTGAAAGCCAATTTGGGAGTATTATATAAGCAGTCGTAGAGATATTCCAGGCTCTGTGGTTTGAGAGGATGATGCGAGGAAAGGCTCGAAGCCTGCTGAAAATTGGTGAGTGTAGCCACGCCAAGTATATGGACACCCTGAAAAAAACCCTTGGCAAGGTGCCCTCCTACGGTTTGTGGTACTGATGCAGGAGCCTGACTGGTGCCGTTGGGTGGGGATTACCAGCTCCCAGGAGAGGTTTGGTGGGTATCTTGTCTGCTGGGCACTCATTCCACATGCCATGAACCAAAAATGAATGTCCTCCAACTGTTCAATCGTGAGTCACACCTTTGGGCCTCTTTGTCAACTCTTTCTCGCATTGTTCCAGGGTGCACTCTGCCTATCCTTATTCACCCCCTCCTGAATGGCATGTCTTATTTCTTTTTCCACCTGGGCAGGCTAATTTACGAGCCTCAGTCAATATTCTAACTCTATTTCTGCCATACAACCTTGAGAGAGCTGTAAGGACCATGGTAACAGCACAGGCTTCATCACACAGCCCCTGCTATTAACTACACTCTGTGACCCAAGTGTGGCCTTCCAGTACTTGAGGGGAGCCTACAAGAAACAAGTTTGGAGAGATGATTTATAAGGGTATGTAGTGACACAACAAGGGGGAATGGGCTCAAGAAAGAGGGTTGGTTTAGATTAGGTATTAGGAGGAAATTCTTTACTGTGAAGTGGTGAGACACTGGAACAAATTGTCCAGAAAAGTTGTGGGTGCTTCATCCCAGAGACTGTTCAAGGCCAGGTGAGATGGAGTTCTGAGCAACCTGGCGGAAGGTGTCCCTGCCCATGGCAGGGGGGTTAGATCTTTAGATGATCTTTAAGATCCCTTCCATCCGAAACCAGTCTATGATGTGCATGAAGAAGTCTTGCCTGACGTGCTCCCTCAGTTGTCCATCCTGCCCACTGTTGGTGGATCCTCAGCTATGACATAGCTGGTTGTGGAGACTGGGCTTTGTGACAAAAGTCAACCTGTGGAAGGTATTCAGAAGAGATCCATGCCAGTGCTCAAGGATCTGAAAGTCCTGTGCTGTGTAGAAAATCTGAATGACAGGCCTGATTTAATGGAAAGAAAAGAGGGCTGGGAATTAGTGTGGTAACAGCCTTCAGATATCTGTAAGATTGTTGTGAAATGGAAGGAAACCATCTGCTTTCCAGGTCCATGGTGGGGAAACAGGTTTAGCTGAAAGAGCAGCAAGGAAAGTCAGGGTTAGATCAGTGGTGGGGAGAATGAAATACTGCAGGAAATTGTGTGTGGAAGCTGAATCCCCAGCTTCTAGGGTAGGTTGGACCCTCACAAGTATGCAGGGGTGACTTTGCTTTGGAAAAACTTAATGACTAGCTTAATGATTCTATGTGAGAAAAATAGCTAATGTGATACTGAGTGTAGGATTTTATAGGTGTAGGAAGTGAACAGAATCTGTACAAGAGTGGAGGACCAGAACCCAGGGAGCCCATTTGCATGCTCACATACAAGAAGAACTCCTTAAAAGTATATTAGGATATCCCCCTAGCTTTTCAAAGCCCTTTTCTACATGTCATCCTTGCACTCTGAACAAGTTTTGGGAACATTGCTGTGGTTTCTTTGAGAAAGGCATGTTACAAACCACCATGTGTGGGTACTGAGCTGAACTTCCTTAAGGTATGGACTCCATATAGACTCAGTATTTCAGCATACTTACATCTACTGAATCAGGGCCAAGAATAAGCCAGATGAAGATCCTGTGTGAGCAAATTTTTTACCTTGTTTATGTAAGATTTGGCATGGTTGTCAGTAAAGTCCATCTCTTTGTGAGAGCAGAATTTGTCTGTTGGAAAGCAGGCATGGAAAGTTTTAGAAGTAGTCATATGAGCTTCAGAGCTGAATGAAGTTTGTGAGTAAATGATGCTATGCTGTGTTTTATTAGTTGGGAACAGCCAGTGGGAACAGCCTCACTGTTACAGAAGTTGCTAAGTTGCTGGAGACAGTCTTCATAACCATGTCAGAATTTCCTCACCTGTCTCAAGTGTTTTGCACTGATGTGGAGAAATGGGAGAAAGGAAAAAAACCCAGCCAGACTCATCCATTTCCAAGAGGAACAGTGGGGAAAATAAATATCAGTATTTAAAAGCTCTGTTGGCTTTTTCTGTGAGAATGTTTGCATCCTCCACACCGTGACATGGATTCAAAATTTGGCAGGATGGTGGTCTTGCATCAGGGATGTACCTTAGTATCTGTGTGGAAATCTGCCAGTGCTTGCAAAACTCTCATCCGTTTATAAATGACTGGCTTTGTGACTTATATCCATAAAAGCTTTGCTCCTTCCTGCATGGCAGGAGCAACTGAGGGGAGCAAGTGAGTGAACAGAGATTTTCCTCCAGCCTGACTGCTGGTTCCCCTGTCACATCCATGTCTAAACATGGACATTGGGACTGGACTCCTCTTGCAGTCTCAATGCTCTTGCAAAGGGGGAACAAGGACAATGGATTGGATTTGCTGAGTGAGAGGGCTGGTTGGGGAAACTTGGGCTGGGTGGGCTGGATAGCCAGTGGGAAAGATTGAAGAGGAAAGGGACCATTTAGGAGGAATCACTGTATGACTAAAAGGATGATGGAGCTGTGGGAAGGACTGAGGTTGGAAAAAACATAATAGAAAGAGGCTTAGGAGCTAGAAGGAAAAGCAAATATGAGTTTTGGTTCTCATTGCTGGAGGAGAATGTGCTTACTTCCATTCTCTTGCTCTTATGCAAGAAAATAAATTAAATATAAATAAATGCATTTCCTGAATATGTGCATAGGAAATAAAGTATACATGGAATTATTCTCATACAAATATGTACCTTCACCTGAACTAGACACCCACAGTCCCTTAGTATGCAATGGAGGGCAATTGGCACTTGTTGAGACTGACTCACCTGATTTACTTTAGACCTTGTTGAAGGTGAGGTGAATCTCACCTTAGAAAGGCTTGTTTCTCTGCACTGTCTGCCAAGAGCATCCCTCAGGTGACAATTTCATCTGGAAATGTCTCCTCTGTAGAGATTCACAGCTGGGTGAAATTAATTCCATCCCTCAGTCAGGACAGCTGCCAAAGACATGGCAAAATGTTGCCCTGAGCCTGGGCACTGTGCTGGGTGGGATAAAACACAGCAGACCCAACAGCCTGGCTGTGCAGAAGCCTGTCCTTATGCCTGGCTGGACGATGCCATTCAAGGATGAACACACACCACTTCAGGCTTTTCCCTGAGAGCTCCTGAGCTCCAGCAATGCAGGTCTCTCTGTCTCTGCAAGAGCTCAGAGCAGGATTCAAATGCAATCACATTGACTTCATACCTAATTCGCTGGAATGACTCTACCAAGTCAAGAGCATTTGGAAGAACAAAATTTAGCTATCTTAGTTCAATTGGCTTACAAATAATTTTCCTAACTACAAACTCCAGAATTACTATGGCTGGGAATGGTGCTTTCTTTTTCTTTCTGTCTCTGTATGCATAATGGGGGAAAGGGAAATGGAGGCCAGTGTGCAGTCTTGCACTCCTTGTTATTCTTACATTTGCCTGATATTTTCCATTAATTCCTGTGTTTAATGTTTCAGCGCCTTTGTTTTTCTTTCCTCTCTTTTGGGGAGGCTAATGGTGAGGACTATGTTATTATTAGGTTTGGCATAAGTTGATTAATCTTTTTCTTCTCTGCCTCTGTGATTGGGATTTGGTTTTTCCTGCCTCGGCATTGTAATGCTGTGTTTGTTTTTACAGTCAGTACCTTGCTGTGCAGTTTCTTGAAGGAGAAGGAGAGCAGGCACGTTCCTTGGCCCTTGTTTTGTGAAACTCTTTTGGTTCCCTTCTGTTTTAGTAACCTGGCCTGCATCTGTCTTCTGACCTTTTCCTCCTCCTCCTCCTTTTCCTCCTCCATTGCTGTTGGACTGATGAGAATCAGTGCCCTCTCTAGGACTGTGTTAGTGCTAGGATTTGGGTTGATTGGGTTGACTGAGAATAATGGTTGCTGAGGGAAATGTTAGTATGGAAAATGCCAACAGCTGATACCAACACCCCCCAAAGCACTTTGTAAATAATAAAAACAGGTTTGGTGCTGGGGAGATAAAAACTGGGGCATTTTGTCATTATTCACTTCAGCTGAGACAATTATGAGCAACTGCTGCCAGTTAGAAGCTGCATTCTAAGGGTTAAACAAATGACTTTGCCCAGTTCAGCTCCCGGTGTTGCAGTTTTGGCTTTGCGGAGCTTGAGGGAAGGGCTCTGTGTGCATCACCCACAGCCCCCGGGGAAGCATGACCACCCCAGCTCCACCCAACACCCAACTTTTAAAACTCCACATTCATTTCACACTAGAGAACAACATGTTCCCTCCACCAGCCCAGCCCTTGGGTCTTTGTTCAGACTTTCACTGATGGTGGTATGAGTCTCTTTGCATAGAGAGTGGGTGATAGAACCTTCTACTTGCAAACCTCTGGATTGGTGGATCCGTGCCAGCCTCCTCCATAAATCACGTCTTCCTCCTCCCCACTCCCCACCCCTGGAAAAGCAGCCTCCCTTCAGACTGCCTGAGTGCTGCTGGGGGCTGAGCCTGCCCTGAGCATCCAAACAAGTTGCATCAGTGCTGGTACAACCCCTCTTGTCATTAGGAGCAGGGATACTACCAAGGTTGTCTCCCTCTAGGCACTCTGAGGGCTGTGCTGTCTGGGAGGCAAGATGGAGGGGGAAGGAATTGTTGTCACCAGAGCAAAACTTCCTGGATTTGCAAATCCATCTACCTACTTGGATGACCCTAATCACCATAATATCTGTATAATTAAATCCTATTTCTAACTTATCTTTTTCTCAACCCACCTTAAACTCCTTGCCGTGCTTGATTTCTCTTCTTTGCCTATCAGTTATCATTTGGCTGTATAAAGTATCTGGCAATCCAGTTTTTAGGAGGTGAAGTGTTTATTGTCCCCTGAAGGGAGGGAGCTCTGGGAGGCAGGATGGCAGCCAGCTCTTTCCTGGCAGTCATGGGAATGCCTATGTGGAGCTGCCAGTCGGTGGGTGGGCGTAGCACAGCTGCCTCCTTAGGCTGGGTCCAGCCTGTTTGCAAATCTGGGTGAGGGGAGGAAGCTGAGGGTGACCAATTCTCCTTCTGTGCCACAGTCAAGTCCCATCTCTCCCTCCAACTCCTTTCTGATAACAAGCTGGCATCTGTGCTTTGGTGTATCAGAGAGTTATAAAGCCAAAGCTAACAACAATTATCAGAAAAAGTTCTTTGCATGGTGCACGTGAGCGGCACAGATTTTTCTCCCATTTGTCCCAAGCTGTATGTGTCAGATGTGATTTCCATATGGCACCTATATCTCTCCTACACCCACACTGGATGTATGCATTGGTATACCAGTGTCTGTGCTGAGCCACAGATAAATGCGTCGCATTCCTTACTCAACTGGAAACTGTGTGTGCATGGCGTGTGTGTGGGGATGAAGCCCGAGGAATATAAAAACAGGCATATGGCATTTTTTAACTTATTGCACAGATAAAAAAGAGAAATAAATATAAGGCAGCATTTTAAAATGGCATCAGCCATTGAAGCAAACTTACTACTGAGAGAAACCAAAGTGGAGGCTACTGCATCAGCCTGCAGTTCCAAGCTCAGCAATTTGCCCCTCTAGCTTTTGGTGCTCCATGCATGACAAAATTTCAGACTGTGTCCTCTCAAATGAAGGCTTTGGGGCATGCAGCTCTTTTTGCCACACTGGCATGTCTTGGACACCCCAAAATGCTCCTTCTCAAGCATGTGGACATCCCTGGTTTGGTTTACTGAACTGAGGTTGCAGGTGGTTGAGTACAAGGCTGGCACTTTTGCCCAAGGCGAGAAGTGTGCTTTGTACTTGCTGTGGACCTGATTCAGTTGCCTAAACCCAAACATGTAGTGCCATTTGAGGCATTCTTGGGTGCTTGGTATGGCCTCTGGCTGTCACTTAGTAGGGTGATAGTTGTCACTGTGCCAATGCCTCAGATGCTGTTGGCAGCTGGCAGTGCCTTGTTCACCTGTACTTGGGCAAACCAATCTAGCTCTCAGCCTTGAAACAGCAGGTTGTGCTGGTGGAGAGGCTGACACTCACCAGACAAATGGTCCAGTGAGGTGAGTGTCCACAAATGTTTTATACTGAAGACCTTCAGTGCAAAGAAGGTTTTGAGCAACCTGTTTAGATAGAAAGTGTGTCCCCGCCCATGGCAGGATGTTGGAATTAATTATCCCTGAGGTCCTTTCCAACCCCAAACCATAAGAAGAAGATATAGGAGGCCATGGAAGAGGCAGGATTGGTCCCTTACATGACAGTGTGAGTTTTTCTATATGATACATGAAATTCTGGTGCTTGTAGTCACAGCACAGAAGAGCTACTCTCTCTGCCAGGAAATACCTTCTTTCTTGGAAATACTTTCATCACATGTCCTAGTAGATGCCCCTAGGGATGGTCTTGGATCAAGCAGATTGAAATGTGGGTAATCTCTTTCTCCTCCAGCAAGGAATTAACCAGAGAGACTACTTACAGACAATGAAGTGGAAATAGCCTGAGAAAAGGGCAGGGGAATTCCAGGGCTAGGACACCCTTATGGGGGTCATGGGATTCCTGATTTGCCAAGGCAGTGGCAGTGGCTACAGATGGGACTGCACTGCTTGCACAGGGCTGGGGCACCTGCAAAGGAATGCCACCACCAGCAGACACCAGCAGGTTCAGGTGGCCTTGTTGGGTGGTCACACAATGAATGGCACAGTCTGGGAGATGCTCTTCTGACCAGTGCAATAGCAACACTTACAATAACAGCCCAGAATAAGGCACAGCAGCTGCTGTGCAGAGCCAGCATGAAGAGCAGCTGTATATATTTGGGAAGTAACCTTTGATCTTTGGGAGACTCCTGTCTTTTTGAAAGGAGGATCTTCAGCCTGGGTCTTCCCCCTGCATGGCAGACAATGGCTTTTTCTGAGCTCTTTCTTTTCCTAGTTGCCCAAAGATCTTTCTCTTAGGCTGCTTTAGAGAGTACTTGGGCCAGGCTAGGTTTTACTGGCTCAGGGCTTGAAGGAGGGAGAACTGCTTGAACAAAGGCCTTTTATCCTAGGAAATACTGAATTAATTTGGTCCCTTTGGGACAAGTGAAGCTGTTGGTATTTGTTCAATGGATTTGAAATAGCAAAGGGAGACCTTTTCTGCTTTTGCCCTGGAGTTGTTTTTCTAGGCAGACAGTTTGAGGTTCAGATATGGGGTGCCTATGTGAGGAAATAGGCAACTCATGTAATAAAGCACTGGTCCGTGTTATGATAAATGCAAAAAGATTAGGAAGCAAGAGCAAATAGACTTTGGCACCTGTCTTTATTTGTTTTGAAATGCCTTGTGGGGAAAAAGAAAGACAATAAGAGACAAGAGGTCTGGCTCTCTTGGGGAAAATGGGGCAAGGTGCCAAAACTTGCGTGCTTTCCACCATCTGAGTAGGGAAGAAAGCTCCCAGAAACTTGCTGCCCAGGGCACATTTGTCCTCATTTGTGTTGAAAGGTGCAGAGTCAAAAAAAGTGTGTGAGACATGAAAGATGCCCAGATGAGCCTGGTATCTGATGTTCATTGAGACCCATGGGCCAAGGCACATTGTCCCTATCTGGCTGTGAGGGTAGAGCTGGGCAGGGCTAGCTCACCCCACAGTAGCTGCCAATGCTGCCAGAGTACTTCTTTCCCTCCCCAGATGGTCTCTGTGCTATTCAGACTGCCAGCATCCCTGCTTTGGCTGGCCCAGTGCTGCGGCCTGAGAGGAGAAAACTTTAATGGCAGTGTGGTCACACAACCAGGAGCAGATCAGTGCTTGTGGGGTGACCACACATCACTGCAAAGCAGGCTGAAGAGGGAAACAGTTCCAAAATAAAGGCTGCTTTTCTGCAGCCACGCAGCATGTTGCGTGTTGCTCGGAGCAGCTTTGGTACAACAGGGTGTCTCTTCCTGATCGAGAATGGGGAGGGCTCCCAGTGGATCTGCAACCAGAATATGCAATTATTAACCAAAAGAGTTTTCCTTGGTTAATGCAATCAACAATAATGCATTGAAACTTCAAATACAAGGTGCTGGAATGTTAAGTAATTGTTGTTAGTCTGTAAAACAGCATGGCTTCAAATGCACTGATGAGTACATAGGCCCATATGGGCCTCTTTATTAGTTAAATGTCTAATTGTTTTTCTCTTTTTATGGTATATGAAGTGTTTCATTACAAGCAGCTGAAAGATTTGAAAATCACAAAGAAATCTCAAGGCTCAGATGCAAACCCACTCAACAGTGCCATAACAAGTTACTGCAAGCCATTGAAGGTCCATGAGTGGACTGTCAGCATTTGACAAATGCGATGTATTTTTATTATCTAACCTTAGCTCACTATGAAATAGAATTCAGTCAGATGACTTTGCATGTGCCATTGGCCAATGGGGCCAATTTAACTGATAACACACTGGAGGTGACTTGAATTTGGGCCTCAGCTCAGCTTTCACTTTCTAATATTATGTGGAAAATTCAGTGCTTCTTTTATTTTTGTGCAAACTTTCCCAAGGGAAAACTTGCTTCCGAGTTTTGAGTTAGTAGGGATGGACCAAGAACTGTTCCTTCATGGAAGTTGCAGAATGAGTTGTAAAATTCAATGTATCCTGAAATGTTTTCCCAAAGGGTCTGATCTTTGCAAAAATGCACTGCCAACAACTTGGTATTGAACTCAAATACATTCACTGCAAAAATCCCCAAGAGACCAACACTCAATATAGTAATTTCACAAAGAGCAATGCTCCTGGTGGGAATTTTTCTCACATGCTGTGAATTCTGTATTTTGCTGGAGCAGGTCCAGGACAGACGGGTTAATGCCCTGTGTAGTCTGTTTTCATATTGAGCAAAGCCTGCTGAGATGCAGAAAAATAGTGATTTAACTTGATAAGCTTGCAAAAGGGAGCTGACTCACTAAGTGCCATGAAAAAAGGATTCCCACACTGTGATACACCTGAAAGTCTTGAACTTGTACAAGCCCAGTTCCCCACCCTTTTCCTGGAGGGCTTGGGGAATCACCAGATACTTCTCTGGGCCAGGGTAGAAGCTGCTACCTTTATATCACAATACAACTCCTTCCTTCTAGTGGTTGTGACCATGCAGATGAAGATGGCCAGTGCTGGTGCTGTGTTTGCAGGGCTAGATGGGGCAAGACATTCCAGCAAAGCTCCATACCTACTTTGGATGAGAGCAGGAGCATGGTCATGTTATTTAATTTTAGATTTTATCAAGACTTCGAGGAGGATCAACCATGTGGAAGGATTTAGTTCAGGATAGCTCCCAGTGAGGATACTAGATTGCTGCTTTGAAACTAGACCCAGAAAATGCTGGTCTTGCTGGTCACTAGGAAGAGAGCAACACAAAAAATGTTGGTTTGTATCTTACCTACAGCACAATTTGAAGCTCAACAAGAGGCACTCTCTCTATCTGCTAATGCCTCTTCCATTTGCTTTAGCTATCTGGAGCAGACCAGCTACTCCAACAACAGGGGCCAGATGGACAATGTTCATGGTTGTGATCAAGGCTGGACTTGGCTTTGCTAATCATAGAATTATTAACATTGGACTAGGCCTCTGAGACCATCAGGTCCAACCTTTAGCACAGCATGGCTGTGTTACCAGTAAACCATAGCACTAAATGCCACATCCACACATCTTTTGAACACTTCCAGGATGGTGATTCTGCCACTTCCTTGGGCAGCCTATTCCAATGCCTGGCCACCCTTTCAGGGAATACATTTTTCCTTTTATCTAACCTAAACCTCCCCAAATGACCAAAATGGTCACTGGTGGTACCTTGCTTCAGTACATGGAGCACGATGGACATGACCAGGCCCAGGAATTTTCATGTTTTTATATTCTGGCTTCTTTTCAGAAGGGGAGCAGACACTTATCTGGCTTCCCGTGGGTTGTAGTCAGGCTGTAGTCACCAGCACCTGGAATGCTGTAACTTGGTCTTGCCCCTTTCTCTGGAAATGTTGCTTAAGTGAAGGGCTGGTGAAGTCTCTTTGTCCCCCTTGAATGTGGCAGTGTCTTCTTTGCTTATGTAGGAATTCACTGGGAGCCTTGGCACCTGGAAAGGAAGAAAAGCCAGCCTGTATATTGAGGCATGTCATAAAAAGGCTTACCAGAAAGTATGTGGAGAAAGTTTGGACAGTGCATTTTAGGCCAAAGAGTAGCTTCTTCTGACATGCTCTTTACAGGTACAGGTAAATCACAGTTCTGGACAGAACACAGCTCTTGGGCAAGCCTAGAGATTTTCTGCTAGAGAGGATTCTGGCTATTTTCCTAATTACAAGTGCATTTAAGTGACTTGCTTCATGATCCAGCCTGAAGCTCAGTGGTTAGTTTTAGGGGAGGCCAGCAATCAAATGCCTGTGAGAGGAAAAGTTACAAAAATAACAAAAGAAGCAATTTTTACTTGGAAACTGTTCTGTGATTGAAATTTTTGCATTGAACTGTATGCTGCTTGTCTTATGCTTCAATAAGCATGTCTTGAGCTTGACTGTAATATTCCTCTTCCTGGCCAGAACAGCACCTGTCTAATAAACACCTGATGGGTGATTGCCAGGCGCCCTGTGCCTTCCCCAGCAACACCTGGTTATCAGCAGTTTGCTGTGTATCTTCCAGGCAGCTGGCAGGCTGCTGCAGAGCAGACCCTGCCCAGAGCACTGCTCTACCTGCCACCTGTCTCACTTGCAGGCTACCAAAATGGGGAAGGGCCTTGAGGAGAAGTCACACAAGTGACTGACCAAGGTCACTTGGTCTGTTCAGCCTGAAGAAACAGAGTCTGAGGGAAAAGCTCGCTGAAGTCTCTGAACTCCTTGTTAGGGGAAGAGGAAGGACAGGCACTGATCTCTTCTCTGTGGTGCCCAGTGCCAGGAACAGAGAAAGGCCTGAGGTTGTCTCAGGGGAGGTTTAGGTTGGATATTTAATATAGGTTCTTCACCCAGAGAGTGTTTGGGCACTGGAGCAGCTCCCCAGGGAAGTGATCACAGCACCAAACCCAACAGAGTTCAAGAAGCATTTGGACAGTGCTCTCAGGCACCTGGTGTGACTCTTGGGGTGTCCTGTGCAGGGCCAGGAGTTGGACTCGTGATCCTGTGGGTCACTTATAATTCAGGATATTCTATGATTCTGTTATTCAGTGGGAAGAGAAAGGGAGAAATTAACCTCAAAAAAAGGAAAGCCTGAAATCTGACAGAACTAATACAAATCAACTTGTTTCAAGACACGTTGAGTATTTGTAAAGTAAGCAGAGGCCAGGTACAAAATTGTGGTACTCACACAAGGATCCCCAGAGTGAAGGCAGCTGCTCTGGCTTCAGATCTGTGCTGCTGCCTCAAAATACCCCCAGCCTTGTTAGTCCCTAACCAAGGTAATCCACCTATGAAAGTCAAGTATAACCTGTCCCTAATGACCTGTTGAAAGAGAAAAAAGTTATTCTTATTTTGTAAGGTATGTTTCTGAGTCATCTGCACAAGAAGGTATAAGAATATTGGTGCAATTTGTGCACACATTCTTCTGGCTGTGATGTAAGGTGCAAAGTGATGTTTTTCTCCTGGTTCTATGGTCTTACCTCTAACAAATCTGCAATACTTACTACGTAAGATTGGGTCATTAGGTTATCTAAGTACTTTGTTGGAAACCCAGGACACACTGTCACATTACCCAAGGCTAAACTCAGTATTTTATACTCTGCAGTAATCTCTCGTCTTGTTTTACTCATTAAGCCCAAAAAGTAAGGTATTCCCACAGTTCATAACTCTGGCAGGATCTTCAAGCAACATCTGGCTTGGATTATAATAATCCAAGGAAGGAACGGCAGCAAAGTTGTTGGTGTCTGAAGGGCTTGGGAGATCTCCCAGGGTTGTCCTCTGGAGCAGACAGGAGCAGCACTGTTGCCATACTCTGACCCAGTGAATTCACCTCCTAGACAATAGATACTCATTGGAAGCTAAACCCAGGCTAAAGTCATTTGGGACAATGACTGAACTGCTGCACAACAGTGAAATGACCCCTGAAAGTGGGTGAGCAAAGCCAGCAGCCTGTGGCCTGAGCTTTGATGCTGCCATGGCATTCCTGGCACTCTGTGTTGGAGTGCAGAAGACCCTCAGCAGCCCATGGCAACAGAATGTGACCCTCCAATAGGCACCTTTTGTCTGCAGGTCCTGATGTTCCAGCTGGCTGGCAGAGGCTCTGGAAGGACAGAGGCCCCAGTAGTTCACTGCAAGCAGTAAAATACATGACTTCCCTTGAGGTACTGTGGCATTAGGTGGCAAATGATGGTGGGTGCTGTAAAAAGATTTTCATGGAACTGCCTTTGCCTCTGTCCCAAGGAAGAAGCTGATAGATGGAAAACATTTTCTTTCTAATCTGTTTTGAGTATATTGTAATATACACATACTTGAGGCTTGTAGTTCAGCTTTCTCCAGGATATTGGAACACATGTTTAAAAATGCACAATAAGGGAAATATCTGTTTCAATGTTAATGCATAAAATGTGCACAGAATTGAATTATCTAGAGGATTAGGAAATGAGAGGTTCTGAGCTTTAAATACCACTGTTTGGATTTACTTGCTGACCTGTTGCCAAATGGACTGAGGAAAACTGGAATGGGATAAGATGGGAACTTGACCAATTGCCTGTGCTTGTGCACAGAACTGGGAATCCCTGTGCTTCAAGAGAGAGATGTCTGTCTTGGAGGAACTGGCTCTTTTTAACTAGTACAATAGGGCTTTGTCTCATGCTGATGAAGTAAAGAAGTAGGTGGAGATTATGCATAAAGAGGCTACATCAGTAACCAGACAGCTGATTCATATTCTTCCGGTCTCTTGTTGGTGCCTCTAGTCAAGCCAAGCCCTGGGTTGTCCATGTCACTGTGTGCACAGAGCACTGACGTTCAGCTAAAGCGTCAAAATTACTGTTGAGGGAACCCAGACACTCCAGGGGATCAAACTGTCTCCTGAAAGGTTCCTAAACCACTGCTGGCTTCCGACTGCTTTCACCAATGAACATGACTGAGATCACTGGCCTGCAGAAACTCACAAGCTCTCAGATAAGGGAAGGTCCTCTCCCCTGGGAGGGTTTCTCTTTGGCGTCATGCTTCTCTGTAGGAAAATCCCTTCACCAATTAACAGTAGTCAACAAATTATTTTATTTTGGGGTGTCTGTGAATGATAATCCAGCCCTAGCTGATATTTATGGAGGTTTTATTCCCATTTGCTGTACCATGGGTTTCTCAAGGGAGAACAGGTCATCAATATCCCACTCTTCCTTTGTGCTGTCCTTGTGACAGCTTGTGTGTCTCAAGCCATTCTGTGGGTGGGAAAGGCAATGTTTTAGAAATGCAGCCTAATTATAAGCAGCTGATGACGACTGGACTCTGGAGTTGTTTTCTTAATTGGTTAGGGCTCTGACTTTGAAGGTGGGTGGCTTTTGTGTCTGCTTCTGCCTGGAGTAATTTTTGTGTCACAGCAAGCCCACTCCAGGGTATGTCTTCACCAGGCAAAGCAGCGACAGTGTTGAAAACAGCACACAGCTGTTCCTGATGAGAACCTGGCATGGTCTCTCACAGGCACCTACCCCTTAACTCTGCAGGTAGCACAGAGGGGGAGCAACCTTAGTGTCTAGGTCCTAGAAGATGTGTGTTATGTGTGTACCTGTTTCATCCTTCTACTGTCTTCAAAGACTGATGAAGACATGTGCTGTTTTGTTCTCATAAAAATGCCCCAGAACGGTGAAGTATAGCATGAAGACAAAGTGCTGGAGACCAGAATATGGATTTTGGTGCTTCTGCTCAGTCAGTGTGAGTGTATTAGCCTATGCTGAAAGAGCACAAGAGGTTTCCACAGACTTAGGGCTGCTACAGAAGGACAGTGACTACTGGCACAGGGCTGCACTGGAGCTGGTGGGTCATCTTCTCTCTGTCACCTCTCAGGGACGGACTCTACAAGCTGAACAAAGAGAATGGAGCAGCTCTGCAGCAATACCCAGAGGAGTATGTAGAGGAAAGGATCCCAACCTATGTAGTGTTGGATGTCTGATACCTGCACTTTGTGCTGGATGTGGCTGGACAGGCCAATTTCTGACAGTGCACAGCTCCTTGGTGCCACGTCAGGTGCAAGGAAAGCCTACAGCTAAAAACCAGAAAAGGTGTTTTAGCAACAACACCTGGTGTGAGGGCCCCTTCTAACTCAGCTTTTTCTGAGATTCTGTGTGTTCTGGGTTTTCTGGTGAGTGAAACTTGATGGAATTGACCATCCATTATAACCACTTATACCACTGATGTTTGCTGTAGCAGTAAAACCCCCTCTCATTTTTTTAACAGAGGTAATTTGCTTTTCTGGGAAACTTTGGTGATCTGTATTGGAAAAAAAAAAAACCAAGAGCAAATTGTGCAAGAAACCCAAAAGAACACCAGTCCAAGCTTTCTGACACATCATGTACTCAGTGACCGCAATGTATTTTATATTTTACACAAAACCTATTAAAGAAATGCTCATAGTCTGTTTTAAAATAGCCTTTCCCCACTTCTTTTTTTTTTTTTTTTTAATTTGCCTTACTTTCTAAGACTGAAATGTTTTTCCCCTCAGGCTAGCTGTCTCAGTCTGGCAGGGAATAATAGTTTATGGCCAGTAAAAATGTTAGCTGAAAATATCCATCAAAACTTTACATGTATATAATAAGATTATGGTTTTAAAGTCACTATATCTGTTACCTGGAAACGTGTCTTCCTTTCTTAAAGACATTTCTTGTTTGTGAGAGAGAGAGGTTGCTTCTGATCAAAATAGACTTGTAATTAATTTAAAGAATGTTCATTGTATTTTGGGAATTTTTAGAAGGAAAATGGGCAGTAAAGTAAAGAATTTGCATCTTTCACTGATGTCTGATCTCAGCTCTGAGTAAGTTCTAATTCTAAGTAAGTGCCAATTTTCAGCTTGTGCATGGTGGATTACTGGATATTCTGTATCACCTGACTTCTATGGCACGGTAAGACACTGAAATGGGAAAAATAAAATCTTGTCAGGTAGTTATTTTGCTCTGTATTTGTATGGCTGTCGACATGAAATTTAAGTACTAATGCTGTGCAAGTCAACTATTGTAGAAAGAGCAGGTGGGGCAGTCAAAATCAAGTGGCTTACTACATGTTGCATTATTATGCAGTATCTGCCTTTTTTCCTCTGTAACCACAAAACATATGCTTAGAAACCAATTAATCACACAAATATTTGTATTTAGTTTTGCCATACATATATACACACACACATGTAAACATGTATCTCTCTATAATTGGAGATGAATATGTACTTATTTATAAATGCACACAATTCATATCTATAATATGAATTGAATTATGAAGTTCATAATTGGTAATATCCCATCACTATTGCTTCAGCCTTGCTTAGTTGCTTTTCCATGATGCAGTGCATATTTTTTAACATACTTACCTTTCTCTACCATTTCTGCTTTAAAACTCCTCAAAAATGTTTGTGAAGTTCAATTGAAGAGAAAAACTGCTGGGTGAAAACAAGTTTCTGGTACATGTTGTTGAACTGGGCACTACAGTGCAGGGAGTGGTAACCAAAATTTCACATTCCAGGCATAGCAAATCTTTCAATTGGTGGCAAAGAGGCTGAGGAAAAACCCAAGAGGTAATGGGGGGGAAATAGCTTAAAACTAGAACAAATTGCTGGATGACTCTATTGTCAAAAGGTCACATTCTTTCTGTAGGCAAATGTGTGCAGCTCTGTAGAGGTCAGAAGAAGGAGTATGAGGAAGAGGAAGGCATACTGAGGAAATAATCCTTCCTGTTCGACCTCTGGGAGCTGCTGCTTGACGTATGTGGAGCGCAGAAGAAGGGAAGAACAGGAAGGGAGCACACACAGCACTCTCAAGTGGGGAATTTTTCTGAGACACTTCCAGCCTCCCACAGAAAGGCTGGTTTGAAGGGACCTCTTCATCTCATCCAGTCCAGCTGCCTGCTTAGAACAGGACTGTCGCTGGTGCTTTGTTAGCTTGGTTGGCTTTCTTCAGTCAAGCCTTGAAGTCTGTCCAAGATGGAGACCCCAAAACTCGTCTCAATAACCTGTTCCAGCACTGCATGCCCTGTCTTGTTGATTAAGCCTTCCTACTTGAACCTCCCAATCTCTGCTTCTTGTTTGTGACTTCTCTTGCTACAATCTGCCACTACCAAAAGCAGTTTTGCTCCATCACCTTGGCAGATGTCCTTCTAGCAGCTGGATATTGGATTGTCTCTTAGCCCTGCCTTGAAAATGGCTGCTGTAGGCGAGTGTGGAAGGCGGTCGTGGGGGCACTCTCAGCTGTGTAATAATCATTCCTGTCAGCAGGTGGTTGCCACAGCTGAACCCCTCTCAAGTCATGCCTTGTGTGTTAATTGAACTGCACTCACCTACCCCATGAGTGTGACTGCAAATGGAAGAGAATGATGGCTGGCACCAACAACATGGATCACAGCCATTGATTTCTCCCAGAAAGTCCTGGCCAAGGTGTGTCAGTTGGCAAAAAGGTAATTCATTAACAGCAGTAATCTGACTCAGCAGTGTGCTCTCCAAACTAATCATCTGTATTCCCTATGCAATCAAGAGATGTGTGTATCTCCAGGGGGTGGTTCATCATCCCCTAAATGGAGTCTAATAGAGACAGATTGAACTACCCTCTTACAGTATTTCTCTCCATCGTCTGCAGGAACTTTTGTTCAATTACATGCTGGAAGTAGCTACTTAACTTTTAGGGTGCTAGCATTAAAGTGGAACTGGTCTCTCCTAGTAGAGCTGGATGTATACCAAAGAAAATATTTATAGACAAAGACTTGCAAACTTGCTTTGGCTTTCAGAACACCTTTTATCTGGTTTCCTGAAACAGTATTTCAAGTAATATTTTATATGAGAATATTTTACAAGCAAACATGTTATTGTGGTGCACGTACTTGTGTGATCCCTGCCAAACTGCAGGTGAAAGCTTGGCAGGTGGTGAAGCCTGCAAACTCCGATGCTGTCTCTAAGAAACTGGTTTCAGTCCTACACTCTGAAGAACTCTGGAATTGTTATCATCCAGGTCAGGGAGTGGGAAGACCATCGTATGTCTCTGAAGACCAGGCACTCTCTGCAATTTGCTCATACTGAATTCTTACATCCTTACCCACAGAGAGCAGGCTGGCATTTGTTTGTGGAAAATATTTGCTGGGGTGTTACAGATAACATGCTATTTTCCAAAAATCTATTTCCTTTTAGTGATTGCAGTTCAGGCAGAAGAAGAGGATAGCTTGGTTAGCTAGCATGCAAATGGCTCACCTCACTCTTGTTCTTGATAACCTCAATTCTGTCTGAAGTTGTCCCTGGAAAAAGATGACCATTTCCTTGACTTCTAAGCCATCTGTCCTTAATCCTCCAACTAGTATTTTTATTAGCACATTTCATTTTAATCTATTTTAGTTTATTCTGTTTTATTGCATTTCAAAGCGAGTCAAAATCTGTGTCAGAGATTGTTCTCAAAAATTGATTACTGCATTTTAAAAAAATTTTTGTCTCTATCACCCAAACAAGCTGGAATTTAAAAAATCTTCCATACTTAGGATTAATTAATAAAATTTTTATTATTTCTGAATGCATGTTAGTGCTGTGAACACCTAGGAAACATGACTGTTTCCACTATTACAACCACCACCACTGCTTATGAACTTTGCTGTAACTAGCTCACATGACAATCTACCTGGGTTTTCATTATATTCTTATTACAATTATGGAAATAGTTCATGCACAGAGAGCTCAACTTGTAAATGACATTAAAATCATCACTATAGAATCAGTTTAGAAAAGAGATTTCATTTCCCTTATGACCAAACAAACCCCAAACCAACAAACCAAACCATGAAAAAAGTGTAGTCTCTTGACTTCTGAAAAAAATTTAACTGCTATTGAAACCCCAAAAACCAAATACCAGCATATTCTTATTCTGAGCTGTTGAAACCTCTTTCTCATCCTTCTTGCAATCAACATTGCTTTCTTTTAGGGAATTATGTACACTTTCCATGTAAGATCTGATAGGTTTTGAGGAAAATCTTCTCCGATATGTTTTCTTGGACTTGCCAAGTTTTATTCCAGTGAAAAATAATGTAAAAGAGACCCTTAGTGTGGGTACTTGAAAATAAGTATTACCATTTTATAAGAGGTGCTCATCTTGCTTCCCATTTTTCTTAAGCTGTGCACACTGAAAGCTATTTTCTAGCAAATTGAAACTGTGTTAACTTCCTCAGCCACATATTTCTTCTGTATTCTTCTTATTCCTCTTCTTTTTCCCTCCTCGTATTCTTGCCTCTTGGCTATTTCAGATAACCAGCGTAATCCTGCTCATTCAAAAGAAATAATTTCTCAAAAGAAGTGGAAAATCTCAGGTTTATCAGTCTTCCAGTAGCCAGCCTTATAGTACATGAAGCTCCTGAATCTCCTCATCTTCAGAGTCACCCACCAACCATCCTGGCCATCTCATGGTTGCACTCCTTCCCAGGACCTCCAGTTGTGAGGAGGCTCATGCCCTAACAGGTCCCAGCAGCCCAGTGGCTCTTTTATTTTGAGATGAAGATTTTTTGGTGTTCATCCTCTCTATCCCAATCCCTGTGGTGTTCTCCTCCTCTTTTTCAGTCCTGCTTCTTCTCTCAGGGGTTTCATCCACGCAGTGTGCACTGAAGGCGTGCTCTGTGGATCCAGATCTGAGCTCAGTGCTCAAACTGCCGTAGCAGCAGCTCTCTAAACATGGGATGGGAAAGCTACTGGCTGAACATATTCCGTGAATTAAGAAAAGCCCCAAACATGTCTGAGAATTTTTCACAGAGGGCATTTTAGTCTTGAACAACTAATCGGCACTTGAGGCAGATAAAAAAGACATGAGTCTCATGTTTTTAGTTTTTGCCAGCTTCCTCTTACTACTTATTATGCTTTAGAAAAAAACCCAAAACCATTACAAAACTCCAAACACAAAAAAGAGAGGTTCAGAAGGGTAGCTTCACAATATTGAGGTTTTTGGTGGTAATCTCTGGAGACAGTTCTCTCCACAGCCACTCTTTCTTTCACCAAAGCTTTCCTCTTCTTTTGCCATTTTCATCCCTAAAAGCCAGAAGCAAGGAAAAAGAAAAGAAGGCAGTTTAACCTGAATTATGTCATTTATCCAGGTCATCACACTGTTTTACAAATAGTTTTGTTACTACAACTGAGAGGTCAGTGACCTGCATGCCAAAGGCAGGAGAAAGGAGAGAATTTCTTAAGCTGATTCTGCTGCCAGAACCAAAGTATTGTGAAACTGTCACACTGCCACACTCTGTAAACACTTTCTTCCAAACATTAGCAAGTGGAGAAAATCAGTGGAGAAGGCAGCTCCAGACCAGAATGCTTTTGAAGGCTTGATGATAGCTGCAAAGGCTTGTGAGAACCACCCCTAAGCCTCAGCCATAGGTAGTCTTTCAGTGCTGTATTAAGACAACACAGATTCTGATCCTTTCAGAGCAAACTCGTGGCTCGCACCAGTTCAACAGCTGCAGAACTGAAAAGTGTGAATTATATTCTTTAATACGCACATGACCACCCAAGTGCAGTAATCCTACTGGTTGGAACTGTGCAAATGAGGCTAACATCTGAACACAAGGGCATAAGAACTGCCAGCATATCCAATTAGGAGGATAAAAGGAACTGCCCTCCTGGATCACTAATTATTTTCAGTGAACACAGTGTGATGAAAAACCTTCCAAAAGTCAATTCTGTATTACAGCAGTTTGACTTACAGGTGGTGCAGAATGGAACATTACCAAGTGCATTGCAATTAATTATGCTTTCAAATGCACCGACTGAATCTGGCTGTGCAATTAGACAAATAATAACTGAAGGGAAAGGTTATATTTTGGAATTACACATTAGAATAGATAAATACACCTTTTGCCTTAGCAGCTTGTTCCTGTGTCATGGCAGGCATCTAGTTATGGAGCCGTCTGTTGCAGATAAAATGCTTGTGTAAATGCAGTTTCCACATCCATTTCAATGCACAAGTGCCATTTTCATGCACTCAGCATAAATAAGCCCTTCCTTTAATTTATTTGCGTATCTGCCTCAAATGTCAAAGGGAATGACATTTCAACAAGATAATGACCAAGCAGTTACATCAAAGAGCCTGAGTTGGTAGCCTCTGCTCTTTTCAAACAATATTGACTCAAGCCATGGATGTCACTGATTTCAGTCCATGTGTGCCAAAGTGACCGCTGCATGCTGAGAAAGCGGTTAAGTGTGACTGACACATTCCAAAAATTTGAAAAAATTCTTTTTTTGGTCTCCGAATTACCTTTCCATTTATTCTGCAATTCTTGAACCTAGCCAATATTTAAAAATGTCCCACATATGTTCAACAAATTATCTTGAAAATATAATTTGAAATAATTGGTTTAGCTCACAAGTTTGAAGCAGTCAGAGTAGTTGGGTATCCTTGGGTAAAGGGAATGCTGCAATGATGGGAAATGATATCCCTATCACCAGGCCCTTTGTTGGTGGATTCCCACAAGAACTATTCCTTTTCTTAACTTTTTTTAATATTCAGAATGTGAGTGGCTACATTAATTTTAATCCAGGTTCTAGCAACAAGGGATTGACACCAGTGCCTTTCCTGTCACCCTGGTACCCTTGTGTCTTGGAAGGGCTCATCCACAAAATGGCTGAAAATGAGCTTGAGCAGGAAGATTGGTGAGCAGGGGGACTGTAGCTAAAAAAATACTCTTGAATTCCTGCCTACTCAAAGCAGTATCAGTGGATAACTGCAGGAACACTGGAACAGGTTGCTCAAAGAGGCGGTAGATGCTTCATCCATGGAAACATTCCAGGTCAGGCATCTAAGCAACCTAATCTGGTTGAAGATGTCTCTGCTCATTGCAGGGGCAGTAAAGGTCTAGATGGCCTTTAAAAATTGCTTGCAACTCAAACTGTTCCAGGATTCCATGAAAAACAGTCCCCATGGGCTTTGGGTGGATCCAGAGTCCAGATCCTACCCTTAATAATAAACTTAATTCAGTTATCCACGATTTCACAATGCCTTGGATGGACTGTGACGATTCAGATGGTCTGGGAATAGAGGCCTCTAGCCCTCTACAGAGCAGAGCTTCTGCAGCAGCACAGGCTGTGCAGAGCACTTTGGACTTCCTCTTCACATTCTCCACCACGTCTTTGCATGGATCATCAAATCAAAATCTCCTGCTGAGCCTCGAAAGAGTACTGAGATCATTGACTCCTATGGAGTGCCTACTGCCCACTGACTCCAAGCAGGAGATTTATTGTTCCTCTCTTTAGCTGCCTAACAACCAGGCATCTGGAAAAAGCCAACTCTTTGTAGTTAGTGGGGGTAGGAAGAGGCATCTGCTCTCTTTGTTCCCTGAAGAAATCTGTCTCTCCCTATGAGCAGCTGAAAGAGCTCAGCAGAGGTACTAAGCTTTTAGATGGATCAAGTGAGGAGAGAGGATTGAATCCCAGCAGAAGTCAGTGTGAGTAAAGTGCCTAAGCTTGCCCTTTCTGGACGTTCCTGAAGGTTGTTTGAATTGCTGAAGCTCCTGAGTGGTCACCCTTGTCACAGGTTTCACTCTGCTGGAAAAATGTAATTCCTGGTCATTGAAACAAGCTTCAGCTTGCCATCTTAACATCTGGAATTAATTCCTCCATGAATTAAGGCAAGTCATGAATCACACCTCCTTCTGCTCCAAGTGTATGGTCCAGTTCTTTACAAGGTCATTTCTTTGGCCATCCCTGTCATAAAAACACAGCAGCGTGCCGATTAAAAACATAAACAGCTTGTAAAAGTGCCTGTGCAAGAACAACCAAACAAGAGCAAGACAGAAACCTCCAAGCTCAACAAACAAAAAGCCACAGATTTCCAGTGTGAGACACTCCACAGATTTCACCTGCAGAGGGGATGAAAAAGAAAACACCTCAGGACAGGTATTAGTGACACTAAAGGTCTGGTGGGGAGGTATGTATGCCCAACAGAAGAACCAGTAAAAATGGAAGAGGTACTGAAGATGGCAAGAGGCTTGATATCTTTCCAAAAGATGTGAACTGACTGATGTGCATGAATAGTTGCAGAGAATGTTTTTCTTTACTTCCAGGGCTAGAAGCTCTCTCATTATCTTATATTTACAGCAGATTTGGGATTTTTTGGTTGGCATTTGTTTGTTTTAAAACTAATTCTTCTTTATTCTGAAACTTAAAGGATGTTCTGTGTGATTCTGTATCTGTGGAATACACTTGCAGGATGAAAGATCTGGAAATGCATGTAAGAACCTTTTGGGTGCAATGGTAGCATTTACCATTCTCTACCCAGCTGCAGAGAAATCAGAGTGTTTCTAATATTGCAATGAGCAGAAAGCTCTGGCTGCTTAACTGCCACTGAGCACTTCACTTTAAAAATGGATAGATTTGGAGCATTTCCCAGATGTCGCATTGTCACTTCTGATTGACACGTTGGAAGAGGAAGTCAAACGAGGAAGTGAGTTCAGGAATGGCGAGGGTGTAGCGGGTCCCTCTTGCTTGCAGGGAGCAGCCAGGAATCTAGCAGCTGGCTGGGGGTCTGTGTGTGGGGTGCAGTCAGCCTGTTGATTTTGGGTGCCTGATTTAGATGCCTACTTCTTCCCATTGCCTATATAAGGAATGGAGTCTGGCAGCCGTGGAGCGTGGGGAGCCCGAATTGCCCATCAGTGCCTTACTGGTTGTCATGGCAACGCAGGCAGGCACCTAGAGGAGATGTCTGAACGTGGTCCCGGCTGACTTGCAGATACACACCACAGCTTGTGTGCAAGAGAGACAGCTGTACTGAGCGTATCCTGGCTGGAGTTCACGCTCCAGCACGCTGACAACTGTGAGGAGCCCCTGGTTTCAAGCTGCCCTTTGCGAGCCCCAAACAACAAATCTTTGTCTTTCCATCTGGTTTAAGGCAAACTTAAGCACGGTGCTGCAGGAGGCAAATTCTCCACCCGCATGCCTCTGAAGCTGTGTCAGTGCTGGGAGAGAAATGAAACTGCTTTGTTCGTGGGACACACTCCAACACGAGGAGATACCCTCCTGAAAACAGCACTGCATCCCACGCCTTCCTCTGTAAAATTACAAGATATGCATTAAGCTCCTTATGGAATTGATCAGTTAATTAATCAGTTTATCTGCCTCTGCCCTACATTTAAATTTAAATCTTCATGGCAATTCCATCCAAATCTCTTAAGCTGTGCTGAAAAAATCAGCAAGCAGAAGAACCACCACCCTGTACATTGCTACTCATAAGGTCCATTTCCTTTATTGAATTTTTTGTGTTATTTGGAGATGCTCTTGCACCTGCAAAGACTAAGTCCACTCTTATTGGAACAATTGTGCAAGAGAAGGAATTGGGCAATCTCATAGTGATGCAAACTATGTAGTTTTCTATGAAGGCATTAGCCAAGAGTTGCAAACATTCAGAATTAATTCCAATAATGAGCTGGGATTTAAAATTTAAATACTAAGTTTCTAGCTGCATTGCAAATTCATCCCCAGAATCCACTCTGTATTACTCACCACCTTTTGCACCCTTTAACAATGGTAATGGATTTTTTATTACACTCAAAAAAATAGCAAAATACTTTCATTTCAAGTGCTATTAGCAATGTGCTTGAGCTCAGCTAGGAGCCTAACATATGGAAGCTGCTAAAACCCAATTGTTTTGTGCAATTGTATATTCGAGGACAGCTCTGAAATTCAGAGCACAAGGCTCAGGTCAAAGCAGAATTGCTGGAGTAGGACTTGAACTCTGATCTGTGCTTGTAGCTGTTGGGAGCCTGCATGGGTCTAGAGGATGCTGTAAACTTTGCCTGGCTGCTTGCTTTGGACCTCACTGTCTTCTTGCCTTGTTTTAAGCCTGCACAAGAACTACATTCATCTGAACCAAAAAGCAGTCTCTAATTAAAAAGTCTGATATGTATATGCCTTTCAGAATAGTTTTTCAGCTATTAATTTTCAGATAATTGTTTCCAAAGCCCTAAAATATTGTGCATGGATCAAATGGATGTATTGCTGTAGACTGAGATGCAGTTTGATGTCTCTCAGTTCAGCAAAAAGGGAGTAAAATTGTTCAGGCTAGTACATGTAGAACTTTATAAGCCTATGAAAGATTTTTGTCTCTTTGCTGCATATAGATACCAGTTTTGATGTTAGCAATTTGGCTTATTAATAACTGATTTACATTTCCCAGACATAAAATTGCTATCTGCCAAAAATTTATAAGAATTTCATATTGTAAAATTCTCCAGCACAGTGAATCCTTTGTGATTTAAACACAAGGAATTTGTGATTAAAATTTTAATATGATCACTGCAGTCTCCTGAGATGCTTAAGTACAAGAAAATGTTATTTCCTGCATCTTAGAGTTCATTGTGATGGATACATTTAAATGCCATCAATAGGATTCTATCTGCTCTGAAAACTAAACAAAACAGAAACTCCTGCAAAGCAAGTAAAGAAACTGTAGGATTTATGGTATCTGCTGAAGCATGAAGACTAACCCACTACCCAGTATTGTCTCAGTTCAGCTCTGAATTGTCAGAGCAGGCTCTACAGTTCACTGCAGAAACCAAAGATAGGAGGGGCAAGAAAAAGACAGGTGTACAGCTCCATTCTGCTCCATGGAAAAGCAAGGTTTGCTGGATATTGTCCAGCTTACTTGAATAAATTGATGAGCTGGTTTGCTGCTTATATCAGCTGTTAACTCAGAGCAGGGCCTGTGCCAGTAGCTGGGCTGGTGGGTAGTCTTGCTGCAAAGAGCAAAGTCTTCCTCACAGCCCTGCTCTCTGCAGAGGGGTTGGTATGGGAGCTGTCACTGGAGGTCATCTTTCCTAAGGGAAGGTCTCCATCAGGCAGACCTGAAGCCTTTGCATTGCTGAAGCCATCCTAGTGCTCTGAGGACATGCAAATAAAGAAACTGAGTGCTATTATTCAATCTACAATGCCTTTTCTCTACTCATCCTTATCTCTGTATTAGTCCTGTTGTGACTGGCTCAAATTTAGCCTTTCTGGGAAACTGTTGGAGGATTTCCTATCCACATCTTATTCTTGGTGAGTACATGCTGTTCAAAAGCTCGGAGGAATTGGCTCTCCTTCAGCAATGTTGTCCTGCCTGTCAGGGGGATGGTTGGAGACAACATTTTGGTGCACATTCAGCACTGTTATTGGCTGTGGCAGGACCCACAGGTGTTGGCCAGGACTTGCAAAGATAATATGTAAGTGCACAGAAAACTGAGCAGGCTCCTGTTGCTCCAGGATTTAGCATGGTCTGGTGACTGTCCTTACAGCTGAGCTATGGGCATTTCCCCTGGTCATGGGTTTGGCTGGCTCTCACAAGTGGGGTCCCCACAAATTCCAGAGTGTGACTCACTGGACAGCAGAGATTGCTCTGCATGAAGCCTTTGGGGAAGGGTGTTTAGCTTGATAAAAGCAAAATCTTCTCTGTCATTTGCTTTTAGAGCTGCAGATAAATCCTGGGCCCTTTTCTTTACTAATAGAATCCAAGACCTTCAGGATAGTTTCAAAGCTGCATTTAGACAACTGTGATCACTGTTGGGTCCCTGCTCCTGTGTAAGAGCTATAACCAGCTCAAATCTTTTGATGAAACCAGTCTTGTAGGAAATGCATTTTTCTTTTCCTTTTCCCGAGTAAAAAGTACCTGTCATGTTTCAGATGAAAATAACTCTCTGAAGTTCAAAGTCCCTTTTTCCCCACTCTTTTTCCCTTTCTTCCTGCAATGGCAGATGGCAACAGGATGAGGGGAGGTATAACCATGAAGGCTTTTCAGGTTTTGCCTCTTGGCCAAAGCCGTGTGACCAACAGTGCAGTCCTCTTAACATTTTTGACTAGTTCTCCAAGTAGTGACTACTGCAGGACTATGCTGCAGACTTGCAGTCACCTTGAGGGAGGTCAGGAACAACATTTCTCAGAAGGATAATGTTGGTAGGCAAGGGACTGCTTGTCCCTGTTCTCTCCTCACATGAGCTATGGCAGGGTGGTGCACAGGATCAGGCTAAGCTGTCCTGATTGCTGATCAGCCAACGGTCAAATGCCAAAAACATGAATTTCCACAGGCTTATGGACTTTCTACAGCAAAGATGAACTTCAGAAGTATTTTTAGTCTTGAAAAAAGCAGTTGGATGGAACATAAAATGTTTTTATGTGTCTGTTTACACATGCAAATGTTGTTTTCTTCATCAGAGAAGTTTTTTAGCAGGCTTCTTAAGTCATCTTAATGAACAACAATGGAAAAATAATAATCTTCAGCTTGGAATCTGGTGGCATCCACACTGAAAAATGGCACCAGATAATACCTGTTGACCACATTTGAAGAACCTGAACATGGTTCTAGTTAATTTCAAGTATGCTGAAAATAAGCCAAGGGTTTAATTTTCAAGTTGCATTATCATGTTCATGTCACTCTCCAAAGTATCGCTAAATTGTTCCTTTATTTTTTCTTTTGCCAAGGAGGTAGGAGAGTGTTTTGCTGTCTGGAAAAATGCCTGCCTAGAAGTAGAGGTCCAGATCTTTAACAAGGGTAAATTGGCAAAACCCCACTGATTGTAATGGAGCAATGCCGATTTTTGTCAGTTCAGTATCTGGCCCATCAGATTTTCAACTGTTATCACCACAGGCAGAATTCAAATTGACACGGCGTGGGCTAACATGATTGAGTGCAGAACAGGCTTCCTGGTTTCCTAAATTATTTTAATAACAGAAAGAATGTAGATGGAATGCCAGGCTAAGATCTCTACCTGGATAAGGGCCCAGATTTTATTCAATTTTTTTTTCAAATAAGCCTGTTCCAAAGTCATTACTTTTCCATTATAGAGTTTGTCATGACATGGTCCTCAGGAACAAAACTCTCAGATTCCCTTCAGAGCACAGCTTTAGATAGGAAATATTGTCTAGAATGGGTCCTGTAGGATAAGAGGTTTATGGAAAAGGAGAAGCAACCTGTAGTAGATCAGCTTCTAAATCCATCGCTGACACATATCTGCTCCAGGTACTACATTTCCAGTGGCTCTGGTGTGTCACTTCTTTTGTGAACCACCCAAAGCCACTTGGCATCCTGGAGTCCACCAGCTCCCAGGGATCAGTGGTCTCGGGATCCAACCCATCTGTGGGGGCACATTTCAAGATGTTTGTTGTGCAGCCGCGGCTGCCCGATGGTGCCTGGGGAGTCAGGAGCACTCACTCTGTCCTGGGAGCCCTGACGCCCCCTGAGGTGGATAGCACAAGGAAAGGTATGTGTCCTGATGGTGTTGTCCTGGTGGGACAGATGGAGGAAGCATTATCCACTCTGAGCTTCAGGCAGAGGTGCCATGGCAAAGCAACCGCGAGCCAAGGCCCTGTACGAACAGCGTGGGCTCCAAACAGCGTGGGCTCCAAACAGCGTGGGCTGAAATGTCTGTAGGAATGGTGGTAATCTACACGTAAATAAATTTGCTCATCGAAGGAGCCAAATTAAAAACAAAAACATAACGATTTGATTTTTCCCCCTAGGGAAAGGAGTTGTGTTTTTCCTCACTTGAAAGGATACTGACATTTTACTTTCATCTGCCCTTGTGTCTGAACAAAGGTAGCTGATTACTTGATATCTCAACTCTAATTTGGGGTATATTTTTTTTAATCCTCTTAGGGATTCAGAGGGTGGTAAAAAGTCTCTTTCATTAATTAGTATGTCTCCTTCTTCTTTTGACCAGGAATGCAAGGGTATCCTTTTCTCTGAATGTCATTTTCTCTCTGGGCTCTTGTACTTTAATTTCCTAGATGTGAAAAAAGGAATAGAAGATGAATTAGGTATTGAAACAAGAGGATATGAACATGACTCTCTTCTCCTATAGAACTTATTCTTTCAAAGAGAAAAAAATTATATCTCAGCAAAACAGAATAAACTACTTTATAATTAAATTTTAATGAATAAAATGTTTTTATCATTCAAAAACTTTTTTTGGGAGTACAAATTTAGTTGAAAGACAATTCAAAATCTTGGTGCTCTTACTGTTCCCAGGTATTTTCTGTTCTCCCACATACTGTCCCAGAAATCTGGCTTTACTTCTCAAGTTATTAATCTAGGGTTTGTGGTTTTGGCGGATAACTATTTTATTATGCCTAACACAGCAGTGCCTTGAAGTTTAATATCTTGCTGATACACAAATATTAATTTACAAAGGCAATGTTTGGTATCTAGATGAAGGGGTCTTGGGTGAGATGAGCTTGTCTACCCCTGCTTTCAAATACACAAAGATTAGTGTGAAAAAAAAGAGAAAACTCTCTTCTTGATGAAGGAGGGAACCCATACATTGCTTACATTAAATTTCTTGGATAGTTGGGGATTTTTCTCCTTAAAGGTTTATTTGTATTCTACTATGCCTGATGACACAGGAGGTTTTGTCTCATCCAAGTTTTGTCAATGTATTTGTTTCCTGCCTCCTGCTCAATGATGGCTGAGCTGTTCTGAGGTTAAATTGATCAGTGCTAAAATCCTACTGGTGCTATGGGAGTAGGACACACAGGTCCCTTGGCACTGCTGACCTGTCACCTGCTCCTTCACTGGCCTCCTACACTACCAGGCAGGTATAGTCACCTTGGCCAAAGGGCTGGTGTTTGCACTGCTAAAGGATCATGTTATTTCGTAGCAATTTTTCACTTCCCTCAGCCATGATGAGTGCTTTCTGGTGATGGTAGCATTGCCTGTTGTGGCAGAGATCATCTTTGTGGAGGAGTCAGGCCATTCTCAGGGATACCCCAAAGAACATGGAACTCAGCCCAGAATGACTACAAACCTGCTTTTCAGCATGTACAGATGATAAGTTTTCGCCCTCCCATCCTCTGAGATCAACAGAGGTTTACGATTTTTTCTTCCCAAGGGTTGGGCTTGGATCTGACCACTGTTCATCAATTCTTCAATTTTCTCCTTTGGAAGGTGCTCACATAGGGTGTGAAGACCTGAGCAGATGATGGGGAAAGGCACAATCACCACTTTCCTCAGCTGCACATCCCTTGAGGTTCCTGTGAGTGCTGGAAGCCTGGAGCAGGAGCTGTGCTCCTCATCCCAAGTCCAGCATTTGCCCCACTCATCCAAGGGCTTCTTGTGACATCCTCCCTAGTAGCCAGAGCAGGGAGTGTTCACTGAGCTATGCTGCTCAGTAAACACACATTTCATGGAAAAAAACTGGGAGACTTTTGTTGGAAATTTTTCATGAATTATTTTTATTTAGGAAAACATGATATCATTCTGATGGCAAGAAAACAAATTGACAGGCCAGCTTTCTGTAACTCCTAAAATATCACCTCTTATTTTTCATCTAGTAATATGAAAGAAGAAAGTGAATAAATGGAATAGCCAAGACCAAACCCTATGTCTGCTTCTTAGCTTTTGTTTCTTTTTCTGCCTTTGGCCAGTGCTTCTAAAACAAGAAAGATGAAGAGAGTGTGCAAAGGATCATGTTTTCCCCTTGCAGTGTGAAAACTCAGAAACCAAAACAGAGTAGCTAGGGTTTTTTCTGATTTTAAAAATTACATTTTCTGGGGGGAAAATGTCTTTTAAACCAACCCTCTGTTTTTCAGTGAAGACATGCAAACCAGTTTGGCTCACCACATTTCATGGCTCAGCCTTCTCCGACCACAAATTATAGACGTCATAACAAATGTCAAAAATACAGCAGGACATAATAAATTATATATGCAGAGACACAAGTGCAGTCAGTCATATATACACAGGCATCCATGTGTGTATATATAGTCACCTGTGTGCGTATGAATGTGTCTGTAAAAATATATCTCTGCATGTGCACAGCTATGTGTGTCTGTGCACAGATGTAAAGTAGATGTGTCCCTGCTTGCAAGCCAAGGAAGTCACGGAGAGGTTCTGCTTCAGGAAGGTCTCCTTCATCTGTTGGGGAGATACATTTCCATGAAATGTTTACCTGTGGCTGTTTCTGTTTTTACTGGCCCTGTAAAGATGTTTTGACCAGAATAAAATCTACCCAGCAGCACTGTGAACCTGCGTTTCCACCACTGTTTGGCATATTTGTTACCTGTGTGAAGAAATCTTGAAAGCTTTGCCTGTTTCATAAGAGTGTGGCAATACAGCCTAGGAATCACTCTTGGGTTGTGATACAAAAACTCAGTCCTTAGAAGTGACCCTTTCAGGTAAGAGAGGAAACCTTCACACCTGCCAGTACATTTCATCAGGCCACAAGGAGACCAGACAAAGGAGGGGGGATATGTAAGCAGCAAGTTCCTCCCATTGAGAAATGCCACAAAAACTGGAGTGATGTTTTGTGCAATGCTGTACAGCAGCCAAGTAGAGACAGTAAAGAGGAACTCTTTATTTAGTGGGAAAATAAATTCAAGTGAGCTGAATTGTCTAGTTGAATTTATGTTTTGGATGGTTTTAGCAGTTAACCAGTGCCCTTGTCTTGCAAACAAGCCTAACTTAGTCTTGCATACAAGGTGGTCTCTCACACTGCCCCCAATACCAGAGCAGAAGTTCAGCACTAATTCAGGCAGCTTTCTCACTTGGCTCTAGGCAGAGGGAGGGCTCAGGTGCTGGCCCCTGCCCTCCTCACCAGCTCCTCTCTATGTTGCACATATCTCAGCTCCTCATCTCCCAGATGTGCTCCGGATGCTGTCGCATACTGCTAAAAGCTCTGCATTTCATGAAAAGTCTCCATGGATTTTGTTGCAGACAGGTAACTCCTTGTCAAATGGACAGGGGGGTTTCTTCAGCCTGCAGCCCCCATGCATGAGATGTGTCCTGAAGAACAAGTTTCCCTGCCCCTCTGCCTACAGCTGTGCTGACTGCAAATGCCACATCCTCCTCATCATCCTCATTTTCCTAATTCCTCCATGGGACAGCCAAGCAAAATGCGATGTGGAAATCTTTGGCTGAACACTGAGTGACCCTGTGTGTCCTCCCAGCACGACTCTGGACTCATGGGTCTCTTGGCAGGGCTCTTTCTCTCTGGTAGTGATGTGTTTACACTGCCCCCGTTCCAGTGCAAATTCAAAGGCAGTTAGTTCTGGGATGTCTGCTTTGCTTTGCACCATCTTCAATCCCACCCTGCTTCTTTGCAGCCACTGTTTAGACTCAGGCTAATTATGATCCCAAACACACTGCTCTTAAAACAGCAGCTGCATCTCCTTTTATCACTGCAGGGATGTCTCACTCCTAAGGTAATGCCTTTCTATTTGGGTTTCAAAGAGGCAACTCAAGGATCAAGAGAAGACTTTATGAGGCACTGGCAAAGTCTGCCCTCAAATAGTATGATTTCAGTCTTCCCTACTACTCCCAGTTTTGAAGCAGTTCCTTTGGTTTTCAGTTTGGGGCTGGGATAGCTGACCTCCTTTCCACACTGCCACCCCTCTGACTAACACAAGCTCTGCAGACAGATTGGGAATACTGGTCTGTCTCTATGTCTGGATCCTCCCTTAGCAGCCAGCAAAAGGGGAGATTGACTTTGCAGTGTGATCTGAATGGGCCTGGCCTCCAATGGCTCAAAAGGAAGCGCAGGGATGAATGATCGATCCACTAATATCTTCAATTCCAGAGGCCACAAGTCCCTTTCCAGGTACATCTGTTTTGATAAGGGATGGACTAGATGACCTTTAAGGATCCCTTCCAATGCAAACTGTTCTATGATTCTATGAATGTACCCCTAGAATGAATGGCCTTCGTGCACAGACTGGCTTGCCACGCTGTTAAGGTGTGGAAAGGTCCTGTGTCAAAAAAGGCTCTCTTGATTATTGTATTTCTGCATGATATTTACTTTGTATTTTTTTGTGCAACCATCCCATGTCAGATATTGTCAGAGCACTTGGGATTCCCACACTAAGAGGTGTGCAAGCCCAGTACTTTTTATCCCTGTTAAGTATCAAAGAGGAATGTGGAATTCTATCTGTTTTTAAGACACTCGTTGAAACCTATTTTTGTTGCTGCTAAAAATATGTCTTTATTTTGTGGTAGGAAAGAACTTCTTCTGGCTGAGCAGCTGCTCCAAGTGATCCATAAATGTGCTCTCAGCCTCAGGTACAGAGCAGCGTCCCATGGCCCCTAGTGTGACCATGCAGAAAGCAGCTGTTGGCAAGCCTGACATGCAGTTATGACATTTTTCCTTCCAGACAGTTGTTTTAGCTACTGAAAAGGAGTTCCTGTTTCCAGGCAAATGCTACAGCCACCAGTCTACCCTGCCATGTGTAAGATAGGTGCAAACCTACTGGAATAAATCTGAATGACCTAGGAGCAGAAAGGCAGATTAATCCCAGACTCAGGACTGAGACAGCTGTGTGGGTCAAGAAAACAGGAGTTCATAGCTTCAAGAAAAAAATGAAAATAATATTCATCCTCATCTGACATGCAAAGTAAGCCTACCTTAGAAATACAGGTCAGCTGAGCTTTCAGGAGGGCCTCTGTAAGGATCTTCATGATGTGGCTGAGGAGGTCTTTCCTCAACAAGAGAGCACATGGGGCAGCTGTGTGCTGCACCAGACCAGGCTCTCTGGAGAGTGGGGAATCTGACTATTTCCACCTTTCTGACCTATTCTTTCTAGCAGGTGTCTACCCTGGCTTCTGTCTGCCCCCACAATTCACAGAGCGGGTGCACCTGCAGGCACTGGTGGCAGCTTTGGAGGGACTCCCACAAGGATTTGCAGTTTTCCTTGTTTCCCAGCTATGCTTCAGGATTACCCAGAAATTCAGCCCGGTCAGGTAATGTATGGGTCCCATGAGAACACTTTCTATTCCCTGCTCTTAATAAATCAGAAATTTAGAGTGTAATCAGATACCAGCAAAGAGGCAATGCTGGTATTTACCCAAAATAATGCATGACACAGTCATCTTCTTAAGTCACTAGGAAGAATTTTCCTTTGATCTAAAGGTGCTTTATTGATATTACAGGCTGGTAGAACATTAGTTTTATTAGTGGAATAATCAGGCTGTAGAGTCTTACAAAAGCAGAAAAAATACTTAGAGCCCTGTTCACTGAGGGCCAGCTTGGAATGTGATGTAAGTGCTGGGTCACACTTGGAAATCACTCAGTTTATCACACATGCTGGATGTGCCAAATTTGTAAACTCAGTTGGAATGGGTGGTGCTTTGAGTTAACTTAATGCTACACTTCTGTCCAAAACAAAAAGGTAGTTTTACTCAATTGAAAGTTCCTAAATACCATAGGCTAAGTAAAGATACCTTTGTACATATTCCTTTGTTGAAAAACCTCTAAGCAGCTCCCAGGTCCATTTAAACTGCTTTTATAGGTTAGGTGGGAAACACTGCTTGTGGGTGCTGAAAATTAGATTTTAAAATTTCTCATTAGGTCTGTAACACTTGTGTTTTTAGAGATTTAAAACAGTTTGTTATTTCCAGTTTTGCATTCTGAAGGGGATGAGCCTGCATGGGAATGTCATTTGTGTCATTATGTGACTGGACCATGAACCTTACAACACATAATTTGCTCCACATTGCAGTGACAGCTCTGATGCAAGAGAAAAGTCAGAGGGCAATACACACATTGTATGCAAACAGGAAAATTACTTCTCCTGGGATCTGTTAATAAATAGTAAATGGCTTTGCTACAGCCTGTGTTTGGTGATAACAGGGTGCTGTAACAAGAACTGGACTCAGAAAAAGGTTCTTGGTTGAAGTAAGTCTTTGTGAGTAGGGACAGACTGAAGGGTCTACCTGCATCTACCTGTTGAAAGATAGGAAAAACGGGAAATACAGAGCATGAATAAGCAGTCCATGATATCTAAGATTAAGGAGTGGTGTGACAAGCCTGGTGTAGAACAAAAGCTACTTAGGTTTATACCTGTTTATAAATTAAGTTACTTACAGGCTACAACTAGAGGGAAAAGTAAACCAAGTCCTGGCTTGAGAACATCTCAGTGCTTCAGTGTGAGGGGTTCTTATCTTTGGATGTTGGTCCAAACATCCAAAGATAAGATTGTGACTGTTTACACAGTTCCCTTTGCTTCTGGATCATGCTATTTAGTGACCTCTGGGGGGGCACACAGTCCCTGTGAGGGTTCTCCTGCATCCCTGAATAAAAGAGGGCAGGGAGTAAACCAAGGACCAGGCCTGGCCAAGCACTCCCTGGGGTGGTGACAGGCAGGCTGTTTAGGGGGCAGGGGCTGTTAGCAGCCTCTGCATGAGCCAGACTGTGCCCCTTGGCGTGGCAGGAGGCAGAGGTGTCCCTCATGAATTTATTGGTACAAGCACAACCCTCTGTTTGGTTGTAGCTTTTGTCTGTCATTCTTGTGTCTCATTTGAGCTCTCTGGCATGGCTTCTCTCCTACAAGATGGAGATGATATCTGTCATCTGCTGCATAGGCAAAGGCAAACCTGGTTCCATGCATCAGAGAGTTGAATGAGAAAGGAAAGGATTAAAGTTGCTCAAGCGAAGATAAATCTGGCATTTTTGAATTTTACAAGTGAAACATTGTTCTTGTGGTATAAGCATTGTTGTCACAAATGCTTTCCCAGGCAAGTGCTGAGTATGAGACTGGGTCATACACTGCTTGACCAGGCAATGCTCTGTCTTGGATGAGCAAGTGCTGATGCTTGAGTCATTCTGAAACAGACAAAGGAAGCAAGACAGAAATCATGAGGGAGGATGCAAATAAGGGGTATGGGTCACTGCTGGGTTCCCACAGACTCTGTGCTCTTGGGCAGGTGGCTTTGGATACCCTTTTCTAGAAATGTACCTTTCATGCCTGCTGCAGCTTACCTGGGGTTTTGGGGCCCAAATTACACTGAAGTGCTCTCTCTTTTCCACGGAAACCATGGTGTGGGAGGGCAGAAGAGACTTGCTGCACACATCACTCTTGCCCCAATAGTGCTAGGATGTAGCTGAGGTATATGTTTGCCTCTGGAGAGACTGTGGAAAGACATATTTGGTGTGATAGGGGGAAGCAGGAAAAATAAACAACTTGTTTTTACTGAGCCTCTAGCTGCGGTACAGCGAAACTCAACTTTCCTTAGACAAGTTTAGTATCAGTGATGGTCACTAACTTGGGAAAATTTGCTTTAGTATAAAAACAACTCTAATCACTGTGTCTCAGATTCCAGCAAGTGAAAAAGCTCTAAAATATCACAAAATCATAGGTTAGTTTGGGTTGGAGGGGACCTCTAAAGATAATTCAGTCCAACCTTCCCTGCAATGTGCAGGAACATCTTCAGTTACATCAGATACCTCAGAACACCATCTATCCTGACCTTGAATGTTTTCAGGGATGAGATATTCACAGTTTCTCTGGGAAACATGTTCCAGTGTTCCTCATAATTAAAAATAATTATTTATATCTAGTCTGAATCTACCCTCTTTTATTTTAAAACCATTGCCCATTATTCCACAGCAACATGTCCTGATAAAAACTTTGTCTCCATCTTTTTTATAAACTCCCATTAAGTACTGAAAAGATGTCCAATGCTTCCATCTTTTCACCTGACAGACAGCAAATTATTCTGTTCCCTGCTCTTCAGCTGCTCCACCATGGCATGTAGGTAAATAAAGCCTATTCCAGTGCTTCACCACCCACACAGTAAAGAATTTCTTTTTAATATCTCACCTAAGTCTACTCTCTGTCTGTCTAAAACCATTCCCCCTTGTCCTGCCACTGTAAAAGTTGTAAGAAGTCTCTCTCCATCTTTCTTGTAAGGTCCCTTCAGGGAGGCCACAATTAGGTCACTCCAAAGCTTTCTCTTCTCCAGGCTAAAGAATCTTGATTCTCTTACCCTTTCCTCATAGGAGAGTTGTTCCAGCACTCTAATAGTCCCCATGATCCTTCTATGGACTCACTCCAACAGGTCCATGTCATGCCTGTGTTGGAGGCCCCAGAGTTGGATGCAGCACTGCAGGTGGGGTCTCACCAGAGCATAGCAGAGCAGAGCAGAGCAGAGCAGAGCAGAGGGGCAGAATCCCCTCCCTCCCTTGCTGGCCCCACAGCTTTGGGTGCAGCCCAGGACATGTTTGGTTACCTTGGCTGTAGGTGCACAAGGCTGGATCATGTCCAGCCTCTCACCCACCAGCACCCCAAGTTCTTCTCTGCAGGGCTGCTCTTGATATGCTCATCCCCCAGCTTGTGTTGGTAACAGGGGGCGCAGCACTTTGCCCTTGTTCTTGTTAAACCACATGATGTTCTTTCCTATGGGCTCGCTTCTCCAGGTCAAGAAGAGAAATTCCTCCTGGTTTCTAGACTACTGTTAACTTTATGCAGGCCTCTTCAAAGGGAGGAGGACTAAGTCAGTCACTCCAGATTTTTTGCTAATCTTGCCTGTACTCACTTTTCCCATGATCCTTTCAGATATTCAACATAACCCACTGCAATGAGGGTGGATCTGTCTTGCACCTCTTTTTATGCTCTCTCCCCTGTCTCCATTTCATCCCTGTGATTCCTCTTCAGGCCTCCGTTGTCCCACATGTCCAGGGTGTGGAACAAGAGAGGCGCAAAGGTGGTCTGAAAGGGCTGCTGGGAGAGATAAACCCAGACTGGGCGCGATTTAGAAAATACCATGGAAGAAAAAGACAGGGACTGGGCTGAAAACCACACCTACAACCAAGGGGCTTTTCCAGTGAAGAAGAGGAAGAGTTGGTCCCTTTTTGGGTGAGGTCTGCGTGGTTTTCACTTCTTCTTTTTCTAATTTTTCAATTCATAGTATCTATCTGGATTGAGATGCAGTCCTGGCATTCAGATCCCAGTTCCATTTCTGTGTGCTGCCTCAGATTCACCACTTCCTGTGTAGATGCTCCTTTTCTGTCAAGAAAAGACTGTTGCCAGTGGGATTTCGGGTTGGCCTCAGTGGTCAAGGAAACCAGTGTTCTCCCTTGTTTTGTTCAGATTTTGTTCTTTGGTACTTCAGAGATGATTGTGGAATATGACTCAGACAGCAGGGTCAGTATCCTCTTGTTTAAGGGTTTTAGGGAGTGAAGAGGTGGCAGATTTAGAGAAGGAACCAATAACATTTTTTATCTACACTACACTTTTTCTACTTTCTCCCCCTTTCTTACTTTTCAGTGATTTTCAACATTTTGCTTTATCCCTGGCTTTGTCTGCTCATGCATTTACCCTAAAGCCAAGCAGCCACTTACCAACAGACACGTGTGACATCTGTGTGTCCTTTATCACCCAGTGCCAAGCAGGCAGCAATGCGAATCCACTTGCTGTGAGAGGGGCCTCTCCTCACCTGGATGATCACAAGGGCAAGGAGGCATTCTCAGCCAGTACACATTGCTTCTCAGGAGGACTGGGGAACATGTGGTATTGCCTTGTACCTTGTGCATCGTGACAGCTGAGCCATCACGCCTTGTGTTCCCAAGTTGCCTTGTCAGCCTGTGGAAATGTGCTGTCTTCAAGAGGATTTAGGTTAGCAGTGGTTGCTTCCAGGTTCTGGCTATTGCCTCAGATCCTTGATGTGTTTGGAAGCAATAAATTGACTGGATATTTCTGCTGTCTGCTGGATGGCAATCAAGGGATGCTGCACTTTGATCATGTTGGATGTGATTATGTCTATTTGACTTTGAAAGTATTTACAGACACAGGTTTCATCTCTGCCTGGTGTGGCCTTAGCATTTCCAAACTGTCTGATTTTGAGATGGTAAATCTACATGTGTCCTTTAAGTACGAAAGAGTCTAGACTTGACTCTCTGTCCTACCATGGAGATAGTCCAGCAGCAGAAAACTTTGTGGAGTAAAGTGTAGGGTAGGAGGGAGGATGAGGGCAGCAAGCCCCTAGTGACTCACAAGGAGGAAATTGAGCCTATGTACAAAGCACACAGTGCACACCTATGCCGTGCCCTTGTAACTGGCTCCTGCCCTGTGTACCTCAGCCTGAAGTTCATGTGTTTGCAGCACAGCCTCTCATTCATGCTAAGGCAGCTCTTGAATCATCACCTGCCATTTAAGGTCAATTGAAAGAGTCCATGCAGGGATATGTTTTAAGGAGACTTTGGTACCTGTGTGCAGGTGAGGATGGGTAGCTTGGCTGCCAGTCTTTACCAGCCACCTTCTGCTACTTAGTCCTGTTGCATGATCTGAAGCACAGAAAATGCATCCACTGTGCTGCATGGGGTACATGGAACAGGCAACTCAGACACTATGAAATTTGGGAGGTCTCAAGGGTCTTTAGGTAGCCTCCACTTTTTTCCCCACTCAGGTATTTTGCTCTGCTTAGTTGCTCCTCCAGCACCCATGCTTGGAAAAGAATGGGTTTAAATCAACCAAAATGTCTTTTTAGACACTCTTTTCAGAGGATCCTTTGGGTGCAGTTAATGAGTTAATGAGGAGAGAGATATTAATATGGTAAGGTTTTACTTTTCAGAAAAACACAGTTGAATTCTAAAAAAAGAGAAGAAAACACAGGCCGAATATCACAGGGAGAAAAAATCCTGTCCATGAAACTTATCTAATCTTCCAAGGGAAATGGTGGAAACCTTATCACATAGGACAGTAAAATAGGCAACACAGAACACTAGAAAAAATGTTGTGAAATTCCCTTCAGTGGCAAGTAGGTGGACTGTTATTACTTTATGTATCTTTTACATTTATCAATCCTTCTCAGAGCTATCCCCTGCATCCTAAAGAAATATCCTTTGGCTGCTTTGTCTCACAAGTAATTAAGTAGAAATGAGTATATCACTAAGTACATTTCAATATGTGTCCTCAGCTGGCTGGAACTCAACCCGGGGATTCAGGATCTGCTTGTAATTAACATTCCATAGTAAGACTCCACACCCTCTTTTTGTCTCTTCCAAATTATGTGTTGGAAATACACATTTCTCCTACCATTAGCGATTTCAGCAGAGAAGTTTTAGCTGGGCTTTAAATTGCCCTCTACCTCAATTTAAATATTCCCTGTTATTTTAGGTTTGTAGACATTACACAAATAAACCTTTTCTCAAGGCGTCACAGGGAAACAAGCCACTGACTCAAAAAAAAAAAGAAAAAAAAGAGCCAACCCTAAATCCAACTGCTGAGCTGCCTTCTGGGTTGACAATATCACGGATTTAGGCTGTGATCTGCTGGCCCTTGAAGGTTTCAATACAGGTAATTAAAGGTGTCACTCCTAATTAGCATGAGAGTCTGTGGATGTGAAGAGTAATTGTGAATCGGGCTGCTCAGAGATCTTTCTGTGAAACTGTCTTTCCTGCCAGTTCATTAGAGCAACATTTTCATGGCAATACATCTGCTGGGGGTGCTTTTCATCACGAAGGTTTGACTGCATTAGAAAATGGAAGAACAAAATGATTCAGCTGAGGATGAATGGGGGCTTTAACTTGGGTCTGTCAGCAAGGACTGAAAGGCTGCATCTCCAGGTGTGTGAACAAAGTTGTGCCCATTGAGAACTTGTCTTTAACAGTTCCCCAGTGATCACACTGCTTGCCTGCTCTGTCTTTTCTTCAGCTTGTCCAAAGGCTCATGCTCCCTGAGCCTGCTGTGGCCAAGGTGAGCACAGCTCTCACATCTGTCTAGGGACAGACAGCAACAGCATCCAGACTGAACTTAGAGAGAAGCAAGAATATGCAACCCCGGATTTTCAGGGAGATGCATCAATCCCTGTGAGGGTCCTAAGAGAGTGCCCAGGGATATGTGAAAGGAAGCTGAAGTGTCAGTCTCCCCTCTGGTAGGTAGGAAATGGATGAGGTCCCCTGGCTGAAGCCCCCTGGCTCTGGTCCCACTGGAGCTCCTCCAGCTGGGCACTGCTACCATGCAGCTTGCAGAGCTGTGCTGGGATAATGTGTGTCTGAGGGCAACCAAAACAGTTTGTTCCCAGACTCCACAGAGTTTTTAGTGCCCTTGACTGTAATGGTAATTAAAAACAAACAAATCTGGATGAGTTCTGGGGGGCTGCCAGATCCCACAGAGATACCTCAGCTTTCCTTTATGTTTTATATGGTAATGGCAGGCCTGGTGGTGAACTCTGTGCTGCCACTAGTAAATGGTGACATATGAGATGTTGCTCTGGAGACAGTGGGTGAAAATGTGGCTCTGCTGGAAGCTGGTGGCAAAACTCCTGTTGACTTCAGCAGAGCCAGAGCATTTTGTGCAGTTATTTTCCATGCATAATTCACACGGGACAGGGGCGGGGGGAGGAATGACTGACATCTACCCTCCCAATACTTCTCTTTTTCTCTAATGATTAATAAGTTAACAGTAAAAAAAGACCTTTTTTTCTGGAATGGTTCATATTTGGGAAATCCAATTCTGACCTACTAAGCCTGCTCTGACTGTTTTAGCCTTGAGGCAAATTTGCAAACTGGCCTAGGGAAGCTGGTACTTGTTATTGTTGCTTCAAAGACTGTCTATGTGGGAGAGGGAATGAGATGTGTTGGGATGAAAATACCCTAGCTGTAAAAAGCAGTAATAATTACTGTCTACATGTGGGCAAGTCAAAAGGGGTTATTACCAAAAGAAATTTAAACTCCTGTTTGCAGAGAAAACTGCCTGAAATCCAACATTATTCATCTCTCCTGTGTGGATTGTTTTTAAACAGTTTTCTTCAAACACCACTTTTGTAAGGCAGAGTTTAAATGGATCAAGACAATGTTAAGAGGCTTGGCATCAGGTAAGTGATGGTGTAATGGGAATTACAAAAGAGAGGTGTGCTCCCAGGAGCCCTGGGGTCTGGGGGGCCAGCAGAGCTGCTCCCATGAGAGTGCACAGCACACACCCTCCAGTCAGGCTGTGTGCTACTCATCTGGTCTTGCTCTGTCTGCTGGAGAGCATCAGTGTGCTCACGGAGCAGCTGCTCTTTTTTATAGAGCATTTTGCTGTACTGTCCTGAAACAATTAATGGATTCATAGGTTTGAAAAGCATTATCTAATCATCTAGTGTGATTTTATATAGATACTCTGCACTTCCATGTATCTCCACCTGCATTCCAGTAACTTGTGGTACACTAGTTCATACTTTCCCAAAATGCATCTGACCTTCTTCTGAGAATATTGTTGTTCAGTACATTACATAATTTCATGTTAATTATTTTCACTCAGCCTATTCTCATTTACTTTAATGAAAATCCTCTTCAGACTTGTTCATGAAAATGGGAGGAGAATCAGTCCGCCCTGATGTCTGTGAGGATAACTTCTAATGGAGAGCAGTTGGCTTGCTGCTCTCTGGTCTTCTGCTTTCATGGGCTTTCACAGAACGGCATGAGAGCTCTATAATTTTTGTGGGGCTTGAGCTGCTCTGCTTTTTCATAAATTAACCAGTTCAATCCCAATCATGAAGATTGTCCTGTGTTGTTGAAAATACTCATTGAAAAAGTTTAGAGTATGAAGAGAAGTGCTTCTCCATCTCCTATAATTAAGAAGAGAGTTTCCTAACCTACAGTTGGATGTGTGAGAAAATTCCTGTGCCTGAAAAATACTGGCTAATGATGCCACATGTCATTCCTTCAGCCTCCAGTTTTGTGTTAGAAGTTCAAAGAGGTAATGTGTGTGTAATACCACTGCCTCATTATAGCTTCTACTGACAGAACACCATGCCACAATTCTATTAGCTCCAAGATTAAGATATTTAATAGCGTCATTTGTGTTGTCTTACAGCAAGATTCAATCAGTTTTTCATTGCATACATTGTTGGCTATCATTTGATTGGGCAATGCCTAAATGTACATTCAGTTTGGAAAAGCTGTTGCACAATGCCATATTCCCTGTTGCTTCATGGAAACTTGGACTTCCTCTTAGCTTCACTTTCTGTGAGTTATACGCTGCTGGGGAACTGTCTTTGAATCAGAAACACTCATGATGAGAGCATCTGTTTTATTTGTGGTTTTGGGTTTTTTCTCTATTCCAGGTCCATAAACTCAATCCAGTGACACATGGTTTTCATTTATATGGTTATCAAAGCCTGTTTCTTCATTCACAAGGCAGAAGCAAGAACATTTTCCTTCCTTAAGGTCCTTGTGTGTAAGTCTGGCAAATAGCTGCCTTTTATTTTACTGTTATGCATTCTTTTTTCTTACCATCTGCTAAAAAGGTTTAGCTTATATAACAACTGTTTTCACAAATTTATCACCAGAAATTAAAAATCACTTATAGACAGAGATTTTCTTGCAGTCTCTATTTGACACCCACTTGTATATGAAGTGCCTTCAGTACATGTAACCTTGGCAGCTCATGGATCCAAAAATATCCAGCTGCTTTACCGATCTAATGAGAGCTGTATTTGTAGACATGAAGAAATACTGCCCACAAATTCTGCTAAATTTTCACAGCTTCTGCTGATTCACACTGGAATGACCAAAGAGGTTTCACAGAGTGCCTTTCTCATGCTCTCCATCCAGCTCTGGGGGATGGATAGGTAGTGCTCCTGCTCTTCTATTCCCACTGCCTTCTCTGCTGCTGTCCATGAAGAGAAATAGCAGTTCTTGGGTTCAATTTATCATATCCTCACTCAGATGACCAAAGACATCCAGATGACTTGCTTGCTAAAAAATTATCTATTTCCCTACCAGTGATTATAAAGGGACGTTAGGTCACTGCCTCATATTTAGGGGTCTTTGGGGGTGACATGTTAAGCAGAGGAGACAAATCTTACCCAAGCTTCCCAGCTGAGTGGACTACAAGTGCCTGTTTATTCTTTATACTACTGCTAGCAAACTCCTGGGTGCCCCTTGTTCTGTGGGACCATGGAGCCTCTGGGGTTCACAGTCTGACTCATAGGAATTGATGAAGACCAAGGGTGGAACCTTGAGGCCAGGAGCATGGAAAGAAGGTAATTTCAAGTTGGTGACTGAGACAGTCTACACTGTGCTGACTCCAAATGACTGGATGGAGACTTTGCTGAAAGCAAACTAGACAGCCGTCCTCCTGAGCTTCTCCTAACCAGGCTCTCATACAGAATCAATTAGGTTGGAAAAGACCTCTGAGAACATTGATTCCAAGCTTTGACTGAACACCACCACGTCAACAAGACCATGGCACTAAGTGCCATGCCCAGTCTTTCCTTAAAAACCTTCAGGGACAGTGACTCCACCACATTCCTGGGCAGTTCATTCCAATAACTAATCTTTCTGTGAAGAAATTCTTCCTAACATCCAACCTAAACCTCTGCTGGTGCAGTTTAAGACTCTGTCCTTTGTCTTTTCACTGGTTTCGAGGGAGAAGAGACTGAATCCCACCTGGAAACATCTTCCTTTCTGGTAGTTGTAAAGAGCAACAAGGCCTCCCCTGAACGTCCTCCAGGCTAAACATTTTCAGGTCCCTCAGCCATTCCTCGTAGGAACTGTGCTCCAGACCCTTCCCCAGCTCCATTGCCTTTCTCTGGACACACTCCATCTCTGGACACACTCCAATGTCCTTCTTGCAGTGAGGGGCACATGACTGAACACAGGATTCAAAGTGGGCCCTCACCAGTGGGGAGCACAGGAGGACAATCCCTGGCCTGCTCCTGCTGGCCACACTATTGCTGACACAGGCCAGGATTCATTGGCCTTCTTGGCCACCTGGGCACACTCTGGCTCAAGTTCAGCTGCTGTTGACCAGCACCCCCAGGTCTTTTTCCATCAAGCAGCTCTCCAGCCACTCTGCCCAGCCTGTAGCAGTGTGTGGGTTTGGTTTGGCCAAAGTGTAGGACCCAGCGCTTGATCTTGTTGCATCTCATGCTGTTGGTCTCGGCCCATTGATCCAGCTGCCCAGATCCCTCTGCAGAGCTTTCTTGCCCTCCAGCAGACTGACACTATGACTCAACTTGGTGTAGTCTGAAAATTTGCTTTCTGGTGTGTTTAGTCTCAAGGTGCCTCTATTTTGCAGTGGGCCCTGCTCTGAATAGCACTGGCCTTCCTCCTCCAGGGACCAGATGTCCAGTCGTGGCAGTCCAGTTGATCTGTAAAATAATGCAGCCACTGGTTTAGCTCTGGGTGTAAGTCCTAGGTAGCAGTTCTCTCATATAGTCTTGACCTTCTGAGGCTTTCTTTCCTCTCATGAGTGCCACAGTATGTGTGAACACGGTGAACTGGGTTTTCTCTTGTCCCAGTATCATTGTCATAGGTCTGTCCCTTTAGCAATCTCACTGTACCCAGCAAAGACTTTCCTCTGGTTGTCACCTGCAGTGTCTCTTGTCTGAGTAAGTGATCCCTTAAAATACTGGAAAATTGCCAGTAGGTCCTCAGGGGAATTGATGTTTGTGTCATCATCTGAGGATTGCTTAAGTGGCCCAGATATGGGTCAGCTGGTCACTTTGAAATCAGCGGGGCCTTTGAATCAACAAGCATTCACTGTCTCCAGTGTTTGCCCTATGCCATGAACTGAGAAGCAGTTGTTTGTTTTTCCTGCTTTCTTCCCCAGCTTGCATTTGTGCCCTAACTGTGCAGTTGTCATGTGCTTGCACTGCACCTGAATGAATTTCTTCACTGTCACAACCTGGCAGCTTTCCTGGGTACTGGTGGCTGGGCTACCACGAGTGGCTGACAGGTTGGAGGGTAGACAGGACGCAATTCTGTGAGTAAGGCAGAAGTAAAATATGCCTTGGTATCCACCCCTGTGGTGTCAATATGTTCTTCAAATACAGAGAAATCTACTGGGAAGGGGTGATATATATACAGGATCCTGTCTTGGGCAATGGGTGTTGTTGGATCAGATGGTCTTTCTCTACCTCCTAATGCTCTCTGCAGTTCAGTAGCAGGCTAATGACTATACTATATGTGATCTGGTCTTATTGGGGTCACTAATTGCTAAAAATAGAGCAGAGATGGAAAAAACCAGCCATTACTTTAATATTCAGTACTCCTAACTTGAAACCTTTGTCTGATGAAAACAAAAGCATATGCTGCATCTCTTGCTCTGCATGTTCTGCAAAGTCAGGGTATCCCTGGCATAGATTGCTGAAGGCCAGGTTGTTTTAGTTAAAAATAAACCGAGAGCAACTGTGGCAGACTTGTAAATTAATGTGGTGCATTCTCTGAGCACCAGCTCCCGTCAGGGTTACTCTGGAGATCTCTCAGTGTCGTCCATCATCACAGTTCTATCGCTCTAATGATGCATTTCATGTTAAAATGGCTCCAGTTGCTGGGAAGAGATTCTGCATGTTCAAATTGTAAAAAGTATTACTGCTGTTAACCTCAGGTGTTCTCTCTCTTTTTACCTATGGTGTCGTGGAGAATAGACCAAAAGCTTCCACAGAGAAATCCTATTTCATCATTTTGGCTGCATTCAAAACAAAATGTTTTCCTTCACTGCAGTCTTTAAAACTCAGTCAAGATCTGATGATGATGTTTAACAATGAACTGTTTTATAAAGCTGACATTCCCATCCATATTAACCTTTATTAAAAGGCTTTTAGGCTGGCCTTAAATAATGCAATCTGCCCTTGAGACAGAGGTAACCCTGTGATTGCCTTGGCCAGCAGCACCATGGGAAAAGAGCTCTGACTCAGTCTCACTTCAGTGGCTGGTTCCCCTTCGGTCCAAGGGGAATTCCTATATGTGAGCTCTTTCCCAGACATAGGTTACTTCCCTCTTCACATGGGCTCAGCATTGCTCCCTTGCAGACTTTGCTGTGTTTCCCCCCTCTTCCCCTTCTCCTGGGCTCTGTGCTCCTCTTCCCTGGTGTATGAGGCTTTGTATCAGTGTAAACTGTTACCACTCCTTTAGACAAAAACATCTCCTCTGTACATGCAGAAGCAGGAAGTCAGACATCTAGTCTTCCCACAAATTTCAAGAATTACTCACATTCATTGTCGTCTTCTCTGAGCTGCACTGCCTGGGGCATCTGTGGGTTCTGACGAGAGCTGGGGTCACACCCATCCACTGGAGGAATAGCTGAAACCTGTTTAACCCAGGGCACACACCTGACACCTGTCAGTTACACACCCAGATTTTGTCCCTGCCTCCCATGCCCCTCGAGGTCCTGAGCCTCCTCCCAGCCCACCTTTCACACCTATCTGCCACTTTGTGTGGTAAAGGGCCTGAGGGCAGGCTTAGAGGTGTTTAAAGGTATTGCCCTTGTGTTTTCTGCCTGCATGGTTGGCATTGGGTTGGCCACAGCTTGTTTGCCTTCATGGTTTAATTGTGTAGCATTCCTCTGTGTGCTGGGAAAAACCCAGCTCTGCTTCGCCAGAGAGGACACGAGGCCATTGTCAAAATGGGCATGTGGGATGTGAGTCTGTGTTAGAGCCCTGCAGGCTGACTGCATGGGAATGCATGGATCCACATATGGGGTAGACATGCTTTGGCTCCCTACCTCCAATCATCCCTGAGTGGGGCTGGTCCTCAGAGCAGGTTTGGATCAGGACCTTTGGGTTTTGTGGAACCACTCGACTGCATGGGCTTGACTGTAAAGATCTGCCTGCTCTGACCCGTTTGAATCTTGCCTGCCCTCTTACCTCTGAATTGGCCAGCAACATCAATCACCCTCTTCTGAATGCACTTGTGATGCTTCAGAAGAAATAACTGGTTGGGTTATTGTAGATCTTCCTGCTGTCCTTGCTGGCTCCCTACTGGTTGGTATAGGCCCAGCCATGAGGAAATCCTTAGTGGATGTAGCCTGAGTTTCCACAGTGGTCTGTACCAGAGATCTTGATAACGTGCAGCTGATCACGGTTCTTCAAACCAGAGGCACATTCCCCAGCATGGGAGGGTCATCCTTCAGAGAGAAGGTTAACTTCAGACCTGCTGTGCATATACGTAGCAGATGTGCTGAGTAGTGTGTGCTGCATTTTGACAGCAAAGAATCATCAACTGAACATCACTGTGCCAGCTAAGTCATAGCACTAAGTGCCATGTCCGGGCATTTCTTGAACACTTCCAGGGATGGCAACTCCACACTTCCTTGGACACTTGTTCCAATCCTTGACCACTCCTTCCATAGACAAATTCCTTCTGATGTTCAACCTGATCATCTTCTGGTGCAGCTTGAGTCCATTTCCTCTTGTCCTGCTGCCTGGGAGAAGAGGCTGACCCCCACCTTGCTATAACCTCCTTTCAGTCACTTGTAGTGAGAAATAGGTCTCCCCTGAATTTCCTTTCCTCCAGCCTAAACAACTCAGATTCTCTCAGCCACTCCCCATATGACTTACTGTCCAAGCAGTTTGTCTTATACATCACAGAATTAAGGCCAGAAATTCCTCAGCTCTGTCCTCCAGGCTGCCTTCCCGGAGGATTCCTGTATTTCTGACTTCTGACAAACACAGTGATGGTGGGAGTGGATGGTGGCTCAAGCTGTCTCTGAACATCCTGCTGTCCCTCTGTTACCTTTTGCATGAGAAGCTGCTGTAACATACATTATTTGGAATGCAAGGCATCTTTTTGTTCCCCGTCCAGTGCAACGACCCTGCCCAAGGCCAGCACACAGGCACTGACCCGTGTTGTTAGAGTAATGTAAGTAATAATTATTTGAAGTTTATGAGCCCACGGGACGAAAACCACATGCAGTATTTGCTACAAAACTGTTATGATTTGAGAGATTCGGTTAAATACTGACTCAGTGGTTAGGATATGTAGGCTGGGATTATGGCGATAAACAGTTCAGCATTGCATCAGTTAGTCAGAAGCAGCAATGAAAAAGGGCCCACACTATTTGTAATGCCTCCCTGATGTCATTTAATTGGAAGGACTTGGGCTGCCAGAATGCATGTTGAGATGGCCCATGCATAATCTCTGGTGGGTAGGGGGCAGATTTCTACTTTTATGCCATTGTTTTTGCCACAAGTAATGTTATAAGTGACTTCTTTATCCTTGTCTGTCAGTTATGTTTTGCATAATGAAGTATAATTATTAGGTATGTATATATCTGATTCTGGTGGGAATAAGTTGTATTTACCATATTTACTCTCTCCATGACTGACCTTTTCTGTGAAAGGCTTCAGAAAAAAGGTGTGCTTGCCTCTGTGCAGAATGGTTTGTTGTGCAGCCCAACACACTTCCAATTAGTCAATAGAGTGTAAAAATCTCCTGTTGATTTCAGATCTTAGAAGAAAGATGAAGTTTGTACAACACACTGAGGCACATGGTGTGATTCTTGGGGTTGTGCAGGGCCAGGAGTTTGACTCCTTTTGTGTCCCTTCCAACTCAAGATGTTCCATGCTTCTATGAAAGGAGATATGGCTCTGGCTTACAGGCCGCCCATCACCTCACTTCTTGATACAGAAGAAGGACCTTTAGCTGCCACCCTAGGAAGCAAAGCTAGTCTGCCAAAGACATTCTGATTGTTCATATGTCTGCTTTCCATTTCCAGCTATTAAACAACATGAAAAGACTACTGTCAACAGTGCAAACATTTCCCTTGTTTAGTGCTGCATGTTGTCCTGGGCTGTTGGCATCGCTGGGACGTCATCCCTTCAGAGGGGCTGTGGCTCCTGGAAGAAGCTAGCATAGTGGAAGAGAATTCTCTGTGAGATGTTGTATTTTTTAAAAGACATTCTTACACCTGATGTCCGTGGAAGAAAGTGTAGCTATGAGGGCTATTTCTCACTAATGCATGGCTGCCAGAGTCTGTGGTCAGTGTGGGTCAGCAGAATTTGCCTCTCCATGAGATGAGTCTCTTGGCTATTAGGCCAGATCCACTTGGACTCAGAGGTAAGTGGTACCACATGGCTTACGTGTGGCTGTCTATATGGCTAAACTTCTTTGCTGTCAGAAGCTGGGTGGTCTCACCCATGTTCTCTATTAGCAAGGATGCTTAGTTTGTGCCTAAATTATGCCCAGGCACTGCCTGAGAAATCAAGCAAACTGTAGTAGTGAGGATGGAAGCCTTTAAACTCTTTTGATGATTTCATGTTCATGTTTGAGCACTATGCCCTGTCCTGGATCAACTTCCCAACACAAGTGTAGCTTCTGAGACTCTGGATGGCCTCTTTCCTAATTTCAGATTGCAGAATATAGCAAGAAGCTTGAAGAAGAGGGTGTTAGGTCTACTCCAAAAGCTAATCATATCTCATGTGACTGGGGCAAGTTTTGGTGGGATGCCCTTCTGGGAAGAAGGTGCTCTGTGATACCTGACCTATTTTTGCCTCGTCACCAAGGGGTGAAGTCTTTTCTGTACCCCGTTAAAGATGAAAAGTCTGTGTGAAGAGGAGAGGGAATGACCACATGGCTAAGGCTTCTAGCTAACTCCTATGAACATACATATTTTTACAGACTTTGGTCACAGAATATCCCCACAGTGTCTTAAAACAGAGAGTTTGGAGCAAGACAGGAATTTCTGGAACTCCACTGTTTGCCATTTTTTTCTGTACTAGACACCTCTGTTTCCCAGTGCTTTCTGAACATGGTAAATTACCCTCAGGTAGAAGTGAGAGCTGAACCTAGGAAAGATTGAGAAATTCAGATTGAGCAAGCAAACTCCCAGTCTTCTCACCCACTCACTTCACACTGTCTTCGAGGTGTTCTTTCCCCCTTCACATATCCACTCTCACATGGCTTCTCTGTGTCCTTAAGGATGAGACCCCAGCTGACTTTTGCTCACTCCTAATTTAAACTGAGGTTCTGTGGTATGAAACTCCAAATTTGCTTAGCCATTGGAGGTGGAGATGCAGAACTTTCCCTCTACATGATGGCCTGGTGGGCATGGATGTGTTCAGGAGAGCAGTGACAGTCTTGTGGCTACTGGGTGAAATCTTGACTGGTCTCAGTGCTTGCCCTGCATGACCTGGGAAGAAGTCTCCTTGCAGCCCCTGCACTGTGGTCATGGTTGCATCTGACCTTGTGGCTTTGCCAGTCCCTGAATGGTCCCAAGGACTGCTGGGCTGTGCCCTGGCGCTGACTGTGCTTGTGAAAGTCTTGAAGAGGCAGATCAGTGCTCCTCCAGCCTGTTTCATTTTCCATAATGAAGATTGCTCTGTAGGAAGAGAAGCAAGCCTCTTGCCTATTCAGGAGTTTCACAAGCGTGGTGCACTCAGGTTTCTGGTGGTGGGAAAGCCCCAGAACGTGGGTTGGAGTGAAGGGACAGTGCAGGTGATTTTACAAAAGTCCTGTCCCTACCTCTTTGGGTAAGCCTGAGTTGCATGAAAATCTATTTTCACTTGAAGGCTTCAGTCTACAACATCTAGATATGTGATGGCTAAAAGGAGTGACTCAGGTCTCTCTAACCACTGCCCCACCTGGTATCTGAAAATGGTCTGAACCAAGAGGAGATCCTGGGTGCTGTTTCCTGAGAAACATGCCCAAAACAAGTGGGAAATGGGGATGGGTGCAGTCCCAGTGACAGTGGCAGTGCCATGCAGGCCCTTTACCTTCCTCCCCTCTGCCCACCCATGGCAGTGAATCTGCTTCTGACATGCAGCACACACTGACCACATGTGCCAGAGTAAGTCAACAGGGCAGCTGGGAAGGGGCAGGAGCTGGTGTTCAAATTAAAGATTTAATTTGAACACCTAGATTCTGCATTGCACTGGGCTATGTAACATTATGACACAGGATACACAATCCATTACCCATCCAGAGGAAACCAGTGTACACAGAGCCAGGCATGGAAGCTGTTCCAGCTGATGTCATCAAAATTGCCCATCCCTAGCACAGCCCACAGGGAGCTGGATTTGGGGGCAGAGGTATTCCCAGAGATTAGCATGGCAGATGGAAATAACTGAGACTGCTATAAATAGTGTATTTGATCTAAAGATGTCACTTTCCCTTACCTCTCTCTTTGAGCAGTCTGGGGAGAAGGATGACACTGAGGCAGGAGCTGTGCAGAGCTATAAGGTATGTGAAATTCCTGCCAAAGCTGCCTCTCACCCTTCATTGACTCCAGGGGAAACTTGTGGAGACTAGCCTTCCCAGGCTAATGTTAGCCTTTGTGATTGTTGCTCTGGGCTCCCTCCATAGTCATTGAAGAGAGAAAACAACCCACCCATGAGCTGCTGTTGCATGACCTTTGGAGACTTCATGTCTTTGGGTTAGGTACAGAGGGAAACGCTCAGTGAAGGCAACTAAGCAGGATCCTATTAGATGGTGGTGTGGATCCTCCCTAAGACCTATTGTGGTGTCTTTGGATCTGTTTCATTCTGTTAATCATCCTCCAGATTAATTTAAGAGCTTTGCATCTCTTTGGACCTTCTAACAGTTTCAGGCCAGTAGAGCATGACAGATACCACCATGAAGAAGAGTGATTGTATAAAGCAGACTTTGCCTGGACATATTCTTGTCTTAGTTTTCAGTGCAGAAGCAAACTTTTGGATCAGATCTTCTGGAAGAAAAATCAGAGATGTTCAAGATTCTCTATTTGTCATCCTGACAAGCACAACTCATTTTTCTCATCAATCAGGTCAGTTTTCAGCCCCTGAGGGATGATTTTAGGCTCCAAAGCGTGGAACAGATTGTGCTGGCTGTGTGTGTAGGGCAAACTTACTCTCACCCAAGGGAATAGTCTTGGAAGACCTCTGAAGGATTTCCAGGAGGAAATGAGACACTGTCTCTGTCTTGATTCAGCTCACATTCCGGGTCTGAAAGACATAGTACTTGGTGTTATATCTGTGTGCTTTTCCTCCAGGTTTGGGAGGCTGGTGTTCTTGCAAGCTTTGGGGACAGCAGTATTCCTGTATCCCAGTGATCAGCGGAGCCTGATGAAGGAGAGGCAAGATTTCATTGGATGATCCTTCATGCCTTATATGTACTAAGTCTGATTTCACTACATGGCCTGCCCCGTACGTCTTGTGTTTATTTTCTGGTAGGGCTCATTCCCAGCAGCCCACATGCCTGCTCACAAACTGCTGCAGAAGGCAGCTCACAGACAACGGAGGAAATAGCTCTGTTGGCATGTCTTTCCTATCTCATTTCCACCCTCAGACCTTTCCCTAGTTTTAATCCCTGTGGTCTGGATTCCTTAAGAGTCTCCAGAAAACCTCACCCTTTGGTACCTCCCAAGATTTCTCACCCAGCAGTCCAAGGGTTAATATCCTTGGAGCATTGTGTTGGGAAGCAGCGCAAGTCTGTTCATGCAGTTGACAGTGCCCTTTTATTATTGCTTCTATCTCTCCTATCAGATGTCTCACTCTTTACAGAGTTGTTATTAAGATAATTAGTTCATGTGGGTTATTTTATTATTGTAGTCTTATTTGGTTTGATTGCATGGTCAGCTGACCCATGTCATAAAAGTAACAAAAAGCATTAAAAAGTCGCACAGTTGGCAAAACTGAACTGTCAGTGTTGTGGAGTTCAGAGATTTGCAGACTCCATAGAGACATGGGTCCTTCTGTGAACCTTGGATTTCTCTTCCTGGCATTTATTAGCCAGGAAAATGATTGGCATTTCCTCTTCTGTGTTTTAATTTTCTCTGCTTGGGCTGTATTTTCTGATCTTTGCTTTAGCCTGCAGAGGAAGGCAGATTGGTCTTGTTTATCTTTGCCAGAGATTCCTTCGTTTTGGGAACCACATAGGAAATAACTTTGAATGGAGGCAGACAAGAGGCTTTAAAAAGCATCTATCAAGTAATCAAGTGGGTCCATGTGTCATATTTCCTGACCATCTATTGCCTTGGTATCTGCCATTGGCACATGTCCCAGTGCTGTCAGAGTGGTACAAGCCTATTTTTATTTGCATCCAGTGTTCTCTATTCAAATATTTTATCCAACTTTGTCAATGCTAAATCCTAGCGATTTTCATCTTCTTAACCTTTTGAGTTTTCCTTGTGCACACTCCTGACACATATGCTTGTGAAAAATGTTTCTTTCTTCAGCCCTGGTCTCAGAAGCTTCTTTTCAGCCCATCCTAGTAAGATTGTTCTGAGACCTGTACAGTGTTGTCTTTGTGTTGGTCTTCTCTAGGGTCAGGTTGAAGCTATGAGTGGAATATTCCCCAGGGTCCTAAATTCTGCCCAATTTGCAGCCATGTCGACCTGCAAATATTTCCTCCAGTTTGAGATTTTTGGCATCCCAAGTTTCCTGGATGTGCTTACATCATCCCTGTGCGGAGGAGGACTTGGCTGTATGGCTTAGAATGTGCTCTGTGTAATTGAACAAGTTCCCTCAAAAATACCCCAGCAATTTTACCAGTTCTTGCCTGGGGAATGAGGTATGTGATGTAGCCCTGTGGGCAGGAAAAGAAAAAGCCCTCCCAAGAGGCTGCTCCTGAGCTGACTTGATAACTTTGGGGTTTAAAATAGTGGGGAAAGAAAAATATGAAGCGAGAAACAAATCGTTAAAGCAAAGACATGCACAGACATATAATAAATGATACATCTAGATTTTTTAGACTGTGGCTAGAGGAAATCAATCCCTAATGCAGTAAACAAGCTCCAGTGGGTTACCAGCAGACAACATCCAGGGTAACTCAGTTCCAAACATGGGCACCGCTGCAGTCAGAATTTGGCCTTGGGAATTTTGTATTGCAGTTGCTGCTCCAAAAGAGGGATTTTAGAAAAAGCCCTGCTGCATGCAAAGAATGCTTGAAAGTCCCTTCTCACACACTGCCTTTTCAAGGTGCACTGCTAAAGCTCAAACACTGAAGAGGAAGGCTCCTGACAGCTTTCCAAGGCTCTGAACTTTGGACATAATGTTTTTAGGTCATTGCTTACAAGCCGAGAGCACCAAGCAGGGCAGACAAAGGCATATTAGCTGGACCTCTTCTCAGTCTCCTGGGAGGGACAATGGGTGCAGTTCACAGGCAGAGGCACACAGCTGCAGCTTGCTGGTTGGGAGGCTGCACACAGAGGAGAGATCAGAATTCAGAGCAATTAAGCACGTCGCCTGATTGTTACTGACAGATTAAAAAACCCCCTCTGCCAGCTTTACACATTTGAGGCCTCTTGTCTTTGTGAGTCAGGAGGCAGTTCCCATCGTGAGACACGCTCTGTAGTACAGGATGATTTTTGGCAAAGTCCGGGTGATTGTGAGCCAGGCGGGGCGGGGACAGCATTCCAGTTTTATAACACAATTCCATAATAGGAGACAGCATTCTTTTCATATTAATGTTCATACAATAGGAATTTTAGACTCCAGCTTTTGGGTTATATGGGGGGGGAAAAGCCTATTTTAATTGCCACAAAAACTTTATTCTATAATTCAGTGAACAGGGCTGCTGGTGGACCAACCACAGAGAGTGCAGTGGGTATTTTGAAGGATGCTTTCATTCCAAGAAACAGCAGACTGAAAATCTCTGATCCAGTTATGCACTAGCTGATGTCACCCTGACCTCCTCTTTGGATGAGTTACAGGCCTTCAGTTTACCTGCTCTGACCCCAGGGGAAATTCATGTCACCACTCTGCACACTCCTTGTGAGCACAGTGAAGTACCTGCTTCTCTAGAGTCATCAGACCAAAAGATGTGCAGGCATTTCCATGCCTTTTAGTAGCAAAGGTTTTGCAATGTGGGGCTGCTCCAGGACCACTCCTGCCATGCATTCTACCAGGAACATTTTCTGCCTTGCCTGTTCTGGTGGCACAGAGAGGAACCTGAGGCTTTCGAGATGTTACTGATCTCCTGACTTAGATCTTGCAGTGTCTTGCTGGGTTTTAAACTTGGTAGAAGTTTTAAAGATAAATTTCTCGTACTGGGGTTTTGACTGATCTTTGAATTTTGCACCAAAAAATAACCTTGTGGTTTCAAGAACCCTTGCTGCTCTTAGCTTAAGGCTGCAGTTTGACCCCTCACTGTAGCTCTGACAAATACCTCACTGTTGGCATCGTTGTTAAAGGGTGGGGAGGATGAAGGGACTCTAGGCTTTTCTCCTTTAGAGTGTAGCAGTAAGAGAAAACACTTTAAGGACCCTAGAAACACCTTGTACCCTCCCTGGGTCTCATGGTGAAAAGGCACACTTCATTAAAACCTAGTTTTGGCCCTCAAGCTGACAGCCCTTAAACTAGTGTTTGCCAGGATGCCTGGCTCTAAGCACTCCAGAGATATGAATTGTGTTTCTCACTAGTGGCATTTATAACTGAGATTTCACAGAGGGCTTTGCTGAGCCAGGCTTTCCAGAGCAGATACAGGGAGTGTCACTACTAGTCACTAGGAGTTCACATTGTCCTAACCTAAGCTATAAAATTCAGCTTTAAGTGAGCAAAGACATGTGCTCTGAAAAGGGCAGAAGGCTCAGTACTATTTAGAGACAAATTGGAACACCCAAAAGAGCAGAAGAGGGCTTGGCCTACTGAGAGGTTGTTCTGTGCCTTGCCTGAACAGCCATGGGGCTGTGGGTATCAGTGAGGATTTATATGTATTGGGGATGAAAAGACCCTTGGAAGAATGGTGGAGTGGCCTTTGAAAACAGAAGAGGGAAAACCTCATTCAGCACACACGGGATGATCTGGTGAATGCCAAAAGTGGTCTGGCATGTGTGTCCCCACACAATGCCCATCTGAAAAGGGATGTTCAGTAGTGACCATTTTATAATGCTGGTTTGATATTTGCATACTGCCAAATGATAGAGAAAATGGAAATTCTCAGGGTGCATGTGCATGCAGGAGAGTGCAGCAATAGGGCAGTTTTTGGTTTTGAGGCTTGGTGCTCTGGGTAGCTGCAGTTTTGAAGTGTGGTAATAGAGAGCCTGATCTGCATGCATGTCTTGACTCAGCCTTTGTCAGCTCAGGAGAACTTCTTAAAGAAGAGCTTGGAGAGCAAGGGCTGTGGGAGAATACTTCTTCCTGATAGCTTGGCTGTGTTCTTCAGAGCAAGCCTGGCTGTGGTGGCACTGAGCCTACCCGAAGGCAGTGCATTCTGAGCTGAGGGTGGTAGCCCTGGCTCAGGGTCAGCTGGGGATGGCTAGCTGGGGAAAGGGGTGGATCAAGGCCTGACGTGAGTACAGCCCAATCTTTAACAAAGAGACTTCCTGCCTGAGTTGAAATGTCTCGGTGTATTTCCCTGCCTTCAAACGTGAGCTGTGCGCACCTGACGTCACTTCCCCCGGCTGCCCAGCGGACAACAGGATGAACCTGCACTGAGTCTGAAGCAGACATTCCACTCTGTCACTGGCTGTTGTGCTCTTCCATGGGGCAGGAGATTTTGCTACCATGGCTGTTTTTGAGGTTTATGCTGCACACCCACTTTTGCCCTCTGCTCCCCAGCAGTGTGAAAGGAAGCGGCGTAGGAACTTGTGCGATGTGCTTGCAGGCACACAGCAGCAATGTGACTCATCAATAGACCAGGCTTGGGGAGCTGGTGCCTGTTACAGCGTGAAGCCAGCCTGCTTCTTCACAGAGCTCCAAAAGGCAGCTGGCTATGTCAAAAGGGCAGAGAATAAAGAGTGTAGTGTAAAATGGAGACACAATTAGGCAAAGATAAAAAAAAAAAAACAAAACCCAACCCTATAACATTTTTCATCTCTTTACTGAAAGTTCCCTTGGGTGGTGTTTGCTGAAACAAATAGTTCTGCAGCTTGCTGGTATAAAAATGGCACATAGATTTTGCAATAATGCTAGGTTATTTTTAAATGTCTCAATGAACAGTCATAAAACATCTACCTTGATATGGACCAAATTCATCATAGGATATGTCTTTATCACTTTGTAGCACTGAGGAAATAGCATTTAAGTGATATCTCTATGAACCTGTTCCCTTTAAACCTTCAAGTGTTTCAGCTTCATTTTATGTCTTGTATTAAACACTAGTCACTGAGGAGGGAGAGGCTAATTTATTGCCAGTCATTAATCAGGAACCTTGATATGGTTTTGTATGTTTCAGAGCATTTTAAAAAGAATCTGGTTTAGCACTGTCTGCATTTTGGAACTGGGAAAATTTAGGCACTTATTTGTGCCTAAAGACCAGTAAAAGACCAGTAAATATTTGGTGCCTCCATTTGATTTCATAAAACCACAGAAAAGATGCAAAACTTTGCAATGACACCATTGCTTCTGCTTATCTAGCAGGTGATACTCCAGTAAGTCCCAGTAATTTGGTTATTTTGGGTGGTGCAGCTGTGCCTGTAGCTGTGGGTTGCTTTTATATCACTGGAAATCTGTGCTGTTTCCACTCAACAGTGGAACTTGGAAGACATGGAGAAAAGTGTATGTCAAACATTTGAAAACAAACACTGTCCTCTATTTTGACATTGCTTTAAACATTAGCCTTATTCTGAAATGACCACAAGAGTCAGCAAGATGTAGATTTTGACATTTCTGATTTTGCTGTATTCAGAGGATTTTTGCAAATATGATTGCCTTATTTGATTTTTCTACATTTCTTTAAATTTCTACAAAGAAGGCAAATTCATGAAAGAGTGTCCTTATTTGGTTCCTAGGTTTTACCTGTGCTGCCCACAGCTGTGTTCACATGTCATGGGATGGCAAAGTCAAGTTGTAAACACAATTTATGCTGTTGCCCAGGGTTATCACTACTTGGTTATCATTCAAGGTCATAATCTGCTTGTCATTTATCATATAACAATACCAAGGAAATAGTCACTGTAAGCATAAATAAGAATAACATTAATACTAATAATTCACCACACTGACAAACCCATTGCATATTTTGCCACGTTTCCAAGCCTTCATTAAAAAAAAAAAACCAAACCAAACCAAACAAATCTGTTTCTTTTCTCTTCAAAGGACAAATGTCAGGCTGCTCTGTTTCTGGACATCCCAGACAGTTTGCAATACCAGTGCCTTAGTGTGGTTACTGGTCCTATGCCTTTGGTATTGACATTCAGTAGAGAAAACTCTTCAAAGTATCCAGAAATATTTTGTTGTAAGCTGTGCTGTCTTGGCACTACAACAATAGGAAGAGTTAATCAGCTGCTAGGAGAAAATCTTACTCATGAGTAGTAAGTTACCTGATATGACAAATGAAAAGGTTTGAAACAGATTAGTCAACCACTCATCATCTTGGTTTGTCCTTCTGACAATTTTCAAAGTGTTTCTTTGATTATCTAAAATTATATTTTGTCCATAAGCAATATTTGGTTGAGACTGGTAGTCTCAGGACTTTTCCCCTCCTTTTGTTCTTCAGAACATAGATAATTTTCAGTCAGTGTTCACGATGGAGGACATATCCTCTGAATAAGCCTTTTTATCTTTCATATACTTCACAGCTTCTACTTCTTTTTTATCTTTCTTGAAGGGTACCTTTTTTTCAATATCTGTTTGTCACTGGGACTGGAGAAAATTTACATTGACAAGATCTCTAATATTCCACTGGTAAGCAACTTAAACCTCGATGCTTTCCCTAGGGTGAGTGAAATGGTGTGATTATACTGTATATTTGTGTACCCTTGTGATTTAGCTCTTTTCATAGTCTGTTGTTCCCCCTAGTTCCCTTGAGATAAGTTAATGTTACCCACAAAGGAGCATGTCCCAGCCCATCTGCTTGTGGGGTGTGACAATGATATGCATCTGAATGATGAGTTCAGTGAAATGGGGTCCAAGGAGTCACTGTAACCCTTACACTCTTGGTATTTATCCCAGATTAATTTATGTCAGACCCATGTTGATTAGTTGCCTTCACAATGAAGAACAGGAGAAGACATTCCTGAACTTGTGAATTTTCTGAGTATATTCAGAATGGACTGCAAAAAGAAATTAAGACCTCTTTTGCAAGAATGAAGTCCTCAAAACATTTGAAAGGACAGGAGCAGTACATTTCCTTGGGCAGGTATTTTCCTTTAATTATCATGTAATTTGTTTAGACAATTTATTTAGGATGTGTTGGAAGGCAAGTTAGAAGTGAAATTATCTTCCTAGTTTAAAACCAACTTGTTTAACATTTATTCATGCAGGGCTGGGCCTCCAGATGGTATAAATTGGCATTTAATTTAGTGGATCTGTGCCAATTTCCAGCAGCTGAGAATCTTGTCCAGTAAGTCACTTTTGGTCCCATGACTTATGTTCAGTGCTAGAAAGATGGAAAGATTCAGCCCCCAGGGTGATGACCAAAACTTCTTAACTTTACCAAAATGAAACATTCTTTATCAGTGATAATCACAGAGCTGAGTGAGCACAATCACAGAGCTGAGTGAGTACATACACAGTCTACTCAGAACAGACAAAATGCCCTTTTATCCCATTTGCCTTTTATTACTGGTGATGTTACAGCTAGAGGTGTGCTTCCCCTTAGCCATAAAACATGATAAGTTTTATTATAATAACAGGGCCCTGCATGGTGAGCCTGGGAGTACAGGGGTTGTGAACTGTGCTCCCACAGGTACAGAAATTGGAAGTTACCAATGGAGTTATGCCATTTAGTCCATATGTGGATCTGGCCCATATGATATATTTGCTTTGAGAACTCATCCAACCATCATAGCAATTGCTACTTCATCATCTCATCTATTATTGTACATAACTTTAGACACTGGTTGTGTTGTAGAGATCTCTTTTCAAGACAATGACATTCAGACCACAAATGTCAGACTCCTCTATGATAAAATTGGGACCCAGTACAACACTGGCACCTGAAACAAAACTCTGAGGGAGCAGAAGAGACAAAAGTCTCAATTGCTTTAGAATAATCAATAAAATAACACTTACATTTTTGGAGTAATATGTTTCCTCACTAAAACTTACTGTTGCTGAATGTGTTGTGGGTAACCCTGGGTGGCAGCTAAATATCCACCCAGCTGCTCCCTCAGTCTCCCCAAGTGGGATAGGAGGAAGAAAATAGGAAGAGGAGAAGCAAATGGCTCTAAATAAAGACACTGATTTGGGTATTGAAAAGTAAAGATAGCAAACATTCAAACACTCAAGGAAAGCATCTCTCCACTCCCTTTCCTATAATTTTGGTATTGATATTACCACAGATGACAGTTCCTTTGACAAAGCAACAGGCAGCACAGGACATTAGGGTCAAGGGTAGTAGTAGTGCTTTCTTTCTGCCACTCCTTGTTCCTTACTCTTTTCTTCTGTTCCTCCTTCCTTCTTACTCTTTTCCTGTGCTCTGGTGTGGGTCCTCCATGGGACTCATGAGCCTGCTCATGGAGTTCCTGCTGTGGCATGAGTCCTTCAGGAGCTGCAGTCCCTCTGGGTGACTGCTGTTGAGTCAGGGACTGGCACAAGGCAGCCCTTTACCTTCTCCCATAGAGGTGACCACTGCAGCACTGCCATTCCTCCTCACCCCTGCTACCAGAATCTTGCCAAAAACAACCCAATACATTCTATAAACATCCTTCTTAGCTGAGCAGAGCACTTAAGACAGGTCATTGTGCGGTAGGAATAACACTACACACTTTATTTGTGCACTGCATTAAAGGTGTCCGGTAGGGTATCTTGAGAGACGGGATATGGGGCCATGTATCCATGGTCTGACTCTGTATGTTATGATAATTTACCTAATGTCATGTTGCCCTGCTTTGTTTCAGTCTTTCACTGAAGATTATGGGGATTCCAGAGGTTGTGTAGAACCAAGGAGAGGAACACAGAGCTGTCTTTGGAAGTGGAGAAGCATGGTCCCCTCCTGGGACCATGGAGGTGGCAGTGTTCAAGCCAAACAGCTCCAGGGTAAGGCTATAGCAATACATAATTTTAATTTGTTAACTATAATGCTGGAATGAAAAAAAATCTTAAAACCTTTTTCCGTCTTCATCCCCATGACCAAAAATCACCACCATTTCAATAACATTAATCTGCTCGGTTATTAAGCTGTTGAATGAGTAGTTTTTATTTCTCTCAGCTTATTTTCTACTCCTCTTCTAGCTTTAATAGCTATCTGTTTAATATGAGACTTGTTCCATTTCATTGCCTTCCTCCTGTTTTTTTTCTTGAGGTGGAACTAATGCAATGCAAATTGTGATGCCTGTCTCTGATTTTTCTATTAAGCAACTTAGGATTCTGTACAGCCTGTGTTGTTGACTGCAGAGCTAGAAATATATTTGAATTTATGATGAAATCCTGGAGTTTGCAGTATATCAGGTTTGGTGGATTTTTTTTATAAACAAGTAATAATATTCAATGATATTCAAGTCTTTGATGGAGGCCTTTTCTGCAAAGTATGTTATACACACATTTCAGTTCTTTCATTTCCACCTGATGCAATTCCATAGCAGCTGCCATACAAAATTTATGACATGGAGCTAAGCACAGTACAAGCTCAGGTGGGCACTGAAGCAGCAACAGTGCAATGTGAAAAAGTTCACAGACACTGTTGAGCTGCTGTCTGGGGTTGGTGAAACCAAAAGTAGGAAATTAGTTGTATCACATCAGAAGCACTGGGAAGGTAACTATTGGCACATACTGGTGCCCGGAGAGCTAGAGTTGCTTCAGCAATCAGAGCAATTTCCTCTTCAAGAAAAGAGGAAATAATTTTTGGATTAAGCTCTGCAACGTGTGTGTATGCTCTTCTGAGTACATAGTCTGGTGCTGGAGATGCTGCAAATTGCTGCTTTTGAAAACTATAAATGAGCTATGGTGTATGTCTCCACTAAGGCTTTGGATGTATTTTTTCCTCAGTTTTGCTTTTATTTCACTGTATAAAATTTAAAGGAATTTTCTAGCCTGTTTTGTTCAATGGACTGATCAGTCATATCAAAGATATGACTCCTTTCACCTCTGTCCTAAAAATAGAGCTTCTTTGCCTTAGTATTTTGAAAGAGGGGATGTTCTGCACTCTTAATTTTTTGATGGTTGGGGACTATATTCCTAAGTGACATTTTCAATGTACGTAAAGCCAGACTCTCTCCATTTTTAAATCAGTTATTCTTTTCCTGCACCAAATGCAAGAATCTAAGATGTTTTCCCTTGAGGTTTCCTGCACTTTTTGCAGAAAGCAATACTGGCCCTAGTCCACTTTTGCTTTAATGCTGGGCCAAACTCTGCCCAATCTACAACAGTGGTGATCTTCCTGGTAGCAATAGAAGAGACTGATGTAGTTCTATAGTCACAACCAGGGGGTCTTCTCCTAAATGAAGCACCAGCTGACTTCTTTCAGTTTTGCAGTTTTAATCTTTTCTGCTGCTTAGCTCTTCTCAAAACTTGGCATTCCTATCCTTTCCCAGTAGTCTGTTGGCTGAAAACTTGCTTTGCTGATTGATAGTTTTTCTTTTGTTTTCCCTGTATACTTCTCCTTATATGTTGCAGAGGAATGGATTCACCAGTTAAGGTGTCTAAACCTCTCATAAAAGCTGATTTCCTTCCTTGGAATAGGGGCATCATCACCTGGATTAAATCTTGACTCCTTTACTAGAATGTTCCCCTCATCCATACCTAGAGATGACTGTTGGAAAATGAGTAGAAGTCACCATTTAAGGAAAGGGAAACTCTAAGGAGGTTTGGAAATACAGAAGAAACAAAATGTGTAGAATACAGGAATTTGCAATGCAGCAAAAAGCATTTTTCAGGTTACTATTTCCAGGAATTAAGTTTTTTGCTTTGTAGCAAGGCCTGTAGGAAATCCTAGACCATGAACATGGAGTTAGACCATGAACATACTTGGTAACTATGTCTGAAAGGAAACCCTCAGGGCAAATCTGACATGTGAATACCCTGTGACACTGAAGAGAACCTCAAATAACCCTCATGATTCAGGAAATATTAGAGGATACAGATATTGCATGAATGAATTTGTCTAGTGTATGGAATGAGGATGAGCCTGATTCTTGAATGGGACAATCCGCTTCATCAGAAGAGAAATAATGATGAGGAAAACCCTAAAGAAAATATATCTATTCTTGTGCTGAGTTCAGGAAAAAAGTATAATCAATATCTCTATATATCTTGATTTAAAAGATCTTACTCTTTATGTCAATGGCATAGTAAGCTTCCAGGGAAAGTCAGGGAAGTTCTGTAAGAACTGAGATGGTCAAACTCATCATTTTCAAACAGTAACACAGTGTAATTCTTTTCTTAGAAGAACATGTGTAGAGGCTTTTGTTAGGGTAAATGAATGGGTGGTTTGGGAAAGCTGAATTTGTTTCATCCTGGAGTTGTGTTAGAGATCATTGCATGCTTCCTTGTTGTGAGGATGAAAAGGCTGTGCAATACATGGAATTCAAAGCTGTGCGAACAGATAAAACACAAGAGGAAAAGTATCAGCAGACTATTTTCCTGTTTGGATTATGTATTTCTTCAATCTCATTTCAACACTTAAAAGATGATCCAGATGCAATCTTTGGCTGAGAAATTTCATATACAGGCTGATGTAGAGAGGCTTTCTATTTTGAAGCAGTTTGTTTACTCTTTCTCCTAATGTCCCCCACTAGCTATTCTCAGAAGACGTTTGCCAAATTCAGTCCTTGTCTGGCCAAGCGCAGCTGTTCTGATACTGCATTCTCAACATTCCTTGAGGATGGATGTCTGCAGACTTGGTCTGTGTGAGGAGTTATAATGTCTCTTAGCAGGAGCATTTTCAGCATCTGCAGAAAGTCAGCTCAGGCATGAGCTGTGCTGCCTGTGGGTCCCAAATAGCAGGATTACATTTGGAAGTGGAGCTTGCAAGATGGGAATGTGGAAGCCCTTCTACAGAGTCCAAACTCAAGACTCAGAGAGCTTTTAAGGGACAATGGGAGGAAATACAAAGCACTCTAAGGAGAGCTGGAGAAATGCACCTGATGTTCTGCAAGCTGTGTACAGTGCCTCATGACCCAGATCTTTTTTGGCTTCTGTTACAGGCCAACACTGAGTCCTCTCAGGACTTCTTCGTCCTGAAAGGACTTGTAACAAGAGTTTTAAACCAGTACCGTGGCAATTGGTGTAGGAAGCTGCTTTTGTGACAAGTTTTGACTCATGCTGAAACCACTAGGAATACTTGAAGAATTAACAGGTTACTAGCATGGGCAAAGATTTTGAAATTGGCATCTACTGCCCCCTAACTTTGCACTTGTCTGGGATCATTTTTATAAGTCATTGTTAGTTTTACCACTCATGAATACTGTGATTCCCCCCAAACTCATGCCATTTAATTGTTATGGCAACAATTGTAATTCAGATATCACATATATGTGTGTGTATATATGATCAACCACAACATGTGGTTAATATAGCTGTTTAAAATAAATTACTGAGGCCTACTGAGCTACATGAAAACCCCAAAACTCTAGCATTTTTGCTAGTTTCCCACATATTTAATTATTTTAGTACTTTTAAAATGGATTTCTGATCCATATTGATGGAAAAACATGTGAGCAAAGTAGGTCAAATCCTTGCTGAAATATTGTCAGGGCAAAACATGTAAGAAATTGAATTCTAGTAAAATTCACAATGTGTTTTGAACCATATTTGATAGAGTGGGGATTTTTTTTCCCATCTGAACCACAGGGATGTCAGTGGTGCTGTATACCTGACATGGAAGTCAGGCACCAGATACCTCACAACAGTGCTCTGGCTCTCCAGCACAAGCATCTCATTGATGTTTCCCCTTACTTTGGAATAAAGATGGTTTTAGAAATCTGGCTGTGGTATGAAAATAATCCTATTTGATGCTTGATGTTGAAAGAACATAATCAAGCCTGCCAATTCACACTACAGTGAAAAAATAGAGATTATTTGAGGTTCAAAACAATGGAGATAAAACTATGGTTCCTATGTTGATGTTTCCATGACTTTTGACCTGAACAATGGGTGACACCCTGTAAGAAATGCCAGGACAATATTACAGTCCTAATTAAATGCTGATGTTTTACTTTGAGAGAATTTTTATGTTATTATTTAATTTTTAAAAATCCAGATAGAGGAAATTGCTTGAGGAAGGTCATGATTTTAGTAATGTAGGGTATATATATTTGTACCTTAGTATGACCAAGTGACCAACACAGCAAAAAAATCATGTTATAGATACTCTGCTGACTGGAGATGTCACAATAGTATTGCAGTGCTGCTTCCTTGTCAAGTGTCTGAAGTGGAGGTGTGCTGCTCTACAGAGAGATCTCAAACCCAAGTCTTTAAAACTCGAGAGACACTTGGTTTCCATTAAAACAATCCTTGGCTTGAGAGGGCATTAAGCCACCTGAGGATCTCTGAGAATTTACACTCAAGTGACCTATCCAAAGTCACAAAGGAAAGCAGAGGCAAAGCAAAGGCCTCTCACATCACTGTTTTGTGCTCTAAGTAGCACTCACCCTCTTGTTCAGTAACAAGGTCGACTCCACTCAGGAGTTCAGTCCCAACATCGTGAAGGACTTGACAAGTTAGCTGTTTGCTGGGAACAAACAACCCTAAAATTAAAGACCAGAAATAAGATAAAATGCAGAGTATAAGGGTAAATGTAAATTCATTTGTAAGGCCAGTAATCTTTGTGAGAAATCATGGGTCATTACAGTTTTCTCATCTGCTCTCTTTTGAACCTGTTAACTTCTAGTATCATCACACAGAAGAGAGAAGTAATCATTGCCCTTGCTGTTCATTTTTATTTTTGCTTCTACCTTTCCTACCAAAAAAGAAAGAACTGAAGAAGTTGTGTCTCATGTGTATGATTGGCCTGGTTTCAGATTGCAGATCCTCATTCTCACTCTGCCTTTCTCTGCTTACAAGTTCTCTGTCTGGTATTGTCTTCTCATAAATGTGCTTACACACCAAAAAAATCACTTCTCAGTCTACATTTAGAGAAGCTAAACTAGTAGATCTTGCTAAGACTCTTACTGTAAGGCACTTTCTACAGTCCTTGAATAATTTTTGTGGCTCCCCTATCAATATCATCTACAAATTTTGCCAGAAGCAATTCTGTATTAGACCTTAGATTGTTAGAATTCTGCAGAACATTTTATCTGTCATCCACCTGTTCGGGAACATTTAGTCAATGACCAGCATCCATCTCTTTTCAAGATTGCTTCAGATTTTCCCTCCACTATTCCTTTGCTCATTTATCATCACTTTGTTCACATTACCATAGAATCATTCAGCTGGGAAGAGATCTCTGGAGATCATCTAATCTAACTCATACCCAAAACAAGGTCAGTTTTAAAATTAGAGCCAGCTATTGTGTGTTGTGCGAAGTCAAATGCATTATGGTCCACTCTATTTTACCTTCACCAACCAAACAATGCTTCAGTGAGGATATGAACTCTCAAGTTCCTTCCATACCTATTTTTCTGTGTTTCTTATAACGTGAAAATTGTTTGACAAAACCTATTCTGCATCATCTAGTGGACTAACATTTATTGTATTTCTCATTAATTGAACCTCATAGAAAGAAGTAAACAGGAAAATATTTGGTGGGAAAATTTGCACTTATTTAGAAACAGAGTTTTTGCTCAGAGTTTTGCATCATTCTTCTCTTGTTTCCCTCCTTTTCCATGATAATTGTGATTTTTCTATTAGTTTCTCAGCATTTCCTTCCCCTTGCAACTCTTAAACTTCTTACTGTTTGTATTTCATCAGCGCTCTCTTTGGAGATCTCACGAGTGAGCTGACATAAATTGACTAACGTTCACAACACACAGTCTATGCTATGCATTAGCTCTAGAGCCATAAGTGTTTTAGCTATATCCATATAACATATACTGGCATAGGCTGCACTTTCTGTTTTCAAGAAATTACATTTATTTTTGGGGGGAAACCAGTGCAGAATCATCTTCATGATCAGAGTCCAAGCAATGTCACAAAGTGAGACATGCTGATGAAAATATTTGCTCCATACACCTGGGTGTATTAATTTTTGTGCTCCATCCCATAAACACTGTTTTCAGACCTCAGGCTTTTTCTGAATGTGTGTAAACCGAACTTTAGTTTAATAGATCAGGTGACTACTGCTACTGTGACCTACAGTGAGGGAGACTCCAAAAGGGTGGCAATGCATGGGAGCCCCGCAGAGCTACACTGAGCAAAAACTCAGCACATGGTTCTTCATCTATAAACAGCCTGTATGATCTGACTTAGAACAGCTACAGTGAGCAAAGTACCACAAAGTGGAAGGAAAGGCATCAGAGATGTAAGAAGGACCCACAATTTCACAGGGACTCTGCCTGAAGCCTTAGGTTTTCCCTCCACTATTCCTTTGCTCATTTATCATCACTTTGTTCACATTACCATAGAATCATTCAGCTGGGAAGAGCTCTCTGGAGATCATCTAATCTAACTCATACCCAAAACAAGGTCAGTTTTAAAATTAGAGCCAGCTATTGTGTGTTGTGCGAAGTCAAATGCATTATGGTCCACTCTATTTTACCTTCACCAACCAAACAATGCTTCAGTGAGGATATGAACTCTCAAGTTCCTTCCATACCTATTTTTCTGTAGCCTGTGCTACCAGATTCCATGGGACTAGGCCCTATTCTTTGGCCAGACCAAATGGCACAGCATGGGTCACCTCTCCTCAACTCTCTTCATCTGGTAACAGGCTAGTCTTATCACTACTGCCTGGTGGGCACAGAAGCAGTTCCCTAGTCCTACATTTCTGTCTGACTAAAATATTAAGTAACAAAAATGATGTGATCTCCCTTAGTGGCTAACAAGACAAGAGGTTACCCTGATCCTTATGGTCTTTAGCCTCTGCCTGTAGAGCTGGAAATGCCATCCTTTCTACTTCACAGATTTGGGATCCAGCTGAGGTGTGGACTTCTGCGACCATTTAGTTCTTCGGAAATCTTCACTTAGGAGGATGTCCTTCCTGTAAATGCATGAAGGACCTATGAATATATTAAGTGGCTTAACTTACACAAGTACACATGGAACCTATGCATCCTATAAAAGGCTTATTTTGCCCTTTCTAGTTCTATTTGTAGTCTGCAATAAAGCAGATTGATTCCTTTTCACATTCCCTTTTCTAAAAGGCCACTTCCTTTTGCAATCCTCCCTATCTTCTTTCATTCCAGATGATCAGTGAGAAAAAACTCCAGATAATTGCCCAAATTTCAAGTTAGGCAATTTTAAATGTCATTCTATTCAATAATATTCTTAAATTACATTAAGAGTATTCAGAGAAAAGGATGGAGGTAGATGAGTTTGGAGAAGAGAGGCCAAGAAGATGAAAAGCTGGAGCTGTTCTTTAATGACCATTGTAGTTCCAACTTTCTTTCCAATCATTATTGCAAATTTTAAGTGCTAGGTCTGACCTGTGCTGTTCAGTTGATTCAAGGAACATAGAAAAGATTGTGTAGATTCTCATCAGCTGTTGGTTCTGACATTAAGCAACTTGTTTAATATCCCAAAACTTTCAAGCAGTGTTAGTAGAGATTAGTCAGAAACAGCTTATGTTTTTAAATTTGCAACAGGGTCTAAAATGTTCTTACAGTCTTTTGAATATCTGTGGTAAGGACAAAATCTTGTCATGATGGTACACCAATGGAAGCAGCTGATAGATTCTGTGCCTGGTGATGATCAGAGAAAAAGCTGTAATTATACAGCTAAAGGGTAAAAATGCTTGTTTCTCAGAAGTGGTAGGCTTTCTCCTTGTGTTTGTTTTAGCAGAATTTCTATTAGCACAGCATAGTTCATTTGTTACCTCCAAAAGCAAGAGCAAGCAAGTTTAGACTTGCATTTCTTTCATTTTATATAGGCCAGAGGCATAGTATTACTGGAAGCTTTTTTAGTGCTAGCTGTGCCACAAGGATGTGAGGCATGAGAAAGGGTGTGTTTTGGAAGACTGTAGCTGAGCTGGGTAAGGGCCACTGGCCAGCTTCCTTTTCACACCAAAAGTGCAGCTGGCTTGTCGTACAGACCTAAGGCCAGCTACACATTCAAGCTGCTAATAATATGTTACTTTTCTCCTTCAGGCCTCTTTACAGCTTTAATTAAATTGTACTCGCATTTGCAAAGTTTCACTTCCCGGCATGTGCAGTTTTGTCTGTTCAAATGCTTTTATGCCAGTAGAAAAGTTACAGATCTGCCTTACTACACTTGTTAAGGCATGGGCCTAAAGCACATCTCAGGCAACTCTCTTGGAGTCAGCTCAACCACAGACGTCTTCAGCCCAGAGATGGTTTGCCCAACAGAAGAATATGGGAAGGAAAAAGAGTGGGGAAAGGAGACTAAGGTTTCAATGGTTTCTCTTTCAGTCCAGGTTCACAAAAGAAAGGAATAACAGACCATAAGTGACAGGGTTAATGGACTATCTATCATTATACTGTTCAGTCTCCATGCAATCACAGTCTACCCCCACAGAGCTTCTAAAACCTTTGACCTCTGTCAAAATATCTTTATCTCTTACAGAAATGATGCTGAGTTTCCACTTACATGATCATTCAAACCTTGGTCACAAAGTGACCAAATTGTTTACCTTTGGATGCACATGGAGCACAATTGGATTGCAATGAATTTCAAGAACTGGCAACCAGAGTGTATTTGAGGTGAGTGACCTAGAAACAAACTTGGTATCTCATTACTGTAAGCCATCCAGTATGATTTACTTAGTGGGACAATTTGTGGCTCATCCCGCTTTCAGAAACTGCCAAATTCTAATAGTTTTTGACACTGACCCGTGAAATGTTTAGCTAACACTTTAAATGAGGAAAATTACTAAACCAATGAGAAAGCTTTAATTATATGGGATTATTCTTAACATGTACTAAATTTTCCATAACCTCAGACTTTAGGACTCAGCATTTCTGATTTCAGTAGTTTGCAGTCAGATAATATGATGTCTGTGAGCAGAAGGGATAAATTTAGATCCGAAATGAATGACATACATTGTAATGAGGTGCAGGCTAGGTAAGGGATCATCAGCAATGAGTTGTTTAGATGGAGATGAACTGAAGTTTATCCAGGAAAGATGAGGCAAAACAGTGTGCTTGAGGATAGATATTCCCATCACTTTAAGGAAACCACAAAGAGATAATGTAGAAAATAGCTGGTAAACCATTTTCAAAAGATCATTTTGTAAGTGGTAAGGACATGGCAGAGTAAACATGTGGAATTAAGGAATCTGGCAGCTCCATGTTAAAGGAAGACATGGCAAAGAAAGATATTTACTTTGCACCTCTGTAAGACTATTTTAATATAAGAACTATGCAAATGTACTTCCAGATAGGATTAATTATTTAAGAATTTTTTTAGGTTATTATTCTGCTTCAGGATCCTTTAAACCACCCCCCTCAAAAAAAAAAAAAAATTACTATCGACAACCAAATGGCTGGTGCTCCTAAGATACAGACAAGTCAGTTTTGATCATGAGATACCTGTTGTGTTCTTTAGTGCTGAAGAAAGGGAATGGAAAAGGTCCTAAATTTTACTATTTTTTTTAAATAGATCTCATATTTACATATTTTTTCTGCCTGTGTTTGGTATAATGATCAATTGTCTTAATACTCATAAATTTTGATTCTTTTAGCTTAGTGTTATGGGCATTATGCATGTATCATATTATGTGTCATGACTAATCTGGTCAAGAATCTACACTGTCCCCTACCAGATGAATTTTCAAATAGTATGGAGGCTATCATTATTAATAAATTTGAGACAAAAGGTCATGTCAAAAATGTCATTCTTCAGAGTAGTAATAATTTGAGAACTTCTGTAAAGACTGCTGTCTCAGTTGAGTAACAAAGCTGAAAACTGAGCAGCCAGCCTCCCCCTTCCTTCTGCGCTGGGTGGTGTCATTAGCTGACTTTCAGAACTGACACAGAAAGGGAAGAACCACCTCTCTACTATCAGGAGGTTTTCCCTGCGAGAGCTCATGCAAAAAGCACTTTGGGTGACTATTAGATGATTCACCGGTTATCGCTGTCTGAGTCACGCATCCCACTGAGTGGGCGAGGCTATGAACTTCTTTGTCTTCTGACAGGCTGGTTTGCCACAATGAAAATTTACTGTGTGGCACACTGAGCTGTCACAAATCCGTGTGAGGAAGGGATGTGGCAGAGGGTCTGAGGAACAAAGTTCATCGCGGATGTTCTTCTGGAGGTGAAATTGTGGGAGCTGCCTGGCCATCTGCCTGCAAGGCTCAGTGTCATTGGCACACTTGGCTGTGGTGGTGGCAGTGAGGAGCCTGGTACAGGTGTGACTCTGAGAACAACTGATGGAGAGCTTCTTACAGCTAAACACAACACAACCAAGTTTTATCCTCGTAAAAGGAAGTTGAGCTGCCTCTGTTTATCCTGAAAATGGGGCGGGAGAGGGAGGAGGGGTGTTTTGTGATAAAATGTGTGGACCACAGGAGGACTTCTAGGACATGAAATTGAATATAAGGGACAACAGGTATTAGCCCAGTGGCAGAGACAGGGAAGTAGTTATTATCCAAACTAGCCTGCAATGCTCAGGTTCTTGACCTGTGCCATTAGACACGTGTGAGAGTGGAAGAAAAGCTTGTGGAGTCCAGGAATGGTTCAATGATTGGAGAGGTAGATTGGAGATTGGAGACATGTTAATACTATGTTAGAAATTCTGGAGGAACAGCAGCCTTTGCTGTGTATGCTGTTCTCCTGCTCACATTTGGGCTGACCCAAAGCTACCACTTGCCAATGGTCAAGAGCTCCTTTCAGGAGTAGGAGATGCACTTCCTATAGATGTGATGTCAGGAAGACCAACTCTGCTCCAGATATTAACTCCTGCAAATGTGTGCTGGCACAGGAACCAGAGCTGGAAACCTATGCCTAACATCAATTTGCACTGTAGTCACTTACTAAAACGGGGGGAAAAAGCCAAACTGCAGCATATATCATGAACACTGGGCCAACAGCATCCTTCACCTGCAGCAGCTGTCTGGGAGGGGAAGTGAGGTTTTCCGTGAAGATGCTTTAAATTTTTTTTTGGGGGGTTTTGCTTCTGAGCTTGAGTTTTCTGGGGAGTGTGGCTGGGGTGGGGTGATGGGGTGAGTATAGTGGTGTTTCTCAGTTTTGCTGAAATAAATATTTGTAATTTATATCAAACTTACCAGCCATATTTTGTGTCTCCACTGAAGTCTTCAGAGTCACAGTATCTAGCATCTTTTGGCTAAACTAAGTCTTCAGCCACTGAGGTTTCATCTTCTCCAAACTTGGAGAATGCAAGAAGATATGTAGGTTTGTTTGCATCTGTTTGTGACTATTTTGATGGTTTCTATGTGGTAGCAATTTGAAATATTATTGCTCTTCTCCATATAATTTGCCTGTAATATAGCAGTAGATCCTTTCTCAACAACATAATGGAAAGTTGCAACTACTGCAAAAGTTGTCAGTCCATGGAAGAATTCTGGGATGATTATCCTGCCTCACAGAGCATTGTACATGCAGCCTATGTTTTATTATTTTTATGAGAGGCCAGGTGCATAGGGAGAGGTAATGGCTTGTATTAAGTGATTGATGTGCTAGGGAAAATGACACATTTCCAGGCACGCACATCCTTAACTTTCAATGTGACTAATGAGCACTAGATACAATACCAAAAGAAATGAGTGACCAAACATTGAAGGTTGAAAGCAAGGAGTTTTAAGCTTGACTTTTTTTTGTCTTTATTTTAGAAATCTGCTGTAATTACCTGGTTGGGGTGATACTGCATGCACAGAGCCAAAAGCTGATTAATGTTAATTTCAGAGCAAACAGAGACAGGAAAGGCCAATGTGCTCCACAGCTAAAAATACACTTTCACCAAGAGACATGACATCTGTGGATTTACAACCCCAAAATTATTTGTGAATAATGATTAGCTGCCCTCATATAATTACCTTGCTTCCGCAGTGACTGGTTATCCTTAAAGGCACCAATTGCTGTTGACTTTCAGACCAGAGAAGCTAATCAAAAACCATCTATAAGTCCAGGTGAGTCTTCTTTCCTCTTAGGACATAGGACTAGAATTGTGCAATAAAGCAAGGGTATTTTCAAATAACCATCACAGAGATGCAAACACCTATTTTTGTCTCTCCCAAAATTAAGTTTTATTAGAGACATTTGGATTTTTCTTTTGACAAATTTTCTCCTCATTTATTTTATGCTTTGTCAATACTCATTGCTCTGAGGGGGATCATCTTATACACAGAATACCACTCTAGACATGAGACAGAGCTAAAAGCTGGGATGGACTGCTTCAGACATCTGGTCTGATCTCCATAATCTGGGGTTTGTGATTATGCTAATGCATTCTGTACCACCTTCAGATTTTGCTGTAGAATTGCAGCACATCCTTTAGTCTGGGCTTTTCACATGAGGGATAACCCATCATGTCCTTCATTAAGATTTTTCCAAACCATCCTATCTCCTCAAGGTGGTATGTATAATCAAATCAACTCCAGACTCCTTTTGGTTATATCAAATGCATGGGAGGGAAGTGTAGTCACTTGGGATGAGATGTATCTTCTGCTACCTAAGCATGAGAAACATCTAGCCTAAGGTAGTTTTCTCCAGTCCTCCTGCAGTCAATGAAGAAGGTGACTCATTCAGTAGACTCATCCAACTTGTTTTAGATACCTCTCTTAGAGTGGGATGAGTCATTCTCTGGAGACACCTATCTGCCTCCATGGATTGCACTTCTATTTTGGACTAGGCACCTAGATCTTTGGTGGCTGAAATTAGATGAGATGACTCTCACCATCACTGTTATGCAGAATATTAGCTCCCTTCTCTAGTTTCACGATCTTTTTTTTTTTTTGAAATACATCTACCAAAACTGAGTAGAACTTGTAAATGTCTCACTAGCACTATAAAACCCTGTTAATACTGCTTCCTCACTTCTGCATCACTTCCCCTAGCTTATATACCCAAAGACAAAATCAGGTCCTTTAGGTACCACATTGTGTGAAAAGCTCACATTCTGCTAAACACTGGCCAAGATTGCTGGCTCCATGATTCAGTCATCAGTCTCAAAGAATGTTGATGTGTTATATATTCTCTGTTTATATTGAGGACTAAGCATGGAAAAATAAAAAAGCCTGCACTTTTGTAGGTGAGAGAGAAGCTGTATGACCTTTAAATAAAAAGAATATGATTTACCTTTACCTTCCATATAAAATACACCATGCATCTTTATAAATTTCTCTGTCTAATATAAACTCTGCCACAGGTTAGAATATGCTTTTGAAATACATCTGATGCAACAATTCCTAGTGCTCTTTGAATCAAGAAACATGTGAGGAAGAGAAGTTTTTTTGTTCCCACTTGCAGGTAGTAAATGATTGGCCTGGGGGCTTGAAACGGTCTCAGAATTAGAGCTCATCCACACTATTGTTTTTCAACATCTTATTCTTGCTGTTTGGAGAAATTTAAGATTTTTCTGTCTCAGTTGTAGTCAAGTGCAAAACAACACACAAAAGATGGCAGAGGTACGAATGGCCAAGTAGATTCAGCAGGAGCAAGAATCAAACATAGTAGAGAATACAAAGAAAGTAAGTAAAAAGTACGTTTAACTAAGAAAATAATATAAGCACTCATTAAGCCTGTTAGAACTGAGCAAATTTAATATCTGACTTTTAATGTTCATCTGTCATTTGTGTAACTTGAAATAATTTCTCTTTCCTGGTTGGGTAAGATTTATAGCATGAGAATGAATATTGAATGGAAATTTCTCTAATGTGGAGACTAATTCTCTTGTTTACTGAAAATACTGATATTCAGCTAGTCCCAAAAAACTTACATAACACTGAAACCTGATTTCCGTTGTAATCTGAAAGCACACCTAAAAATTCTCTGCTGTGAGTTTCTATATGAAATGGTGAAGTTGCTGTTGTTTTCATTTTGAAGCCAATCTTGTCTAAACCTTAATCACTTAAAGACAAAGAACACTCATTATGGCCTGGTTTATTCGCAGAGAAATGGCTCCAGTTGTCAAGTCCTAATTACCAGTGTAATAGAAAATAAAGAAATCTGGGGCATTTTTTGCAAGAGTATGAGCTGGGCAGCTGGATTAAGGAAGATAGGACTACTTGCCTTCAGAAAGTCAAAACGTTATCCTGCTTTCTAACTCGTGTTCCTCTAAGGAAGGAATTTGCATGTTTGCAGCTGCTCTGCTCAGCCTTGCAGTCCTTCGGTGCACTCAGACATGAGCACAGTCTTTGGACACTCATGGTGTCAGGGAAATTGATGGAGAAAGGAAGCCGTGGAGCTGGAAATCAAATGACAAACCTCTGCCTATCAAAAATCTTCAGGGGAAGACCTTTGCCTAGGATTGAGGTCCTGCTATCTGACCCTTCTCAGCCATGAAATTAGCTTTAGCATGTGTACTTTTGCTTTTGATTTTTTTTAACTGCTTGCCCCAGAAAGAACAGAGCCAGTATTTTAGATTGAGAACACTAGGCTCTTTCTTCCACATCTGTTTTTCCTGCTGTGAGATGTCAGCTCTTGCAGCTGAAGTCACCTGGTTAATCATTCCTGCCTGGCCAAAACTCTACCCGCTCTGCTCGACCTGTTGGGGTGCAGGGCATATAGCATAGAAATCAATTGATTGAAGCACCTGTGATGTATATCAGAGAAGTGATCACATCAAAAGCTGCTATTTCTAAAGGTATATTGCTGTTTGATTTTTCAATTAGTTGTTTCCCCTGGTTTAGCATTCTCAAGTGCAGTACCCATATCCTGTGGTTTGGTTTTGTGCTGTTGGCTTTGGCTGATTTTTTATGGTACAGTCGCTTCATTTTTTTCCTGCAGCTGCTCCTTAAAGTCAAGCTCCAGGCAAGTGACTGAAATCCTCTCTGCAGCCTGTGTGCTAAAACCAAAGTGCAAACAGCACACGGGGTTTGTGTTGGCTGCAGCTAGCTGTCAGTAAGTGTATGGGACTTGGGCATCTGTGTGTCAGGCCCACACTGCACTCCGTGTGCAGAAATGAGCTGGCTAGTGATACTTCTTTTCCTTACCTTAGAATATCCTTCAGAGAAGGTAACACTGAAAGACAAAAAGTGCCTGAAGCAGTTTGCAGCACAGTGAGTCTGATTTTTTTGGCTTCAAACACAAAGGAAAAATCTGCATGAATTGCCCTCTGTGGAGGAGATGCTAACTCTGATGGCTCCTGCCCAGCACCCAGGCAAGGAGGATGCAGTCCATCAGCCTTCCATAGTGCTGCACTGGGCCTTTCCTCCTGCCCTGTGACCCCAGGCTCCCTGCACAGCTGGCTGGGGGACACTGATCTGCCATCCATGCTGTGGGGCAGGACCACCCACAGCAAGAGCCTGGGAAAGTAGCCAGGACAATTACTCATGGCCTGTATAATAGCTAAGCATGTGGAGGGCCTTGCAACTCCCTTACAGCAAGTGTCACATTCGACTGCCCAGAACTCTCCTGTGCCACACCAGCATCTTCTTTGCCTCACTCTTCTAGTCTGAGTTGGTAATTTTGTCTTTCTTCCTGCAGGTTCCGAAGAGAAACTGATTATTGTAGGACAAAATTTGCCTCCTGCTGATGAATGCCACATGTTTTGCACCCTATAAGTGCAAATTGTCCTCTTCTGACTGTGAAGAAAACTGATTTTGTTTTAGATACCTACAGCTGGCCAGGTGAGTTTCAATCTGCCTAGGTTACCAGGTATTTTCCTCTGAAAATGTTTCTGTGGTGGTTTTACTTCCTAAGCTATGCTTTGGGAGGTTGCTAGGACACTGAAATGAAAATTTGCAGTTCTTATGGAAAACTCTGCAAGTAAGACAAAGATGCCCCTTTATATCCAAAAGCTAAATACTTAGCTCAAATCTCCAGCTATGGTCTGGCGGTGTTTTAAAAGTTCACTCTTATTTTCCAAGAACCTGATGCTGGCCTGTTACAATCAGCCCTGGTGGCTCAGAGGAGGCACTTTAAAAGCACTTTCACACTTCTGGACCAGAGGTGCATTTCTGGGCTGTGAAAGGGGCCAAGGGCTACAACACAGAAGCACTTGTAGGGCCTGAAAAACTGCACAGTGGAATTATGGAGATAAGAGGTGGTAGCCAACTGGCAATACAAACAGCTGTCTAACTCTGATCCTAACTAATGAGTAGACAAACTTACTAACTCCTGGATGAACAGGGTACCATGCTGGGAAATGCTGATAGCTGGAGGGAGCTGAGGCTCACACCTCATTAGACAGTACAGATGTTGGTGATCTTGGGGGTGCCAGAGCTCAGGTCCTTCTCATTTGCTTCTGCAACACAGATGGGGTGTTATGCACATGGAAAGAATTTGGTGTGGATGGAGATTTGGGTTTTGTCCCTGTGTAGATGTTAGCAGAGATAGGAGCTGGAGCTGGATGCAATATGGCAGAGGAGTTCTGTTGCTAAAGAGGTCTAAAGACAAGAGGGCCAAGTAGAAAGTTTGTGGGTCACACAGAGAGAGGGAAAAAAGCAAGATTTTTTAGCATCATCTCATCACACATCTCTGATCACCTGTTTCTGGGAACTCAGGGGGGAAAAAAGAGGATAATTTTGTAAAAGCTGTAAAGAAAATAAAAAACTGTTTTAGGACAGATCATTGGATCTGTCAAGGAGAGAGTTAAAGATGTGGAAGCCTGTACAAGGGAGGAAGAAGAAAACGGATGTGTAACAAGGCACCTTTGGAATGGCATATCCAGACAATATTGTTATACCAGAGATAAGGCTAAAGGTTGAGATGAAGGAATTTTGTTTTATTGTGCTAAGTGGTCAACACAGCAGAATAATTAAAGGCTGGAGAGAAGGAATATGAGAGGGGATGAGAGTGTAAGAGTTTTGGGGTGTCCAGATAACTGCAATTGTTGACAATCATCTCCCAGAGAGGATGCAGTCAAGTTACTACTTGAACACAATAATGGCACTGAGATTTTGGAGGCTGTGTGGACTGCAGATGTGACACATGGCAAGCTGCTATGGACACGAAAAACAAACCCATCTGAAAGCATCTTGCTAGCAGATTCCCTAATTTACAATACTCTTGAATAGATGTGACTGCAAGCTGCCTTTCTTCCAGTCTGTCAAGTCCACAACATGCACTTAAATGTCTGTGTATAATTACTCTTGGTTTTCTTGGGCTGAAGCCAGGCTAAATAGACTTGTTTCTGAGAAAAGTTGCTCACAGTCCTGCTCACAGGCTGCTTATGACTTGAGTGGTTTGGCACTATAGGAAACACGACTTCTCATGTGCTGCATCTGAAGCATTTGTGGAGTTTCTTGACTGAGTCTGAGAGGATTTTTATGTGAAGAGGGGCATCATCTGGGCATGCAGTGTGGGCATGTGTGCAAATGAGGGTTTCTGTGTTCACAGGCACGTGTACACAAGACTCCTTATGTAATTCTTCCCAGAACTGCGCTGCTCATCTGCCCTGCGCAGACATGGCTGCACAGAGGCCTTTTATTGTGCTCTATAAATACTCGCCCTTGTTGTCCTGTGCCCTTGTTGTCTTGTTGGTTCAGTTTCCAAGAACTGGATGGATAACAAACCGCCTATTCTCTCTTTATCTCTTTTTTCCCTCTTCTTGGATCTCTTGAGGTCTTTTTCTTCTCTTCAGTTTTCCAAAGAATCTAAAGCATTTTTGTGGTTCTCTCTGTAATGATACCATGTCTAGAATGCCTGGCAAACCACAAGATAGAATATGCACACATAACTGGAGTATTTGCTATAACATCGTGAAAAAATGTAGTGGCATTTAACTAAATTAAAGCCATTTTTCCCAAGAGGATGTCCTATGTCAACAACTCCTTCAGCTGAAATATCTATAATCTGGCCAAGCCAAGAGCCATCCCAATGCTACCTGCTATGTTGTAACATACCCATAATCATCATGTTTCTTGCTGCCTCCCCAACAATTTGATGACCAACCAGTTAACAGCTATTCAAAAATAAATGTATAAATAGCATCAGTTTAGGCTTATGATGTTTTTCCCCATACAATCAATATTGTTATCTGAGAACTACAGATCCTGTGCTTGAAAAACAGAATGACATTGGAAGTTTCCATTAAGTAATTGCTCTTCACCAGTTCTTTTTGTCACTTCTCCCTTGGTGATAATACTCATCAACCACAGGGTCCATGAGCTTATATCCCTGGTGCTTGTTCACGGTTCAGCCCTGCACCAAGCCCTGTTTGAGCACCTGCAGCAGTGCCGGGCTCTGATGTCCAAATAACTTCTGGTTCTTTGGAACAAGAACAGTAAAGAATGGACAACCTGTGAGCTTGGTTCCAGAACACTGCAATGTACTTGGACGCTGCAAAGGTATGTAACCAATTTCTCAGATCCCCAAAGCCTGGATGTGTTACTTCAGTTCTCCCTGGGGCTGCTATCTCACAAATCACCACAGAAAACATGTCTGATGAGTCAAAGGGATTTTCTTGCACAGAAGGAACTTGAATCCAGCTCTTTTGTGTCCCACGGTGGTGCCCTAGCAACAGCAGCTTACTTTCCCTTTCTCTTTTTGCTTAACAGGTTTTAACATGGTTCTGGTTGTCCAAAAAGCCAGTTGCATCTGTGCCTATGCAGTCCTTCCCCCCCCACCAATTTGTCAGTGTTCTACCTTGTAACCAGCCCTGCCTCTACAGATGATCTTAGAATAAGGTATGACATACAAATCTCCCTTGTTAGAAGGGAGAAAGATGTGGAGAGGAAAAAAAAAGACAAAAAAAAAAAAAAAAAAAGAGAAAGCTATGATTATCTAAGTATCTCATTTTAGCTTTGATACGATAGTACATGCATGCAATCATCTAAATTACAATTTATTCATGCATTACAGTTGAATTATATTAATCAGGAAGCAGCATATTTTTAAGCACAGCCCTGTAATGCAGCTTCATAGATGTTTTTCCTTTGTGCTATTTAAGTGGTCTTGTGTAAGTCTTGCAGAGGAGTTCACTTTGCTCTTGTTGCAGTTCAGATAAGTTTAACAAAGAGAAAAATAACTCTCCTTTGTGTTTCAATGGATGAAAATGAACACCTCATTTCTGGGAAAGCTAAAAAAAATAGTCAAACTTTCAAGAATCAAAGGAAATGAATGGAAATGGTAGGAGGAATTTAATTTTAAGCTGTTGAAACTAGGACTCTTTAGGAAGTTGATAGAATTTTGTAGCCTCAGAAAGCCTATTTAAAACAAGTACAAAAGTGCTACCAGCCCCCTCAAAGTTTATTTCAGTATGAAAATCTTTCTAGTAAATAGAAATACCCAAGTACTGAAATTTAGGAAGATATGTATAATTCTGTATACATTTCAGATAACCTCTAAAATGGGATGTCCTCTGCCTGAACTTCTAAGACACTTGTAGGAGATCTCTGAAAGGTTTTATGGCCTGTTCTGGTTTGTGATTAGCTTATCTGTATGCTTGTTATCCATCCAGTAATGCATATTCAGTGAAATTTATGGGATACCCCTGCTGAGATAACAGAGAAAAGGTAACAATTGCTGGGAGGTTTCCAGGGAGTTACCAGTCACAAAGGGATGTGAAGAATATTGTCAGCTCCTGCAAGCATCTTCTGATGTGAATTCTGATGTTCCAAACTTAGGCTGACTCTCCTGGTAGAAAAGTCCTTGCCTTCTAAAAGAAATGCTCTAGCCAGATACTGGACAAGTTCTCCCATTTCTGGATAAGAGTCCTTGCCCAGGTGTGCCCAGGACTTCTCCACAAGTCAGTGTCAACCTTCCTGTATTTTTTTAAGATGCATTTGTATTATCACTTGAAACAGTGTTGGCATTTGGAACTGAGAAGGTAAGAAAGGATGCTGAAAGGAAAACACACACTGAACAAAGATTTCCACTGAAAATTACAAGCTTTACCATTAGAGGAACTAAAGACTTCTGCAAATTTTAATTTTTAATAGACATAATTTTACAGAATGGCAAGCATACTGTGGAACAATGAGAAGTTTTAAGGAAAAAAATTTAGTTACTGCCTGAATTGTGTATATAGCTTGCTGAACTGAAGCCATGGGTAGAGAAACAATGTACAATGCTTGGAAGTGACTTCTTATACAATTATAATGAAATAAAATAAATCAACCTCCTGAGAAAACAACGTTAGTCAATTTATTCACCCAAAGATTGGCCTGAAGCTGCAGGAAGTGTTTGGGCAGCAGCAAATTAGTAATAGCACAGAGTTGTTATTTGCACCATTAGAAGAAAGAGGATCAAGGACTGATCCTGGCCCAAAGCTAAATTGCATGTGCTGGCCTACATCTGTATCAGCCAGGGCCAGCCTTCTCTGTGGCAGATGTGTCTTGGGGAGAACTAGCTGAAACTGCCCAAAGCAAAGCCAGGGAAATCAGGCAGCTGAACAGCATGGCCAAACACTGACACTTTAAAAATATAGTATTACAGATACACCCAGAAAACAACTGGCTTTTTTTTTTTTAATATAGAGTTAGTGATGTATCCAGAGGTGGTATCACCATCAGCCGCAGGTGGATCACCTCAAACCTTAGAAGGAGTTGGAAATTTCAAAATGCATCTAGGAAATCAGTTTCCTTGCAATTTAGATTCAGACACTCAATCACTGAGGCATTAATGTACCACAAACATGGTAAAGAAGTGTCTCTGTAGCCCAGGCCACATTCCTCTCAACAGAACAGTCTATCTTTCATCTGGATGAAGTTCTTTATGGTATGTGAACTCTGACAGAGTTCTCCCTGTGTTTGCTCTTCCTTCATGAATGGGGTATCCACAAGCTTTCAGAGAAGGCTGATAGAGCTGAACAACCACAGTCACTTGGTAGAGAGTGCTGGTTCCTTCTCTAAAAACCTGCGCCAAAGGACATCTTTGTATGCCCATTCCTCCATTCAATGTGGAACAATGTGTTTAAAACATACAGTGTTACAATAGTTAATTAGAGTTTATGGCATTTTCATGAAAAGCAAGAAATTATGATAAATACATGAATAATGACCTGGGAATGGATCAACTGTTTTATCATAAATGAATGTCAATGAAGTGTAATTTTCTGCTTTAGGAGGATTCCTGCACCTGGTAATATCCTTAATAAACATTAATTAAAAGGTTAATCTGTTGTAGAAATTGCTTTTCTCTGAAGCCACCTGAAATCAATTTGAACCCAATTACAAGCAGTTATCTATTGTTTATGTGGTTAAAGATTAGAGAATACATTTCTGCTTGGCAGGAGCCATCAGAGTGGGTTTTGAATGTCATGATCAGAGGTGATTCTGAATATTTGAATGCACTTTAATGAGCATAGAAAAACCATTAGAAAATGTAATCAGTCATATTTGATGATGACTTGACCTTGGAACTTTGATAACAAGGGGTCTAATCATTTCTGTCTTAAGTACCAACAGGATTTGCTCTTGAAATCAATTGACCATTGCTTGCTTACTGAGAGGGTAATCTTCCTTGGCAAAAAAGTATAAATTGCAAAAATACAGCAACTTATATAAGTAGGTTCAGAAAAAACTATCTCTCAGAGACTTGTGAAATATGAGATGCAGCTGAAAAGTGATCAAAGATAATACTCTTCAAAGACATTTGGAGACAAGCATCACTTAGTAATTCAGAAAGTTCTGCTCTGCACATCTACTGAAGACTGAGCTGCAAACCATCCTGCAACAGCAAGAGTGTGTATGTTGCCTTATTTTCATGGAAAGGTGTTTGAGGTTGATAAATGCATAATTTGCATCCATTTGCATCCCATGTTGATTGAAACTTGTTCTTCCTGCTGGACAGGAAGACCTGGACTTTCACACCTAACACATCTGGGTAAAGGAGCCAGCTGAAGAAATAAAGGACCAAGGTCTTACTGCCTTTTCCCACAAAGAATAGGAAGAAACTTGTGCCTCCCACTTTAAAGTTATGTCCATATTTCTCATCATAGGTTTTCACAGAATTACTTACCCTTTAGGGCCTTCACTGCCCTTTTCTGGACTTGTTCCAGCACCTCAATATCCTTCCTGAATTGAGGGCCCCAGAACTGGACACAGTATTCATGGTGTGGCCTTGCCAGTGCTGAGTACAGGGGAAAAATCACTTCCAGAACAAGTGGGTGATTGAGCTTGGCTGTAGTTTCACCCGGATGAGTAACCAGGCTGAAGCCAGTGTGTGCACACTTTTAAGCACAGAATTTATGCCCAGTGACTTTGGATGTTGAAGATTTGGGCATCTCTTCCATGATCAGTGGAGGGAGGGAGTGGGAGGGAGAGGGAATAGAGAGAGAGACAGAGAGAGAGAGAGACAGAGAGAAAGTTGCAACTTGAGAAAACACTTCTGTTACCCAAAGATAGGCATTAAATAAAACTGGAAGCAATTTCCCTCTGGAAGGATTGAATTTTCTCTTCATTAACAACTAAAACAATCTAGAGGAAAGAGTTTAGGATTTGGCTTACTATGGGTGAGATTTTTAGCACTTAGACTCATATACATAGCAAATTCCAGCCTTTCTGTATTCACTGAATTCTGTATTTAGGATGATGATTTTTGAGAAGCCAACAGAATTAATTTAGGCATATGAACTTGAGCAGTAGATATCTCAGATATTTCCGCCAGGTTTCCTATCATAATGAAAGAGTCTCAAAACAAATGACTGCCCACTTGTTTGGAACAATGACATTTCTGTATGTCATCAGCAACAACATACTCAAGCACATGTATTAGAACTCTTGTAATGACCTGGAGCAGTTAGTGGTAAAATGCAGGCATGTCATGAGAGCTAAAACACACTTTCTTCACATTTGTGATATGGTGAAGAGGAATGCAAAATTAAAATCTAATTTTAAAATCCCCTCATTCAGCCTTAAAAGCTCTTCCCCCAAGCCTCTGACCACATAGAAAGGCAATTTTCTCTGTAGGCATCATGATGCGTTTCTTGGCTATATTTTGTGTCATTTGATAACATTGGATATATCCAATTACATTCTTAACTAGAGAAATTATGACTGGTAGTTTCAGAGTAAGTGAAAATTGGCAAAATCATAATCAGCTTTTTGAAGGTAAAATTTTCCATTCTGTGATCCAAAATGCTGCATTTCCATTAAATCAGGCTGCATAAAATTTCCAATGTAGATAGAAGAAGGCTGGAATTAAATGAAATAATTATGAATGACCTGGGTTATTTTATTTATTTATATTTAACATGGGGATGTCCTTTGAAAGAAGCAGTCTGACAGACAACCTCAACGAGTACATCTCAACAACAAAAATAAGTACAGACTGTACTATGTTCAAGCTGGGCAAGCACTAACAGCACCTGAGAGGACAGGAGGCGGGTTCAAAGTGCCCAAGAGCTATGCAGCAATTTTGTGGAAAAGTATTGTAATTCAGTTCACACAACTCTCTGTAGGTGTAAAATGTTGGCTGTACAGTCCATTGACAGCTACAAAAAGAACTTATCCTCTGGCCCGTGCTTGTTCCTGGGAGCCACAGGGGAGGTATGTCCCTGGCTGTGGTCCAGCAAAGGGCTGGGGGGACTGGTTGCTCTGGCTGTTCAGGGTTTTGGTGAGAAAAGTGTCTTTTTTTGATTAAACTTCAGCAAATTATGTAAATAATGTAAATGAAATCTAGGGAGGAGTTACCTGCTTTCTTTGTCAATGTACCAACAGATCCATCCATCCATCAAGGTCCATCCCATTTTAGATCTTGGTGCTGTCATGTACAAATCCCAGTTTCCGTTTAAATTGGTATTATCTTGTGTATTGATACCTTGATATGATTGCCCAGCTACCCTCACACTGCACATTATAATGCAGGTTTTTTACTTGGTTTTACTACATCACTGGGCTGTTAAAGAGCAAGTTGACATTTCCCATGTCAAGTGTCTGTCTGCAATATTGCTACCCTGCTCCAATGACTTCTGAGAGTTTAAGAGAAGATTCTGTATCACATCTTGGTGAACTTTTTCTCTCTGAAGTTCTTGCATTCTCAAAAGACATGGGTAAAAGGCTTGAAATTTGTCAGGAGGGGTCCTTTGAAGCAGAAATATACCTTTTGCTGTGCCCAGGATAATCTGCAGCAAGTTTGGCCAAATTGTAAACCTTTGAAAAATGATTTGTAGACTGCTGGCAGTAAAGGACTCTGACCACGTAGAGCACGTCTCCCTATGGAAGGAGGGATGGAACACACACTTCCCTGAAGTCATGGGCACAGGATGTACTAGGCTCATCATAGATCTCTCTGGGTGTTTCCTGCCTTCCTTCAGGGTGGCCATACTCCTCTCCATTTGCTGACTCTGAGGAACTGAGGGAGAGGGGTGTGTGGAGGGGAGGGCCAGAGGGAGCTGAGATGAACAAGGGAGAAAATCAGCACGTTGGCTGAAGGCTGAGAGAAATCACCAGGGAGAGAAGACAAGCCTGAAACAGTGACAGGCTGAAGGTGATGGGGAAAGACAAAAAGAAAGAAGCCTGAAGAGAGCCAGGCAGAAGACTGCTGCTTTGCAGTGGTGTTGGGAAGAGACCCCCAAACCCTTGGTGCCACCATTCTCCTGCAATCAGCGATGCTCTGTGGAACACACTGGACAGGCGTTGCACAGTAACCCTCCATGGTGTCCTTCTGGCACTCAAGGCAGGCTCTGGATGGGAAAGCAAGAGGTCTCACTCACCCCAGCCAACATGGACAGAGGGTGCTCTAGGCTGCCATTTGCCTGTTCTGTGCACTTCTGCCCTTCTTGCCTGAGGAATTCTGACACACAAAATGGTCTGAAAGAGCATTTATTCAGGCCACAAAGTCAAGCATTTCAGTGATAGAAAATGCTGCAAACACAGTTGCTGAGCAACTATAGGCCTGAACCTTAATTAGTGCACACACCTTAAGAGCCAACCATTAATTACACGATCACATGCCACTTTTCCCCCCACAAGTTACAAAAGATTAATTGGCTGAGCAGTCCTGAGCATGTTTTATACGGATTCCTTGGACCACAGCCCAGCTGTTACCCAAGAGAGGTATGCACAGAGCACACGGCCATGTACTTGTTCTAGCAGACCAACCTGTGCAGAGTGCACAGGGAAGGGTTTATCCCACCACATACATTTCAGTGCCAGTCACAGAGTATCTGCTAAAATGCTGTGCTGTATAAGAAGCTGTCTTTTTTAAAGTTTTCTGAGGTATCCATGAGGATCCAACAAATCCATAAGCAGATTTGTTGTCACAACGAAGCCCTCTGAAAACAGTGTTTGGTTCTCTTGCCAAAAGAAGACCCTGGAGCTTTGGCTGGGAGCTAATTGGCTGATGTTTCTCGCTGCTCCTCCTGCCATACGAGCAACAGGTAAGGGTTTGGTCAGAAGTGGGGCTGATCCTGTAGTATTTCACTAAATCTTCAACCAAGGGCTTGCCAGCAGCAGCTGGGTGACCTTGGTGTGACCTTAAGGGATGTCTGCAGAGCCAGGGGCGCTGTCACACCCATGGTTCAGTATGTACTGAAGCAGATCATCGTCACAGTACGCAGCACCCATCTAGGTCAATGTACGCAGTGCACTTAGAGGTGAATGAAAGACTGGAACTGGCAGATAAGAAGCTAAGATCTGATGTGCAGGGGTCCTTCCCCATGGATACTAATCTAACTTGGACTTGCTAATGTTTGCATAATTAACCACAGTGACTTAATCCAGGTTTTCCTGAACCTTCAGAACGTCTTTCCTGCTTTCCCTTTTGCTGTGTAAGAAACCCCAGTCTTTCTTGCTCATGGGTGAGAAGGGCTTGTTAAAAGATAGCATGCCTGTGTGATTGCAAGCAGCATCACCAGATCCTGCTCACTCAATGGGGATATGTTCTGCAAAGATGCCAAAGCATCAGCTCTCAGTTCATGGGTTTTCCATTAGTCACGTGCCCAGGTGTCAGCCAGATTAAAATAAATAAACACATATACTCGCGCCTCTCCTACAATCTCAGCCAGGCCCTGAGATTCATATTTCACAGAATCACAGAATCACAGAATCACAGAATTTTCAAGACTGGAAGAGACCTATAAGATCATCTAGTCCAGCCGATGTTCTAACTGTTCAGCTAGATCATGGCAGCAAGTGCCACATCCAGTCTTTTTTTAAATTCTTCAAGGGATGATGCCTCTACCACCTCACTGGGTAAATGATTCCAGTTTCTGACCACTCTTTCTGTGAAGTATTTCCTTCTTACTTCTAACTTACATCTAGCTTGACGCAACTTGAGACTGTGTCCTCTTGTTCTATCCGTTGTCGCCCGGAGAAAGAGGCATCAATCCATCCTCACATTGCTCTTGCTCCTATTTCACGGGAGGTAAACCTTACTCTGCCCTTTCTCCCAGGACCTGCTTCACCAATGTGTTCTGCTTCCTACTGCTGCTGCCTCATCCCTTACAAATCATGTTACTGACGCTTATCTTGGTCACAGGCTGCATCCCTTTTCCTTCCCCCTCTTTAGCCTCACATCCAAAAGCAGGAGAAGAAGGATGGCCAGTGCTGCTCTCCATTCCAGGTCTTAACCTGACCTCCCATGTTCCTTGGCTCTTTCCTTAATCTACTCCTGAGGTAAATGGTGTACAAGAGATAAGGGTCTTCTTCCCTTTTGTTGAGGAAGTAAGAAAAATATTTTCAACAGCTCAGGCTGGGGATGTCTTCTCTTTGACTCTCTTGGGAGGTTCTTCAGTGATTGACTGGTTTCATGCAAACTTGGCAGTGGGACAGCCACAAAGACAATTATCTTCCCACATAAGTCAGCCCTCCCCAGTCCCCCATAGTTGGGGAGAACAGTGACCACACTTTAATACCCGAAAGATTTTTACACCCGTTTGCTCCTTACAGCTGATTTCTTTACCATTGAATGGAATAACAACCAGTGTGCTGCCGAAACAAGGAAAAGGAAAAAGACTGTATGGAAGAAGGCAGAATTTTTTACATGCACCTGAAGGAAACAGAAAAGCTTCATATAAAATAATTTTAAGCCCTTCTGAGACATAAACCCCTAGGCACTGCATTCTTCATTTTTTACCTGGTGGTATTTATGGATAGAAAGAACCTGCACCTTTATGATCAGTGATGAGACAGATCATCACAAGTTTTTAAAACAAATCTCTCCCTCTCTCTGTCACATTCTTCTGAAATGGTGCATATCCTTGAAGCATTTGTTTCTCTGAGAACATGAGGTACCGCCAGAAAACTACTCAGATCATTTATTACTCCTGAATATTTAGAAATCGTTAACCTTTACACTCTCCACCCAAGGAAACACTGGGAGAGGCTGTAGCATTTTTTTAACTCTTTCTCTTCTGCTCCTCCCTTTAACCTCTCATTCTGTGGCATATCTGCTTATGACCAGTCAGCTTTATATATGTTTTGTTATCTGGGTGATTCAGCAGAGATATAAGGATATGCAAGACACATTTTTGCTTAGAGGCAGAGAGAGAACAGATTTGAAGGCTGTTTCCACTCTTTACAGCATTCATATATTCAGATGTTACCAGAAATGGTGAATAGGTTCAGTTAAAATGCACAACAGATGGGATCTTTGCCCTAGAGTCTTTTAGGGTCAAAAGCCAAACCTATTCCCCATTCTGCTATTTTGTGTGCAATTAGAAATGGAAACAATAAAACAAATCAAGAGGCTCTTTTCCCTCTATTTCTTATAGACAAGACCCATAGGCAGATTTTAAGCCTGAAAAACCCCATATACAGTCAAACTTTCCCACTGGCTGATAAGCAGTGGAAGACAAAAGCAGACTAGGTGAATAGCTCCTTATTTCCTGGGCTGAAGTCTGAAGATCATTTCCAGATGTGCCCAGTTCCCAGCGCCGCACAGCTGGATCCCGCTTGCCTCATGCCCAGTGTGAAGCGGCACTTTGGCCAGCTCAGGATCCGGGCTGCAGCCTGCGGAGACCAGCAGTAGAGGCTGACATTTGCTCTTTTGCCCTGCCTCCAGGGCACGCCAAGGACCACACCAAAAGCAAGACCCCTCCTCTCTTTCAACACCTGCATGAGTTATTATGAGGAGAAAAAATGGTGCATTCTTAAGATTAACATGGTTTTGAAAGGCCATTGTTATTAGGAATATTGTTGGTAAAATATCTTTATTTTCCCAAATTTTTTCAGGGTGTGAAATCAAATGATAGATAAGTGGGGCCAGGTGAAATCCTTGGGATACTGGTTGATATTGTGCAAAACTTTTTGTGAATTAAGCCTGAAATCTAGCAAAGAGTTTCAGCCAAAGACAAAGAGGGTAATTCTGAAAAATTGCAGTCAATGCAGTGTGATGATTTCAAAGGGAAACAGCTCAACTTTTCAGTTTGAAACATTTGTTTTTGTTTTGAGGTTTTCCTGCCTGCAATAAATAAAAAGGGGTGAAAAGTTTAAACACAAAAATGAAGTGTTTTGTTTCAGGTCGAACCAAACACTTTGCTTGATCCAAACTGCAATTTTTGGGTTTTATTGTTTTACCAAGAAAATACAGTTTAATTTCCTGTCAACCCAAAACATTTTTTGCAATTGTAGCCTTTCTGTGCTGAATTCAAAAAATTCAGTTATTCCTACTGCTCTTTAGTAAAAAAAAATATTGAGAATTAATTTTTTCTGGGAAATGAGGTGAAGCTGCACAGAACAGTACATGTGGGGGGGGGGGGGGGGAAGGTGATGAGGGAGCAGAGCTGGCGATGAAAGCTAGCAATTGATGAATGTCCAACTAGTGCTGTAAGGAAGGAATTATTGCTGACCAGGTCTTGGAGCCACCCTGAATAGTTATTGTTTTACAGCAGGACAGCAGCTATGGGGCTGGGCTCCTTTGGCACAGCCCAGCTGTTGGCCAGCTGAGCACTGCTGATCTTGCACTGTGCCCTGTATGCAGGAAGCTGCTGCTGCTGCTTGTGGCCCCATGTCTCTGACCCATTTGCAAGTCCCCCAAAGAGGAAGTGCCACAATCTCTCCCTGAAAGTGGTAAATTGAGTAAAGGTATTGGTGGCACCAACTGGATCCTCTGGAGAGCTGGGCACAAATGCCATTAAGTAAAACCGTGGCTGTGAGACTGCATTGCAGCTCAAATGTGTCTCAGAGATTGCTTTCAGCTGATGAAGTATTTGGGATTATGCATTACCCTGTAGGGCACAGAGAATGCCATAGTCCTGGAGTGAATTCAGCCAGCGGCGTTGTAATTACACTAATTACACTCTAGCCCTCAGCCAGGGTAACAAGTTGCTGCTACGCTTGCTTGCATTATGCGGCACTGTAATCTGTGTCATGGTATTTCTGTGTGTGCGTAACCCATGCCTTCCTCTTGCTATACTTTGTCATGGTGGTCCAAAGGTAGGAATATTAGTAGCCCCATACACTCCTTCTCATTTATTTTACTCCTGTTAAACTGTCAGATGGACCTGGGAAGAAAAGGGACAATTTCTGGAGCCTTTCCTCTGAGTGTATGTGTCTGTGTCTTTTGCACAAGAGCCTATCTACCAGAGGAGCTGGGGCCACCATTCTCCATGGTCACTGTCCTCACTGTATTAACCAAGAGGAACCTTTCCCCCAGCTGAGCCCAGGGCTTAGCTTGTCTCAACTGGAAACCAGACTGGCTATCTCACAAATTACTGTGTTAGAGAAATCCTTACAAAGCGAGGTGTTGGTAAACAAGAGCTTGCTGCTTTTATGATTCACTGCCTTCTTACGCACCTTAAGAGCAGATTTCTCCTCCCTCTCATGGCTGTGGGGAACCGCAGACACAGTGGAACCAGTGCCCTCCTGTAAGCGTCCCCCCAAAGCGTGAGAGGCTGCAGACAGCATTTTGTGCGGCAGCAGAGGTCAGGGGAAAAACACAACGTGTGACAGTTCATCAAGGCAGGAAAGGAATCCTCAGAAAGGCCTGAGCAGGGTCCAGATCACGTTCGGTACTGTCCTGTGAGAGCCTTGCAGAAGTGGCCACGGCTGTGGTGGAGGCGAGGGAAGGCAGCCAAGCGCCGCCGGGCAGGCGGGCAGGGTGGCTGTGGGCAGGGAAGGGCGAGGCGGGCAGGCTGGGCTATGGGACAGCACTCGCTGTGCGCACCCTCGGGGAACTCCAGCCAGCCTCTCACGCTCCAAGTGCTCCAGCTTTCCTTTCCAGCAAAGGAGAAGATCTAGTGCTCTTTCCTTCACCGTGGGTGTCACAAAGCTTCAATCCATAGAGGTCCTGCTGTAAAACCCTTTACCACACAAATGGACTCAGAGTGATGTGCAATTGGCTCTTACAAGCTCAGTGGGCTCATTCTGGAGAGGGAAGGCCCGTGGATATGTGCTCTGCCCAGCTTCACATGGCATCTCCATGCTAAAGTCAGCTGCACATGATGCTTGCTGGTTCTTGAAAGTGGTATAGTCACATCAGTGTGGCACTGAGCCTAGCTAATTAGCCCTTCTTGGCAGGTCTAATTAGGCTGGGCAGGGAGCCATGCTGATGGAGTTGTACTTTCGTGGGTTCCAGCTCTTGCTCACTCCTAGTCAGTGCATGTATCTCTGCACCATGGTGCAGATGTCCCACAAACTCTTCCCATGAGCCCAGGACCCTGGCAGCAAAATCTGTGGAGAGGCCAGCTGAGGACTGAAGAGAATAGCTGGATCTGGTGGGTTGGAAAGCTGCTTCTTGTTTCTAAGAAAAAATTTTGGAAGAAAAAAGAAAAGAAAAAACCGATACAGATTTTTTCGCTGCTTTTTTTGACTTGCTGCAATGTTTTTTGAAACTACCCCACACCCTGGGGTCCCAGATGAGGTCAGACACTTATGCTCAGCTGAAACCCTTTGTGAGTTGGAGGCAGTGTCTCTGAGGTCAGGGTCTCTAGGGGACTGGCAATCCTAATAATAAAGGGAGTCTGTGCATTCCCTTCACATCCCTTGCTCGAGGCTTTGTCCATTTTTTGCACTGAGGGTTAGATGGGTCCCAGTTTGTAAACAACTGAGGATCAGTCTTGATTTGGCTTTGACCACTGCCATGGCACAGAGCCGAGGCAGTGTCTGCTTGGGGTCAGTCTAACCTGAGGAGGACAAAAAGCAAGGATGAGAAATGAAAGCTGGGTTCCCCCAGCTGTGACAAGAACCAACATGGGAGAGGCTGGAGGAAAACTTAGCAGAATTGGTTGACAGGGAAATGAAGAGGTGGAGATGAAGATGGGATGAAGACGAGGTTGGCAGTGGAGGCAGGGATCCAGATGGCCACCCTGCTAGATCAACATTGCAAACATGAGAATTGAAAGGAAAAACTGTCACAAAAGTAAACAGCATAAGAGAGAGGGCCGTAATGTAATGCTTGGACTGGCCGTTGTCCAGGTGTCCACCCTCTTAACACACAACACGTTGTGGTCAGACACAGAAGCAGGTCCTGAGCATCTGCACCCAAAGCACCTAATGAGTGTTTGCAGGACGAGCTGAGAGGGAGGCTATGGCTCTACAGGGCAGAGGGCTGGGAAGGAGGCTTTCAAGCACGTGGCAGGCTGCCTGGCCGACACAGCATGCAGCAGGGAGGAAAGGCATGAAACAAAAGCCTTCCTGCAGGAGCAGAGAGAAAAGACCCACTGCTGACAGAAATGAAACAACACAGCCTGCTGTGCCGGCCAGTGCTGCTGGGGCAGGCTGGGCCAAGAGTTGTAAAAACAGTTTTGAAGTAGGAAATGTAACATGACTACAAATTGCCTCTCTTCCCCGCTCCAAGGCTCCCACCACGTGTAACAGGACACGGAGCAGCACGGCAGGGAGCTGGCAGAGAGAGGTACAGGCAGGCCCTGCCTGCACTGGCATGGGGCACCCACTGGACAGCTTGGCACCCCGCGCCTCCATCTCTTCCCAAAACATGTAACTGCTCCAAATAGAAATATTCCCAACACCAGCATTGCCCCCTCCCTAGCAGTGGGGAAGCTGGTTTTGTTTGGAGACTATCCGCCAAAACCAACAATAATACAGTACTGTCAATTCCCACGGGGGCCCACTCACAATGGCAAAACTGGACAGATACTTTACAACTGATGTATCTGTTATGGAGACAGGACACAGGCATTTTTACCAACAGGTCATCTAAGCCCCAAAGCAGAGTCAAAACACATGGTGAAAAATACATTTTCCTCCTGTTTCCATGCTGGCTGTGACACAGCTTTTGGCTGGGCAGCATGATGGTGGAGGACTGCAAGTTCTGTAGTTGTAGCTCTGGATGTTGCCTAATCTTTGTCTTCTGTTTCAGTGGATCTTTTTACCAAAACATTTGCTGTGAATGGAAGCAAAGGAAAAAATAAAAATTGACTGGAAAGGGTTTCTCCTGCACTGTTTACAAATTATGCACTTTCTTCAGAGACACAGAAATTAGAGATGGAAAAGCCATAATAAGTCATAGAGGCTGAACTTTTCCGAGGCTTTTAAATCACTTATCATGCTGACAAATGAACTCCAGGGAAACTCTGTGTGGCAATTCCAGATATTGCAGCCCACCAAAGTCTTTTCCATGCCATCCCCACAGCAGCTAGAATTAAGAAATCAGGCAATAAACTGTGACTAAAGCAAAGTCAGTCTCCTGCTGACTGCTCTGGGAAGGAGCAAGTGCTAAGAGAAGGAAGCATAGGGGAAATGGGTGTAATTTAGGTTTTTTTCTGCATCTGTCAAAGCTTTTTGAGACTTTAATGTCCATGTAAAAAGTGACCTGTGATGTGATGAAGGGTTATCAAAGTTCTGATTCTAGGGTGAAAACACTCAAGGTCAGGTCTGCAAGGAAATTACATGCATGCATAAGCAGGTAGGAATTGAGGAAGACTTGTAAAAATGCTAATCAGTCTGGACACTCAACCCTAATTAAAATGCAGTGGAGGCAGACACAGGAAAGCAAAAGCAATGCAGCTTGTATTTTCTACAGTAGAACAAATTTGGAGATATTTAGCACCTTCTTCTAATTTTCTCCTTCCCCCTCAATTTATCTTTCTCCTTCTTCATTCCCTCCTTCCCAGGATTTCCTCTCCTTCAAGGACCATGTCTATTTTTTTTCACAGCACTTTGTTTCAAGATGGAAGTTCACTGCTAAATAGAACAAAGACACCGTTGACTGAATCTCACCTCATATTTCTCACATCACCATCATGGAAAGAAAAGTGGCGCTGCACAGCTGATGAGATTGAGCTGTATTTATTAATTCTTTGAGCTGTTTAGATACTATCTCAGACCACAAAGAGACAGTCAGCCCTGTAAGGGTCCTGGAAAAAACTGTCCTGGTGGGAATCTTTCTGCTGAAGTGTGAATTAGTCAGCCGACATGGGATGTTTCACCTGGCCTTGGGAACTGGTGACACGCTGAGTCTAGGCTGGATGTTCTGTTTCAGTGGAGTTACCTATCTTGACAGGTAACTCCATAGGACTCAATACATTGTAATGTGTATTTTATACTTCTTTGACAACTTGAACTTTCTTCTTCAGAGAAAGCATCCCTTTCAACTCAGTCCCTTTTTTTGTATTTAGCTTTTACATGTCAAAAAGCACATGAGGAACCAATACACTTAAATAAGGTGAAGTAGGCTGTTACTACTGCAAGGAGAGAGCACAAAGATCCTCAAACCACACCTATGTGGAAACTGACATTTTCTGCCTAATGCCTGTATGGGTAAGTCACCTGTGGCATGTAGCTCTCTTCTAGCATCTGATCCCTCTGAAGCCTGGGAAGGAGCAGGTCATGGAACTGCAGTCTTGTCTTACCACTGGGACAGGAGAACCTGAACCTAGACTTCACAAGCAAGCAAGGGATGGTGTTATGATTGCACAACCGTTCAGTATCCCATGTTATGAAGGAAAATAATAATCCCTAGAGACTGTGGCATCCTTTTTTCTCATCTTGCCCTTGGTGTAGAGGGCAAAACACTTGCCCAGCAGTGTTGCCACTGAATGCCAAAAATTATTTCCTTCTGCCTCTGCTTCATCTGCACTACCAGTTGCTTCAGCAGTGTAAGAGGTGAGAAACCACTGCCCTCGTTGTATCCCAAACTGCTTTTGTGCCATCATCTTTTTTGCATGAAACCCTACATAAGGACTCTGGAGGAAAATATTTTTTCTGATTTTGTTCAGAGGACTCTGGTTTAGCAGGTCAGAAAAATTAATGCAGTGGGACAGAGAGTACGAAGGAAGAGTGGGAGAGAAAGGGCAAGTGGGTACAGATTATTTCATTATGAACTTTCCATGAAATAGCAAGACACATAGACAATAGGAGAGCTGGGGACAGGAGGATGTTAATTTATGGCAGAATGTTGTTATTGCAGCCCTTCTTCAACCAGTCATGTTACAGGAAGATAAATAAAGCCCAAGCCAAATCTTCCCCTGGGCTAAGCCAGCTAGCTTGGAGATTTATGTGGAACTTATATCCAGCCTGATAATTCCGCTGCGTGCCTGACCGAAGGTCTCCCCTTGCAGGGTAGGATGTTGCTAAAGGCACCAGTACTCGGAACTGGAGCACAGCAGGACGCTGCCTGATGAGCTCCTCAGTAAATTTCAGTGGCCAAGAGCAACTTGTTGATCTCTGTGAGTCGTTGCTTACGGTGCTGGATACGGGGCTATCTCACAGTACAGCAAACATGAGGCTTTTTTTGTCAGTGACCAGAAAAGCCAGGCTGTGTTTGTTTGACTAGAAAGTGCTTACACTAGCTTATTTTTTTCCCTTGAAACTAAACTCTCCTAATTCTGTATGGGAGGGCTTTTTTTCCAGGCTTTTTAAAGTAATATCAGTATTATGGCTAATGAGGCAGTGGAAAGCAAGCTGGTCCATTCGCTGTAGCTAATGACTCCATTCCCATGAGCCTAATCAAAGATTTGTACATTTAATTGCTGTCAAGTCAGCTTCAGCCACCTGTCATTTCTGCCACACCTGAGCTCCCTTCTTTGTGGCCTGCAATTCTAAATGAATCCATCTCTTTTGCTAAGGGAAGGAAAACAGAGCTGCCAAGCAACCCTGAAATGGTGCTTTAGCCTTAGAGCAAAGATCAAACAGTCTGCTTTGCCACTGAAAAATATATGTGTTAACTGACTGTGGCACAGATTTTTCAAAAATTTATTAGTCTTATATTGGAGATCAGGGATGTGAGAAATACATCCTTGTCCTGGACTTGAGACAGATCTCTGACAGAGGCAACAGTGATTTTTGTTGGCTCACCACTGAACAAAGTTGAACTATATTTATTTTTGGTTTTCTCCAAAAAATGGAAAAATATCACTGAAGCCATTATTCCATTTCTGCAGTGGACTGATGCAGTATTTTGACCAACCTTTGTCTTCAACATCACGATTCCTAAACATCCTGCCTTCTCCATAGGGAATTAATGCAGGAAATGTTTTGGGGCCGTGTTCCCATGAATGTAAGAGATAACTCCTGTTCATTGTTCCAGGGGAAAAAAATAAAAGGGAAAAAATCCATTTGCTGTTAACATATTGTGAAAAGAAAATGTAAACCCAGTGTTGGGCTTTAATGAACTGCTCTTTTTTTAGCTCCATTTCCTAGTGAAATGAGAATTATGGGATCATGCAGTGTGATCATTCTGTCAGATCATCCCTCACTAATTGTTTTTCTGGTCTTGGCCAGGTTGAACTCTAGATAAAAAAGGAAAACAAATGTAATAGAGCAACATTACTGTTTCAAGAAGGTAAGTACACAGGTGGAGGTGTAGAAGTCCACAAATACCTCCTATGAATGGCTCAAGTAGAGGAGGTGTGGCAAATGAATTCATATGCTGTCAGCAAAAGAAGAAAGACAATACAGGTGCTCCAGCCACAGAAATAACTTTAGTTGGAGATTACCATAAACCACAATACATACACATATCTGTGGAATGTGAGGCATCACTGATATCCATTCTCAGAGTGCTATTTCATTTCTCTTCTCAACACATCACAAAAAGCAATGACACTTTTAAGATATATAAAATGAGATTTTTGCAAGTGGCTTTGATCCAAAGGCAAGCTGACACTCCCCCCCCCGCCCCCATTGTAACAATGTAGAAAGGCTTTGTTTTGGATTTTAATACTATTTACTCCAATGTTAGGAGATCTTCCTCTGCTAGAGGACTTTAATTGGCCATGAAGTCCTGTGAGTTTTTGCATTCTAAGTTGATAGATGCATAGATTAATTTACCAGGAAACTCAAAGAATAAGTTAAAGGGTCTGAAAACAATTAAAGGGTCTGCAGCTATTTGTACCAGACTGAGAGCTTTAAGCTAAAATCTGATGCTCATTTTCTCACAGGGCTAAACATTTTTGTACTCTACTGCAATATAAACCTAAAGATAACTTAACTTTTTAACCATTTCTGGATAATGTGTTTAAAGCTTCTGATCAGAAGTTCCTACAAGGTCTTCAGGAAAATACCCCAATGGTGCCATATGGGAAGGCACCTCTTTCCTTTCCTCTGAGCTGCCAGATAACAGAGTCACATGCACACTGAGGGGAAACAGATGTAAGTTCAACAGGGATGCTGCCATGCTAAATTCTGCAATGCCTGATACCTTGGTTAGCCTGTGAGTCACCCCATAAAGATAAAATCCTGGGTTTCTGTGCTTTCCTGTATTACTGAAACTGACCAGGAAAGGAAGAGGACAGCTACTCTTTCCATCAATTGCTGAAGCATCCTACTAGATATAGGAGAGCTGTGTTGTGCAAGTGCAACTCTGCACACTACCCAAAAATGTTTCAAAAGATGTCTTATTTTGTAAGGAGAATAATAAACCTAGGGCTGGGGATTATTGCACTTCACCTCAGTCATCCATTCCTTTACACACAGCATACTTAAAGCAGTCCTGAATACATGAAATTTTGATGGTTTAAGCCTTTCTTTGTAAAGGAGGAACTGAGGGTTCAATTTACTTTTGCTTGCCTACATTCAGGGTGAGATTTCTACCTAGTTAATTAAAGCATATAAGAAAAGGATGAGGTAAGTGGTGCATTCCCTTCAGTGTCATTCTGAGAAGCTGCCACTGAATCCTGCATGGGTTCTAGCTTGGTCAGTCTGTGGGGAAGAGGTCCAGAGTGTGCCTCACTTGGTCAGCAATCCTGGGGTAACAGCAAAGGAAGCTCTAGCTCCGGGCAGCCAGCTGGGTTTAGCCCCAGTGAGGTGCTGAGATGCAGCAGATTTGATTTTGCCTGTACCTCTTTGGGGTTTGCCGCCCTGTAGCCATATGCTGACCATGCAAAAACCAGGGTCCCTCCTGCTGATCCAATGGTTCACAGGAATGCTACCAAAGGTGGAGCTGGGCCATGACAGGAAACACTGAAGTTCCTCCTAGTGTGTGCAAGGCCATAGTGTTTGCAATGCTGCTGCAATGTAATAATGAAGCATTTGTGAGGAGGCACAGTTTCACATAGTCAGTTGCATGACAGAGGTCTTTAACCTTTCTCAGAACCGTCTTGCAAAACCTGTTGCCACAAGATCTTTGTGGGATCCGTGGAAGGGCTCCTCAGGGATATTGCTTAATTAGGAGCCCTCTAGTCTGTTTCTCTTGGTCTGTTTGCTCAGTGCATAGGTGTGGAGCTATTCAGAGCTTTGGGATGAGTGAAGTAATGCACACAGGAGGAGCTTCCCAAATTACAGAGGGTGCACACAAAGCTGAACAGAGACTGTAAGCAGGTAGATTCAGGGCCTCCTCCATTTCCACAAATCCCATCAACTCCAGCCATTATTTAACATACTAAGGTCAGAACACATTTCCCTGTGGCCTCTCTGGGAAGGCCCAAGAACTGGGAAAGAGGTCATGCCATCAAGACCTGGAGTATGGGTGAGGATGTTAATTTCAACTCCAAACTTGTCCCTAGAGTCTCATTCTTCCTTGCCTTTATCTTCATAAGGAGTTAATAAATAAGGATACAGAATAGAATGCAGAATATGTAAATAACCTCAGTTAGCAGTGAAGAAGACTTTCATGGAAGGAAAATATGAGAGGGCCTAAATGAACTGCCTTGCTTATTTGGGAGATAAGCGTCTCTGGATGCAGGTTCCCTTTAGGGGTGGGTTACTGCACTGAAAAAACCATAGGTGCCACAATTCACTGACTCAGAGGCTCCATATATCCTCCCAGATGTGGAGAGAAGTCTCAGAAGCTGTTTAGGGCATTCAGGAGAAGCAGGGGTGGACGTCTTCCCCTGCTGTGTCCCTGGTGAGTGGGACACATTCTCTTTTGCCTGTCCAAAGCACTGGACCAACTGCAGAAGGACATAATGCAGGGCCAGCAGCTCCACTGAGCCAGGAGAGTGTCAGTGGTGCCTTGTGAGCATGGGGAAAGTCAGCAGCAAACAACAAGGACAGCATGGGCTAGGCCTTGTCCTCACTTGGACGCTGATACACCACTCTGCAAATCCTTTCCCATTGCAACCTGCAGAGCTGGGCATTTTTGTGCTGAATAACTAGCAGGCCTTAAAAAATTATATATACTAACTCAGTTCTTTGTAAGTACTTTTGTTATTCCTTTTACTGCTCTGGCTGTGTTTGTCTTTCACTTGACACCATTGTCAGTGCTGAAGACAAATACACATTTGTTTTAATTTCCTCTTTAGTGTACTTATAACTTACAATGGGAAAGGCTGGAAAGTCTGCAGGATAACCTCATAGATAGCTAAGTCCATTCTAAATGGCAATGAAAACATAATCTCCTAATCAGGAGGGAGAGTGTACCTTTAAACGTGGTCCAAAAATGCTTTCTTGGATAGTAATACAGTAACATGGTTTTTGTTCAACTCTCAGCCAGGGGTTCAGATTTCTCCCTGAGGTCCAGAAGTTGAAAGTCACAAGGCACTTGGCATAATTTCATAAAGACCTCAAAGTATAGTTCCCTTCTCTCTAACTACAGGAACATATCCTCACAGTCAGCTGTTCCTGAATCACTACCTAAAGCACTGTGGGAAATCGATGAGGGAACAACAGGACTACCAGCTAGTGCGTGGCAAAAACAGGGATCTTCATCCTGGAGATTATTGGAACCACAGCTTTCCCTAATTAGAGTTGAAAAGAATGTATTTTTAAGAGAGAGGATCCTTAGAACATAAAGGCAACATTATTAGCTCTTCTACAGCAGCATTCAAATGGTAATTTAACCTTTGCCTGAGCAAAAAGATTAAAGGAAGTACTCAGAGCAATCTTTATTTTCTTCAGTTACTCCTTACTTACTTGCATAGCTGCCTCTGACTGCACAGAAGCAGAGCTATGAAAATTGAAGCCTCCAGGAGGTTCGTTCCACTCTTCCTCCTTTTCCCCTGCAATTTAGGCACCTGCTTTCCTCCTAGGAAAAAGGAAAATTTCCCTCTAGGGCTGGTGAATGCTGCCACAGAAAGGAATAAGGAGGGAGCCATGGTGAATGGAAGGGCCAGGGCATGTGACAGTCCAGCTCCATTTCCTGAGCTTTCCAGTGTACTGTCAGTATGACTAATAGCTCTTGCTCATGTGGAAAACTTCCACTGACATTGTAGGTTCTACAAAATCCAAATTTTCCATAACTGTCTTCTTTTTCTGTATTTGTTCTTCAGCAAAATTGACCTCTGTTTTGTTTTGGTATTTTTTTAAGAAATGTTCCGTTAAACTGTCTGTGCATTCTGAGAGCTGTAGCCTGTACTAAGGGAGCTCTTGCAGACACATTAAGGGAAGTATAGGCTGTCTAGGAAATTCAATCCAATGGGGAAAATCAACAACAAAAGGCAGTGGAGTACCAAGACCTTATTGAAGTATTGAGTGTAACTTAAGTTGAAAGGACCTTCGGTGAAATGCATTGGCATACAGAATGAAATATTTGGATTTGGAAATAGCCAAACACTTTCTTTTAGTTTATAATATCGAAATATCTTTGTATTGCATTTAGGAAATAATAGGGAATCATTTGAGGGGCAACCTGATATTCTTCACATAATGTTAATGCATTAACTTGCATTTTGATTAGAGACAAAACAAATAAGGAGAAAATAATCTGAATCTCTCTTAATTCCATGAGTCATTTATTTGACTTTCAATTGCATAAGAATATTTAACACTCATAAAAAGTTGATAGAGATCCCCAAGGCTCCACAGGAAGCTGCACAGAGACAGTGTGGTACTGACCAGGAAGGGATACTGTCCATCTTCAGCCCATATTTGCCTTACAGCCACGGAAAGACAATCTGCCTGTGGTTAGTAAGAGGGCAGAATTTATGACACACAGTTTCTGCCACAGCACTCAGTGGAGTGCACTCATTCAGAGAAATTAATTTCATTTCAAACCTAACACCATGTTGCAGGGGAAAAACAAAGTATTTCCCTGTAGGTCAAAGAATCCTAGAATCTTTTAGGTTGAAAAGACATTTAAGATCATTGAGCACAACCAGACTATATCCAAACAGACTCTGTGGCCAGCTCAAAGTGAATCAGTTTAGCTGGGTGTACCCAACGAGCTCTCATCCAGCCAATTCCTAGTGATGAGCACCCATTTCCCAAATATTGCCAGAATTAAATGCTGATTCCCTTGAGGGCAGTCCAGCAAAGAAGCTAAGTGTGGGAAAAACATATAGATTTGCCAGAGAGACTTCTGAGGGGATGGCATTGGACAGCCTCTGCCTTGCTTCTCCCAGCTCCAGTATGAACCACAAGGTGATGCACTCTCTAGAGGAGGGTCCAGTCGGTTTGAGACAGACACTGGGCATTTGCAAGTCCAACTATAAAATAGAAATGATTTTATGGGGGAAGGGGGAAGTCTCAATAAGACAGACTGAACAACTTTAACAATTATTCCACCTACCCCACATTGCCAAGTCTTTCAATCACCATTTACTCGTGGAAGAATGCAAACACATACTGTAGAGTTAGTGTAGTCAAGGCAGTACAAGTAAATAACTGAGTGAAGAATTGTGGTGTCCTTTAAAAGAGAACTGTTAGAATGGGAGGAATGGGCAAACTTTATGTATATGCATCTTTCCCAAGTGCATCAAAAAACTTTTCCAATGAGAAGGAAGTGTTTCACCTCAGAATTGATTTCAAAGCAATTTGCTATGATTTTTATTCTGCCAATAAATCCCTTCAGTGTCTTGCTCCATACACTTATTTTCCTTCCCAAAAGAATGGTCCTATTTCATTACTATTGGTTATTATTGTTATTAGTGCTATGCTGAGGAGTGTTAATATGCATCAGTTCTTCAAAACATGATTTTGCGGTGTCAGCTGCATAACATCTGGATTCTAAAAAGCAATGTAGATACATGGAGGATCACCTTTCACAGCCTAGGTTTGGAGCAGCAAACCCAGGAGGGCTTGCAAACGTCCACATCCACATATGTTCTCTGACCACACCATCCCATCCTCTCGGAGCTGGGCTCAGGTGAGCACACTGGCACCTCTCCCCTCCATCAGTCCTGGTGCCCCTGGGACTCTCCAATGGCACCAAGCATGGGTTAGAAAAAACAACTGACGTCTGAGGGTTCCACTTGCCATCACACACAACCAAGCTTCCTATTTATCTCTCATATCTCAGAAATCTTGTGAACGTGATGCACACAAATAAAACCAGAAGTGGGATTTAGGGCTGAATACAATGAATATTGCAAACCATTTTTTAGCTTTGGACCTTGCCACTGAAAGCTGACCTATCAGCACCATCATATTAATCTTGCTTAGCCTAGCTACTCCCAGATTTATCTGAGACAGCTATTACTAAGTCTGTGTGCATGTATGCCCAGGAAACCTCAGCTGACAGTAAATTATTGCCATTTTCTACAAGTGCAGTGCCTCCTCAGTCTTTGATTTTCCATCCTTCAGGGAACTTTCTGGTTTAAGGATTCTTTGGCATTCAAAACCAATATAAGTGTGGAAACAGTATGGAAACACACTGGTGAGGTGATAGGGTATAAAATTCATAGAAATGACTGGGGAATTTAGAGAAGGAATTTACAGGTATAAATTTGGGGTGACATGAATGATACAGAATTATTAGGCACACTCATTGCCCTATTAATACACTTTCTTACACTGACCTGTTTTGAATGAGCTTTGTCATTAAATGATGCCTTTTTTATGTAATCTGCTGATATATAGGGAAAAAAAAATAAAAAAGATCCCAGCCTTGAAACCTGACTGTGACACCTTTTTTGTAGATGAGTAACACTGCTGTTTGGATGCCTTGAATATGGCTAACAGTCTACATCAGGGTTGTAGTGTCTGGTTATACAAAACAATATAATCAGGTTTTGTTTTAGCAGGTTAGTGACAGTATTTTGCTGAGAAATTTTTACTTTGGATGTCCCTGTTTTTCAGAGGACCACTTTTGAGTGGACCCATTTTCAGCAGAACGCTCAATTTCCCTGGAAACATACAGGTGACAGAGGCAGCCAATATCCCTCCAAGGCAGGTTTCTGCTGTCTGGGGGCAAGGCTTTAAGATTTGTGGCTAGAGCCACAAGAAGGTTCAGATGTTGTATGCAGAAATATGACTCTCAAATGCTCAGAGGTGCTGCCACCAGACCCTGGTGGCACCTGCCGTCCCAGTGGCCTTTGTGCTCAAGTTAATTACCACAGATTCATCAGGATCCGCTTCTCCACACAGGAACACTTCAAATTTCAAGAACATCTTGTTCAGAAAGAGGAAAAAGAGATCTTGGGGAAGGGACACCAGGGAGGAGACATGAGGAGAAGCTGCAGGACATGGGGCAACACCACTCATGTGTGAAAATGAGACTGAGTAGAGCAAAATGAGCTGCCTTCTGAAACAAAGGCTAATGATGTAAGCAAAAGGGAAAAGAGCAGTAAGCAAGAATGGGCACTGAAGCAGGTTGTAACAGGTAGTTTGGGTTTTATCTCTGATTTCAGTCATTATTTAATCAAATGGGACCAACCTATCACCAGCACAGCTCTGCCTGCATATATTCAGGAAGGAATCTGTCTTGACAACCGTGGTATCACCTCTGGATCTGCCTTGTCTGTACTCTCTAGTACTGTTGCATTGTCTGACTTCCAGCCGAGCTTGGCAGTGAGAGCAGAAAAATTTACTGGAGTGATGAGGGGTCATCAAAACCAGTTGTTGATGGCAGGTTTGTCACTTACAGCTCTGCCCTCCTTGTCAGTCCTGCAGGTCAGTCCTGTCAGGGCCTGGGGGCTTGTTTCCCTCCACTGCCTGAGAAATAGAGGTATTTAGAAATAGGAAAATAGAGGTTGTGCTCTAAATGTTGAGCTAATGCACAGGAGGATGATGTGGATGTGAACCCTACCTTTTTTGGTGGGTGTTCTTTGGGAGAGATTTTAAAGGGCTTTAATGACTCAAAAAAAAAAAAAAAAAAAAAGAACTGTGTTTTCTAAGTGAAAGGAAACATCCCTTTTTCAGACAGAAATAAAGTACTCAAGTCCTTGCCAGAAACAGGATTTAAGACCCAGCTTTCTCTGTGGCATATCCTATTAGTGAGGTAAGGTGTCTCCCCATGCAACTTGCTGGCAATTGTCCTTTGACCCCCATTCACTTCACAGGCACCCTCAGCATCAAACTCATTATGTGAGTCTGGTCTACAGCAACAGAAGAGCTGTCTTAAGGCAAGCCTTTCCCCTACTTTCTGTAGTAGTGAAGAGACTCCTGAGACCAGCCTGTGGTTCCTGGAAGGCATCCTTTTGTTTGCAACATACAGAAGAAAGATTAAGTAAAGCACCTTCTAAATGCCTACGGTGGCTGCAATAAAAATGGCATTTATGATGGAGTAGAACTGACAGTGTTTACATGTGCGATGCACACACATGTCTACAGATAACCATGATAAAACCAGAGTCAGAGCCAAAGAGGCCTTAGCCAAAGGAGAGAAAACATGCAGGAAAGGAAAGATCATTGCAGAAAGAGTCCTTGAATTAACTTCTCAGATTGTTACCTGCATATATTTATAACCCATGCTGGTGAGGAATCACAGAGGGTTTGTAGATACCACAGCCCCTGGATACAAAGGATACCAGCTGCTGGGTGCACTGCAGAATCTCCCATGTGGCCAGGCTCAATACAAACTGAAGAACACAGGAGTAGATGCAGGGTTAGACCACAGAGTTTCAGGCTGCAATGTCACAGCAAATGGAGCGAGATGCTCCAGTTACAAGCAAAGAGAAGCCACTTTTAAAAGTCAGTGAAAGATATTTCTGAATGCCAGAATATCTCCATGGTCAGAGTATTGCCCAGCAATACTCAGGTGCCTCAAAAGCGCCTTATTACCTTTGTGGCTCTTGCTGCAATTAATCCCTGGAGTAAATGTCCTAAGATAAATGGAATTGCAGTGGGGCTGCCCTGGCTGGGTGATTGCCCAGTGGTGCTCCACCCAGCCCTGCATGCCTAGCCTGTTACTCATGCTGAGCCTTGGACTCTGGAGGTTTGCAGCCTCCCAGCTCTGCCTCCGCTCGTCTCTTCTCCACATCCTTTTGGTGGGTTCAGATCTCCAACCTCTGAGCAGGCCTCTTCTCCCCCTGTGCCCTGGTTTGTCTCCTGCCTCTGCTGCCTTGTTTTCTTGGCCTGCATGGTGGGTGATTCTGTGGTTGTGGGCAGCTGTAGCTGCATCTTCATGCATAATCTGCTTCTGCTCTGTGCTGAAGTGTCCTCAGTGCAATTATGTTCTTGCTATTTCCTTGCTGTCCTGAAAAATAGCAAAATTGCCATGCTCAGACTTAAGGACTAGTGATCCTTAGTAGCCTCTGGCTTTGCATCTTCTGATCCTCTGTCACCATCATACCAATTGTCATGTATTTTGCAGGAAGCCTACGCGTCCTTCACGTTCCAAATAATCCTCTCCCTCCTAAAGACTTGTATTTATTAATTAGGAGTAATCCCTGTTAATTATGAGGAAATACATACAGCTCTGCATGTCTGCACAGAATATTTCACTAAGTATATAACATTTGGCACCAAAGGTTTTTGGGAGAATTAGGTATGAGAACATAATTGTTTAAGCCTTGGGTCCCCAGGATGTCCACCAAGATAAAAGTCACTTTTCAAGGTCATCTCAGACTTTGTGACCTTTAGGCTCACTCTAGAATTTGAAGACTTCCTGGTTAAATAAGGTTTATCATTGTTTGAAAGAATTTGGCCTCTGGCAAGTAAAGGTGAAAAGTCGTCTATGTTTGAATGTTTTCTGTATACAAGCTTGGCAGCTGCCCATGATTTTAAAGTTGCCTACTGTACTCACAGCCTGAAGAAAGCTCTGAAAGGCATAGGGACTCTCTAGCACAATTAGAAAGTCATCAAATATGGCATTAATAAAAAACCAAAGGGACAGATTTGGCCTCTCTCTGTACAAGGGTGTGTTGGGAATTGCTTTGTTGAAGGCTATGAGGTTACTCTGGATCTAGCTCTGAAAATGAAGGTTGGAGATCCTGGAGAGGGGCCCAGGCTGTGCCACATTTACATCCCTGCTGACACAGCTGTACAGTGGCATATGTGAAGCTGATTTTGGAGGCAAGTCCTGCTCATTTATCCTGTCACCTCCTGTCGTCAGCAGTGTGCCCAGCGGCTGACCTCTGCTCACATGTAAACCCAGCAAGGACTGAAGTAGCAGGAGGTCAGATACTGCTGTCAGTAATACCAGTACAACGCCTTGGGTTGAGTGAGACTGATTCTGAGCACAGTTGCGCAATTCTCCCACCGAAATCACTCTGCTACCTGCAGAGGTGTGAGAGCTGAGAGTCACAGCGGTGTGACTGAAGTCAGCATCTGACACATGAGGGTTTCTCTGACTCATCCAAGGCAATGCTGATTCTCCAGGTTCACCTTAGTGCATTTCCAAATCAAAATTCATTGAAATGGGCTTAAATAGACACAATTCTGTGTGTGGAGTGATTCCATTTGTTTAAGGAAAGTCAGGACAAGTCAGGTCTGTGGATTAATTTTTCTCTTTATTTCCTTGTAGGTTTGCAGTGTCTCTATCCTCTGGGTTAACTCCTGCTAGCACAACTACCAGGAGAGTCAAATGATATCCTGATGTTTCCACATCTGTCTGGATCCTCTTGTGATAACAGCACACAGGTGAGACCAGCATGGGGTAGAGCTCTGCCTGGTCTCCCTGTTCTTAAAGGAAGGAGTGGTACTCTGTAAATCCTGATGGGCTTTGAAACACAAACTATTTCCCTGAAGAGGATTGCCATGGGGCCAATAGCCCTGTACTCCCACTCCTTCATGCCAGCAGTTTCTGTTCACATCATGTTGGATGTGCTACCAGAAGGCACTGGGAACATGGGAATATTTGAATGCTGCCTGTTCCCCCCAGCTCCTGCTGCCCCTCAGCCCATGATGGAGCTCTCCTCTCTGAGATGTGGCTGGCAGCATTCAGAGGCCTTTGCCATGTGCAAAGCAGTGCCAGGGAGAGGGTGATGTGCCTGCTGACCCAAGCTTGGAGCAGCCCAGGACTGCCAAGTTCACTTGTGGGGCCAATCTGCATTGGGTAGATTTGTGTGGGGAGAACATGCCCTGGAAATGTGTAATTACTGGGTTGGGGTTTTACTTCAACGAAGGAGAAGGTTTTCACCAAGGGATTGCTCTATATATTGCAAAGCAAGGCTGAATTTTTGGAATCTTTTTTTTTTTTTTTTTTTTTTTTGAGGGAGCCCTTTGTTAAAATCTTGGCAGCACATCTCTGCCGGGAAGACAGAAGTGCTCTGTGCTGGAGGGTGGTGTTGGCACATCTTGCCAGGGCGTGCAGAGGCGGTGGGGAAGGCTGCCATCTCATGGTGAGCCTCGCACGGCTCCTGCACTCTCAGCTCACCTTCCCTGCTGTCGGTCTCCAGGCCAGGCTGCACCTGAGGGGACTTTTCTCAGCAAGTCTGCAGCTGCAGAAGCAGCCCATGTCTTTTGTCATGGGTTTTGTGATTTAACTTTGAGACCAAATCTGCCAGAGCCTAGAGTTTTCTGGTTTCTTGCCTTGCCAACATTTTATGTGAGAGCAAAATGGTAGTTAGTGAAAAGCCATGGGGGCCAGGCAAGCAGACATCTGAGAAGAGGCTGCCTGTCACAGATGGTTTTAGTGGCGACTTCAGGCTGATATGCTATTGCCTGTGACAGCAGCTTTGCTGAATCACAGTCCTGAATGGAAACTCCCCTGAAACCGCCTGTGGGTTACAACTCATAATTTTGGGATTCTTTGGTATTCATCACTAACCTTCTGCCGCAGCTCACACATCCCACGCTCTCGCACTCGCTGTCTGCCCTCCGCCCACTGAAAATGTACCAGTGCTCACCCAACACAAGCTGGATGCTGCCTCTCCACTCCATGGGATGTGGCAGCTCTGTGGAAGGCTCCACAGTGTTTCCAGAAGTTTCCAGAAAACCCTGGGCATGAACGAGTGACTAAGAGGTTCAGCTTTGGCCAGTGAGAGTGAAAGAGTCCTTGCTGATGAGGGGTGGTCCAGCATGGCAGTGTGGGAACAGGGAGATGGCCAGCACCCCTACTGACAGCAAGGAGGATGGAACTAAAAAGGGGGTTTTTAAAGGTGGTAAAGGTCTCCTGCTCAGGGAAATGGTCAGAAATTTTATCACTGTAAGAGCTTTGAATGTGTCTGTGCTGAGAAAAGGGAGAAACTGCATTTTAAAATGTTGTTTAAGACACACCAGCCTTAACAGCTGTCTAAAATACATGCTGAATATACACACCCTGGACATGTGCATGCATATGGATTCTCAGAAGAATGGCCCCACCTGCCACCAACTCCCATAACCACACTCCTGACTCCCACATGTGGACATCTCCGTATCACAGTATGGTTGAAGGAAGAGGATACAGTCTTTCTGTAAAGAACTAGTAGGTTCTTTACAGAACGTATATATGGAGAATACATATTGGCTCCTGAATGGCTCCTACATTTTCCTCTGAATGTAGGTTATTTTATTTTTAAAAGTTGCTTCTTGGAGTGGTGGATGCCAGGGTTAGTGGGTAAGCAGAGGATGTGAATCAGACCACTCTCAGCTGAGGGGGTCCAGGCTGCTCTACCTTACACATTTCACCTGTGAGGCTTTTGGGCGGATCAGAAAAAAAAGCGAGACAAAGCTAATTTCCACTTGTTAAAATAGAGTAATATTTTATAAGGAATATGTGTTCAACCCAAAACCTTCACAACTTTAATTTCACCCAGTAAACAGAATAAAGGTGTCAAAAGACATTCCACAAATGGAAAGAAAAGCATTCTATTTAACACCAGGATTTTCCCAGTTTCTTTTGTGTTTCTGCACAGATATAGAAGGTCAAGCCTCTCCAGGTGTCTTTCCATGTTGTATTCTAATCATATGTTTCCGTCCTGTCTCCCCAAACCCTTCCTCCCAGTTCCAATTTTACCACTTCTCAGCTTGGCATGTTTGTTTATAATGACCCAAATCACTTCCTCTCCTTCTGAAAAGGAAAAAAAAAAAAAAAGAAATAACACCCATCCATTTTTAGATAGTAGCCACATGCTTAGTTGAATCTGCACACTGGGAAGGACAGAGCAGCGAGCAGCTGGGAGTGGGCAGGTGTAGGAAGCTCTTAGTCAGGTTTGTCATGGAAAGTCATACTGTGCAATTACGGGGCACAGAACAGGGTAGCACACGCTGCCAGGAGAGTCCTGCAGTTGGGCTGGCACAATGTTGTTACACAGAATATATTGACCTCAGTGGATTAATCCAGCCTAAACTTTCCTGTGCTTTGTGTCTCAGCAGCCCATTGCTCACCCCCTCCTCAGCTGTTGCCAGAGCATCCACAGGCTCTGATGGTGGAAGGATAAGGCCGAAAATGTTGAACCACCCACAAAGGGATGATGTACAGATAAAGAAACAGAATCACAGAATCATTTAGGTTGGAAATGGCCTCTGAGATGAGTCCAACCTTAGACTGATCACCACCTTTGTCAACTAGACCACGGCACTAAGTGCCACATCCAGCCCTTTCTTGAATACAGAGATAGGTAGATATAGAGGGGAAGGGTTCAGTTTTACTTTGAGTTCAAATGACTTCACTGGATCACTTTGGACTGCAGTCCTGTGACCAGTGTTTCTGGAAGGCAAGGATGGAGGGAACAACATGGACTTATATCCCAGTGAGTGGAAATGAGGACCACTGGAGAAAGCCAAGGTAATCTTTTGGTAGGCCTAGAAGCACTCTCAGGATGTTTCTAGTGAGGATGGGGGCAGAGAGATGGAATTGATAAGGTGTGACCTGCATGGCTCCCAAATTTGCACAGGGCCTAGCACTAAGTATATAAAAACCCAAGCTAGAACACATAATGCTCAATGTCTATCATATGAAAATTGACATGCAGTTCTTCATGTCAGCTATCATGCAGCCAGGAAAAGAAGGAGAGTTATCATCTAGGATTCTGTATTGGTAATAGTTCTCCCTTGCTGAGGAATGGCCTTGGCTCTGAGCTCTGTGGGATGACAGAGGGAAAAAGATCAGCCCTGCCATCCACACCATGCAGTGAGGATTCCTCAGAGGTGTTTGTTCAGCAGACATATTGCAAACACAGTGTCTGCTGTGGACAGGAAACAAGTTTAGGTCCCACTAAAAACTAAAGGTGTAAACTTGCTTCTGATGAGATTTTTTTGCCCAAAAAGGGGAAAAAAGAAAAAAAAAAAAAAAGAGGAGGATTATTTTTTATTCATGGGGACTGTGTTATGGTTTGGCAGGGGAGGAATTTAGGGAAGTGATGTAAAATAGTATATGAATAGTATATGCTATTCATATACTGCGGCATACACTCCCTATATATACAATATACAAATCTAGCATAACAGGAACCGACTTTGCACTAGTTTTCTATGAAAAGCTTCTTTACAAGAGGGTTTGGGAACAGCAAGAGTGATTGACTAAAAAGAACTTTTCCTCTTGGAAATACTATTTTACTTCAGGTTATTAGGATAAATAGTTCTTCCCCATACACACTCACACAGGCGGCTCTCCATTTGGGATTAAGTCCTTCAGTGGTCTTTCCTGGCTCAGCTGAGAATAGAGCTCATGCTGGCTTAAGTCCATGCTGATCCACCAGGCTGCAAGGACTTCTCCGAGGTGTCAAGGGTGTGACTATCTACCTTCACTGTGGTGGGTGTGGATTGACCATCTCTCTGGAGCCACCTGCCCTCGCTGTGTGGACTGCTCTGGGAGCTAGCAGGGCTTGGTTAGCTTTTGAATATTTGAGGTACATGAGAACTGGAGCTGGAAGGAGAGCTGAATTAGGTGATGGTGAGATGAGAGAGAGAGAGGGAGAGAAGAGAAGAACTGTGCTGTTGATAGCCAGGGAGCTGCTGGCCTGGCTTGGCCATCTTAGCACCCCTCACTCCAGTGCATCCCACAAAGTTCCAAGGTTAAATGAGCTAAATATGAGTTGCTAATGTTGCAGCTTACATCCTGTTTTAAAACAGCCCAGACATGTAGTAAGGTACATGCAAACATCTGGTTCTTCTGAAGCTTCTGGAATGGGGGTGAGAAGTCAGCATTCATCAGGTGCTGAAAATATTGGTGCAGTTTGGCTTTAGCTGGCACTGAACAAGAAGAGGCAAATCCAAAGTAAGCATGTGGGGGAGAGATAGGAATTGTTTATGCTCTGTTCTCACATAAAAGCAGTGGCAAAGTCAGGGACATGGAAATGACACCACAAATGGGAAACCAGCTCTTTTGGGCCTGAGCTAGCAGGGCATTTCCAACAAATCCCAGTGTTTCCTGCAGGAATCAGATCAGAGCTGAGTCAGGTTAGGAAACTCTCCAAATTCCCATATCACTGAAAAAATCTTCTGGCCACACAAGCATGAGCTTTACCAAGAAATGGGGATCCTGCAAAGGCAATAATTTCAGACCAGCCTCAAAAGGTATTACCTTGGCATTAGCAACAGCTGGGCTATGGAATATTTTCTTTATTTTTCCTGACTGTAAAACATGAGTCTTACTTGCTGAACTCCTGAGGTGCCAATCACACCCAGGCATGCTTGATCTGGCTTTTTGCACTCCCGTGTGCAGGACAACATGGGGCTTCAGGGGTCCTTTTGGGTCTGCCAGCTCTGGAGCTGTTTTGCAGCTGCTGGAGGGCTGCCAGCTTGAGGGCCTTTTAATGAGTGGTGTCGTGTCTGGCAAGTAACTTGCCTTCAAGTGAGTGTGACTAATCATGAATCTTTTCAATAATGCTGACGACCCGGTCTCTCTTTTCTCACTCTGCCCAAGCCCTCTGAAATAGGAGTAAATTGGCCTTATTCTGGCAGAGGCAGGAAATTATGAAGAGCCCCTAAAAGGCTTCCAGTGCACCATGCCTAGGTTTTGCTGTGAGTGTAATAATCAGAGTTGTTGTGTGTGTGTTTTGAGAGCAGCTTAATAGCTGCAAAGGTCTGAAAGATTGCACTCTGTCACCAGCCCCCGGATCATTTGCCTGAATGCCTAATTTCTGTACTTCAGTGGTACAGTGTGCTCCTGCAAAGGCAATAAGCTGAAGCCTATTGGAGTTCACAACTCTGTGTTAACTGTTTATTTTTGTTTTATTGGAAATGTCCTTATTGCCTGAATGAGCAGCAGAGCCAGAATGGGACATTGTAGTTACTGGTCTGTGCTACACTTCACCTGGCTTATTTGATTGGAGAATGAGATCTTTGTCTCATTAACGAGTTTCCTAGATGTATAAGGAAACAAAAATGCAATTGGTCTTCCCATCATATGCAGAAGTATATTGTATTATTTGTTCTCTGAGATAAATGGTGTGGCATTTTTTCCCCAAATAAAACACACTGGAATGTAAATGCATACAGAAGAGAAAGCAGAACGTTTGGGAAATTAAACTTGAGGAGAAGAAGAATGGGGAGATATCAGTAAATTACAGGTGAAAATCTGCTGCTGGGAAAGGAAAGGAAAGGCAATTTTTTGGTGAGGGTATAATTCTCAAAACTGTTATCAATATCATTTAATGGGACTTCAAAATTAAATGGTATCATTGGTCTGAGTCATGCTGCTTCATATGGCATGGTGGATGATATATCTTGAGTGCTGGGGATCTTATCCACCGCTTTTTTATCATGTCTGCGTGTACTACCTTCAGAGCAAAACATATAAATCTCAGCAGACAAAAACATAGCTCTTGCTGACACCAGTTGATCCCCATTGATCACCACTCTGGTTTTCCCTCCTGGTTTTCTTTTTTGTACATGTGGTTATGTACCTACCATTTGTGTGTCTGCTTGATATTTCAACATCCCCCCCCTTTTCACTGCACTTGCAGAGAGATCTGGAATAATTCCTGATGTAGTATAGATCTGCTCTTCCACTCTCTTCCGTCTTTTTCTTTCTAGACCACAGCATTTTCCCTCTAAACTGGAGAGACATGGATTTGACAGATGGACCACTTGATGGATGAGGAATTGTCTGGATGGTGGCACTGAAGGAGTTGCAATCAATGGTTTAGTATCCAAGTGGAGACGAGTGATGGGTGATGTTCCTCAAGGGTCTGTATTGGGATTGTCAAGTTTTAACATCTTTGTAAGTAACATGAAGAGTGCAATTGAGTGCACCCTGAGCAACTTTGTCAAGCTATGTGGTGTGGTCAACATGCTGGAGGGAAGGGAGGCCATCCACAGGGGCCTTAACAGATTCGAAAAGTCCCTAAACAGAGCTAGAGAAGGACTTTTCACAAGGGCATGTAGAGATACGACAAGGGGGAATGGACTTAAGCTGAGGGAGGGAAGGTTTAGATTAGATATTAGGAAGAAATTCTTTAATGTGAGGGTGATGAGGCACTGGAAAAAGTTGCCCAGAGAGATTGTGAACTCCCCATCCCTGCAAATGCTCAAGACTAGGCTGGGTGGGGCTGTGAGTAACCTGGTCAGGTAGAAGGTTCCATGGCTGAGGGGCTGGAACTAGATGAACTAGATAATTTCTAAGGTCCCCTCTGACACTAACCATTCAATTATTCTATGATTTTGGCACTTCTTCACAGAACCAGTCAGGAGGACAAATGGAAAAGTGATATTGTGTTGTACAAATCCTACCAATCAGAGCCAGCTTAGTGGGTTTCTAGTAAGTGAATTAGTTGCCAGCATTGAAAAATCTTTGCAGAAGGAAAGGTGGGACTTAAGTTGCATTAGTCACACTTAATGATTTACACTGTTTACGTCATACTGTACCTCAGGTGGAATTGTGGTTTTTGTCACAATTTTGGAAGGAGGCGAGAGGACAGAGGTTACAGCTTTGGCTGCCTAGGGCAGGGATGCATGCTGCTCTCTTTGAAGTTCACTGCCAATCTCAGCAGTTTATTGTATGAGTGTTTGTTGGAAGGAAAAGGTATTAAATGCTAAAACTCAGGAAGAACAAATTACTCCTGTATATCAAATGCCTTGTCAACTTAATGGAAAGAAGACAGTCCAGAGAGGCCATGGAAGAAGAAGGCTTTGCCTTAATAACAACTTAAGAAGAAAAGAAATTAAAACTCTACAAGAATCAAAACATCTGTGTGTCTCCAAGAAATTTCTATGCCTTTCCCTTGCTTGCCTGATCTTTTCTTTGAAGTTTGATTGCTGTCACTTCAAGACAGAAGAGATTTAGCAATTTTAGAGGCTATATCTCTGCTTACCAAATAAATACATTAGTCTTTTCCTAGCTTTTGTTAGTCAAGATATATTTGAAGCATTTTTGAGATCTTTATTGTTCAGTATTCTAAGCAATCACCTGTTCAGCTACAACAATCAAGAAATCCCAGTTTACCTAATTTGTATTTTTACTATATTCACCAATATTTTCTCTCACAGCATCAAGACCCCAAGTTTATTGTAATGTATTTGCTTAATTTTTCTTACGTCTTTTTTTTGCTCAAAACACAAAAGGTGTCCAGATTTTTGCATTTCCAGGTCCCTGTGCTGTGTCAGTTTGGTGTAGTTAAGTGCATCCAAAATTGAGGCAATTTCTGCCTCTATTGGTGTGACACAAATGCATCTATCTGCCAAGGGGTCCTCCTCCAAGAGATACCTGCATGCTTTGCCTCTCATGGAGATGAGAACTTATGGGTCTCAGATACTAGGATGAGACCTTCAAACACCCTGCCACAGGAGTGGGACACAGGAAGAGAGAGGGCAGGAATAGGTGTGGCGCTTAATGTGTTGTCCTGACATTGCAAAAACATCACTAGAAAAGGATTTTATATTGTGCTTCCATTCATCTTCACCAAATTGTATTGCAGGGAAGATCTCTCCCAAGCCTAATAAATGTGAAGTTAATTACAGGCCAGGGCAGGATTTCAGCTAGAGCTAAAACCTCAGTTACTGTTTCTGCATCGTCAAACTACCAGGGAAAGGCATTGTGCTGATGGAGACTGAGCTTGTGCTTACTATTCTGGCAAAACTACTCCAAAACAAGTCCTAAAATTAGCCCTTCCCAACACCTGTCATTGCCCTGGGCATCAGCCTGTTCATGCTGTGCTTATTGAAATAGCTGTCACTTCTGGCATCTGCATTTCTTGAATGCTTTTTCTCACTTTTACCCCTTCTTTAAATTTCATGTCTTGTCTTTCACTACTCCTTTAGGTATGTGTTTTACTGTGCAGTGACGATACAATAAAAGCAATATCTGTACAGAGATTGTCCTTTGATTGTAAGGTGTTGGGAGCAGAGCCAGTGAGGTTAATTTTATTTTTGTTGAGTTCAATATGTTTACAAGGACGTGAGTGCCTGGAAAAAGAGAGTTTTCTGTGAAGGATTTTCTTCCTTTTTTTTTTTCTTCCTGAGGCTTGTTATGGAAAAACTTGGGTGAGAAATGAGCACCGTTTCTTCCTCAAATTTTTTTATGAAGGAATTTTTACAGAGTGAGAGACCTTATTGGTGGATGGAGCAGGTTGCCAGGTGAGTACAGGTGTTCAGAAGATGCACTTGGAGGTATTAACATGTCTAAGACCTCAAATGAAAAAAATACATACTATTTCCTTTTCTGCTTTGCTTTCCTCTCAAAGAAGTGCCTCTTCCAAGGGTGTCAGAAGATATACCAATGAATATTGGCCTAGCGGTGTATAACACAGTTCCCAAAAGGCATGGCACACATATCGTTAACGATAAGAGATCTACATCAAAGTTATAGACGAATTACTGAAGTAGCCCAACTTTTTTTTAATGTTCATGTCTGCAGCTCTGCACAGAGCTCTTGCCTCTCTGTATGTAGCCAAGTGCCTCCTGGAGCCCCACATGGAGTTACTTTGAAGTGTGCCCTAAAGTATGGCTGCAAGCATATTTATACTACTTCCCCCCCTCCCCTTCTTCTTCCTTCCAGTTAGATTAGACTTAATTTGTGATAGACAGAGTCTTATCTAGTTTGTGTTTGTTTTCAGAAGAGCAGTGTGCAAAACACTGAGGAACAAGTGGGCCTGGGGAAAAAAATTAAAATTAGGGAAATGAAAGCACACTTAGACCTGAAAAGATGAAAAATTTCTACACTCCTCCACTTGTGTAAAGCTTAATATTTCAATTCCTAATTCACTGGAAAGAGGAATACCCGATAAGCCCAAAAATGTGCGAAAGCAGAAGACTGCATGCACAAGAGTGTTCCAGTAACACAAACATATTGCTTAGTTTTCATTCTTGAGTTTTGAAAAATCACAAGGAATCTTATGAAAATGACAAGTTTATTTCCATGCCATGTGTACTATACATTGCACCTTGTGTGAATTGCTGTAGGGAGGCAGCAATTCCTGGATCTGCAGGGCACCCCTGAGCTTTGATATATCTGCTCTTTGATACTGTCAGCTGTGAGAGCTCTTCACATGTAGGAGAGGCAAAACATCGCTGCTGAGTGTGACATACACTGATCTTGGAGGAGAGCCTTGCCCAGAGAGCATTTCAGCAAACAGAATTTTAACTGTTTCTTTGGATTCTGCCAAGACAGCTATTGGTTATGGATCACTACGGAGCCTGGAGGGATCACCCCCTGAAAATGATGCATTTATCACTGTAGGTATATCTAGGAGTCACTTTGTTTGGATTACTCCCAGTTTACACCCTGAAATTAGAAGCAGGACTGACTTGTGGGTAACTTCCAGTTAAGTTTCTTGGTATGGCCAAGTATCCTGTGAGCCACCCTGCAGAGTCCTGCTGAGCTATGTGAAATTGGAAAAGGGAATGAGGTTTCCACTGAATAGAAACCCTCAAAGCTGGGCCCAAGCTCTCCCTTAGGATGAATGTGAACTCAGAGAGAGTATATAGCAAATAGTCCTGCAGCCTCTGAAGCCAACTGCCCTGGTTGTCTCTCGTGTTCATCTGAGTTGCAGATAGTTCAGACACCCTGTTTCTCCAAAATGAGTGTCCAAAATCAGTCCAGGAGTGGAAGCTCAACCTAATTCCCTGAGTACTGCTAGTAGAAAATGAAGAAAACCATAAGCAAACAATGTTTTAGTGACTAAAGCCTATTTTCCTTCCAAATTGCATAGAACAAGCCAATCTAATGCAATTGGGTGAGCAGTTAAAAAAAATTGAATCACTTGCACTGTTAGAGAATGCAACTACAGTAGTATTTTATATGATGTCCATGGGAAATGTTTTGTAAATAACCAAGACTGATTATTCAAAAAGCAAAGATATCAGTAACTCATTTTGTTGCCTCTTCTGTTCAGAAATTGTCTTTGCTATATGTTCATCATTAAGTCCTTTGTGACTAAATAGAAGTTTTAGTATAGTGAATAGTTGCAAAAAGGTGGTTTGTTCTATTTTTAATCCCTTCACCAGATCTTCTAAAATTGTCTGTAATTTTTCTTGGTAACAAGAACTCTTGTTTATGCTGTGGTTTGAAACTGTGATGAAGACCCATTCCCCTTAGCCTTAAATACAGCCAGAAGGCTGTAAGAAATCTCTTGGATTTTGTCTACTCCTGTTTTCAAAACACTAGAATCATAAGTGAGTGGAGCTTTGCAAGCAGTAGGCTGGCTGGGCATCTTTTGATCACTTGGAGTGAGTTTTAATTTAATCTGGCACTTGGAGTTGGTAGCATCATGTCAATAAAAAATTAATTGCTTCAGGTATTTTTGCGGTTTCTCATTTTGTGAAGCTTGGCTTATTTAGAAGGAGAGTTAGTATGAGCAAAGTAATCACATTTTATGTGGTTACATGCTGGAGTACAGCTGACTTTGTGCCAAACTATGGAGCTCATAGCACAGGGCTGCTAACTGGGGGTGCATTTCTGAGAAGCTTTGTAGGCTGATAAGGAGGTCTGCCTACTGCAAAATTAAGAGAGCATCCCTTTTATTCTCTTTGTGCCTTTCTGAACAATTCATGGGGCAGGTGAGTGGCTGCATGCCCTGAGGCCCTGATCTGCAGAGCACAGCTGGAATCAGCTCTGCTGCCTGTGAGGCTGAGACCTGAGCATACATACTCACATCCTGGCCTCTTTTGGCTTGGGAGGGGATGGAGAGTATCATGCATTCCCAAAAGTCTCCTAGCTGTGGTACCCTCCAGGCTGAACTATCCCTAGTAATCTCGTCAGTGTGTTCAGGGATTTAAGGCTATCAAAGCTACAAATTATGGATAAAAGATAACATGTTGAAACTTAATAATAGACAGCCCAAACAGACCCAGGGATAATCATATCAGTGCATTGTTACAACAACAGGAGACGTTGCATGCCCTGCATGCATATGCACTCTTATCTCACAAATGAGCCTGCCTGTGCGTGGTCCAGCAACTGTAAACTGAACTTGGCCATGGCACCAGAGGTTTGTCTTCCTTGTAAGACAAATGGTAATTTTTACAGAAGTGTAATGTTTGCTAAGCTGACATTTCATATGATGGTATGAAAGACAATGTGTTACTAGCTATGTTACACTTTGAATGACTTTGTTATATATCGGGGTTTAAACTGGCAGTGTGCATACAAATAAATGTTTGTCAAAGTTTAAGCTGAAATATTTTACACCATCTCTTAGAAACTTTTAATTTACCCTCTGTTCAGTTTCCATTTGGATCTCCTAGTGTTTCAAGTTACACCTGAGGTAATCTGACTAAACAGAGTAGAAGGAACCTTCCCTCTTATAACTCTGTGTGTGTGATATAGTTATTTTGTGTCTTGTGTACTCTCCCCTCTTTTTCTCTGTTGCTTATAAAGCAAAAAGGGGGAAAAGTACACAAATCATGATAAAATATTATAATCCTTGGAGAACATAGAGATGCAATATGGTCCAACTATATTTCAGCATTTCTTTAAAACACCACCAGCAGGTTTTGTTTTGCACTTTATTTTTTGAGGCACAGCTTTGTCAGTTTGAGTCTTCTTGGCTCCATTTGAATTAATGCAAAACAGTAAATAGTCTTTGAAAAAACAAAAATTCCACTAGGAACAAATTCTTTTGACTTGACACTTAACCTGCACACTTCCTCTGGCTCTGAGTTCCTCAGCCCTGATTACTGACTAACAGAGTATAACTTTGGACTAATTTGAAATGCAATTGCAGAACACCAGAGAAAGTCATTTAGCAGTGTATCAAGACAAGAAGGGCAGACTGTAAATCTAATGACCTTCTTCCCTTCCTAATTTCTAAAATCCCAATGTCACCACTATTGGCAATATCTGACACTCACATGTGGCAATGTATCAAGTGATCTATTAATATGAAAAAATAGTTTTTTATAAAAGAGTAAGTCTCTCAACCTTCTTGGATACATAGATGAGCTGATGAATGCTTTGAACAAAGTTTACTGTTTACTCTTTCACTCTTTTTCTGCTTATTAAACCAGTTTAATACAAAAGCAAGATATATCAAAAGCAAGATATACCACCTACTACACCAAATATAATTCAATAGTATCCCTTCAAAGATAAGCTCATTGTTAACTTTTCATTGGAATCAGCTCATCTGAGGCAGCATTTTGTAGCCACAGAATATTAACACATAACTTTGTCAACCATCACATGTAGCTGGGGAGCGCCAGTGATTTTTACTTCATAGTGCAACCATCTCAGAAAGCCAAAACTGAAGAAATGCAGGTATTTCCAGGTAACAAAACATGTCCGATAGTGGTCTTGAGCTGAGAAATCTGGCATTTTAAGTGTACCTTGGAGAGGAGTCTTGGGAGAATTCACATTCTCTGTTTTGAATCCTTTCTAAATCCCCAATGACGCTATCTTGAAATAAATCTTACCTGAGGCAGGTGTCCCCTACAATATACCTATATAAGTTATTTGTTCCAATATGCACAAAGAGCACTTTGAGTTAAATACTTTTCTAGATGGCTCTTTCAAGCTGACAGCATTAAGTTTCATAACAAACAGATGTTCATATTTTATAAGCCTCCTCCATAAAAGACTTTCAGTGTTCTCTATTTCAACAGAGGCACAGTGGAAAATCGTAAGGGGTTAGAAACAGTACTCCTGTGGGAACCTGAAATGACTGGGTTTGGCTACAGCAAAACACATCTACAGCTGTGGAGGCGTCGACAGTGAATGGTGGGAAGGGGTGCATGGACAAGATTAGAGAAAGGCCAAAGGTTCAACATCCTGATGCTGGAGGGATTTCCACTGGGAGTGGAAAGAGGTGGTTGCCCTGCTTCTGTGGAGGCACTGGCTTCCAAAGTGGCATCTGGGAGAGGCAGTTCAGGGCTGCTTCCTAATGCCAAGACAGGTAAGAGAGCTGTGGGTGCAGTAACATCCACGTGAATTCAGGGTAGTGTATCCTGGAAGGCGGGGGAGCAGGAGCAGCCTGGCAGGCTGTGCTGTGGGACTGGGGGAAGGAGAGCAGAGCAGGATGACACCTCAGATGCATCACCCTGGGGCCTCTGGAGCACCAGCTGGGTTTAGCGCTTGTGGGCCCCTTGGGGCACAGGCACAGGGAAAGCACACGGTGAGGAGGGGGGCATTTGTTTTAGCAAATGTTGCCAATACCAGGAAGGAGGAGATTGTGTCTCCCTGTCCTTGATACAGGACTGAAACCCCTCATTTTCCAAATTGGCATGCTCTTGTGTGCTGCTTTGCTGCTGCTTCCTGAACAACCCTTGTCTACTACTGAAAACTGAAATAGCATGTTTAGTTTTTCCAGCTTTTTGAGGCAAAATGTCCAGAGGAGCCAGAGGGGCAGCTAAAGGTGTCTCTTTCCACACTTCTGGCTTTAAAGCAATATAGAGGCAGTCCCATGTCATGCTGCCCCCCCCCGAGCTGGTGTTGCTGCCACCTTCCCTCCACAGACTCCTCTTTTTATACAGTCAAGCTGCCAGCCAGATCAGGGGGGCTTATCACAGCGTAGCCAATCTGTGTCTAAGCCAGCTCACAACCTTTTATTTCTGCTAGCTCAGCTCATCAGTCAAGCTGAAGAGAAGGAACCGGAGGGCATGGCCAGGGCTGGCAAAATAACTTTTCTAGCAGTTTCACAGATGAAAAATTGTCTAAAATTAACCTGGAGCACCAATGGAAAAAAGATTATTTGCCTACTCTGTGCTATTTAAAGGTCTCCAAAATATAAAGGATTTTTTTTTTATTTATTAAGTCAGCATTGTCTAATCCTTAGGCTAAAAAAAAGAGGACTCGGTACCTTAGAAATATAATAAAATATTGTCAATGTGAAAGGTATGGGCATTTCACTAATGAATTCAGGGGAACTAGGATTTCACCCTTGAAATAAGACCTAAGACCTGGATTTCTTGTTTTGGATGTGTCACTTCAGCTACTCTGTATTCTTCCAGCTTCTTGACATCAGGAACAAACCTAATACTCCTGAGTTTTTCCCTTCTGAAGACTTGCGTAAAATTTCCTTTGCATTTACATTTGACTGCTCATCCTTGATATTTACTTTGAAAAAGACTTTGTTCCAAAAAACTTATTTGCATGAATATTTGTGGAAAGCAAAACCAGACCAAATGCAAACATAACTAAGTAGATTCATTAAAAAAATTTCAACTGTTTTTGTATAATTACTTCACAGCATTTATCTAGTCTGTCTGGTAAAATGAAGCATTTTAGATCTTTGAGAGAAAAATAATTTTTCCAACAGACACTTTCATGGACAAACAAGTTTGAACAACCCGTTCTTTCTTTGTAATCTCTTCCTGACTAGTTACAGATGGAAAAAGAACTAAGGAAAGAGGCAAGAGAGATTCTTACTATTTGTTTTCTTACAGTCATGGAAATTAAATTAAAATAAACATTGAAAATTACCTTCTGTCACTTCTCCTAGCTCATGAGGACTTCCCAGTGCATGTTTTCCATTGGTTTTGTTCAGACTGCTGCTGCTGCCAGGTTGTGATAAAACAGAGGGAAAAAATGCTGTCTTTTGAAAAAAGTGAACTTTTCACATGATATGGAAGGCAGTCACTTCAGAGAGATCTTGGTTTGAGGTGTCTCAGGAAGATGTCAGCTGGAGAGTTATGGAACAATGGAGCAGTTGGCTGTAATAGCAAAAGCTGTCTGTACATGTGCAGATATTTCAACTGTGAAAGTCTTGTCCAACAGTCTCCTGGCAATCATGAAATTAGTCTAAAGTCGCCACCTGGGCTCTCTGTGAATGTTCCTCTGGGTATCCTTACATCTATCACTGTAAATGTAGAAGACAACTTGCTTAAATGAAAAGTCCAGTTCTGAGCTGGGATGAATCCCTCTTTTTATGAACTCATCATCTTTAGGTGGAGTATGGCAGTAAAACAATACTTATATTCTGGATTAACCACAGCTAAGAACTGATTCAATCCAAGTCTCACAAGAGATGTGGTTCCTGCAGTGCTCAAGTGGTGTCAGGACATGCTAACCTCCTCTATAAGCTGGAAGGATGAGGCAGGGTGAGTTCCTGGTCAGACTCAGCTGGAGTCTGTTAAAGCAGTTTAGGTTATATATATATATATATATATATATATATATATATATATATATATATATATATATACACAAAGCTGGATTATTTCGACAAAATTCAATTCCCTTTTCTGTGTTAGTCTGGAAGGGAGCTGATCTCCATAAACACAAGCTGAAATGAAGACCTTTTCATCTTTCATTTATCGCTCCATTCATTCAGAATGAAATGGAAACTGCACTTGGTCCTGCACAATTTTACTGTAGAATATATGCCTGCCCTCATGACAGAGATCTAGTCCAGAAAATAACCCATGACGACTGTAGATCTGAATTACATTCCTTTTAAATAGCAAGAAGACACTGGAGAAAATCTGAAGTACTTCAGGAGATGATCAAGAGATGCTTTCCAACATTAGAGATTTTATTCTCCTAATAAGGAAAAGTCATATTGTACAACTGTATAATCTCATCCCCTCAGTAAAGTGTATAAAAAGTTGACCAATTAATCTTTTCTTACACCTTATATATTATCTTGATGTACATCAGTAAGTACTGATATGTTAAGTTACTACCTTTGTGCAAAAATAGATAAAGCAAAAACCATCTTGGAGTGATGCCATTAGAACTGACTTGCCCTGAATCAGGTCTTGTTCTAGTGTTCATTTGCAGTATTTCAATTAAAACAATAAAAGAACAAGGTTTCCAGACATGATTAATTAAAACTTTCTGCTTAATCTCTGTGGAAGGCACAAAATCAACATTGTC